>NC_083574.1:44940986-45263129 GCF_027579695.1 Neoarius graeffei
CTCAGCTCGCTTCAGCCCTGCTTAGCCCCTAAAACTCACACGGTTTTGGAGTGGGGCTGAAGCGAGCCAAACCGTGCCGAGTGAGGCTGGGGGCGTGAGGAGACACTCCCCTGTGCACTGATTGGTGAGGAGGAGTGTCCTCACATGCCCACACACGCCCCGCGAGCACGCTGGGATCTGTAAACACCGTAAACCCGGAAGAAGGAGAATTACGAATTACGAGAATTATGAAGCCTTATGCGCCTCGCCTCATCTATACGCTCTTGCCAGTATCTGTTGGCGTTGTCGGTGACAACAAGCCACAGCACCAAGACTAGCAACACTAATGATTCCATGTCCTCCATGTTTATTGTTTACTATTCGGGTCGTGAGACTACCGCTTAAAAGCTCACTGATGTCACTGTTTGCGCTGCTTAACGACATCACATAACGTCCACCCACTTTCGCTAACTTCACCCAATGTGTCCACCCACTTCCAGCCAGCATGGTTCAGCGCGGTTGTAGTCGAAATGCAACTCCAACAGCCCCGCTCAGCTCGACTCAGCCCAACTCAGCACAGCACGGCTCAGCCCGACTCAGCCGCGTTTGTAGTGGAAAAGCGGCATTAGGCCCTGTCCACACGGCAACGGATTCAGGTGAATCTGATAAAATTGTTTATTGTTTCGGCCTGCCGTCCACACGGCACCGGCGTTTCGGGTGCCCCACAACGATATTTTTTGAGAACGGGTTCCAGAGTGGAAAAATCTGGCAACGGCAATGTTGCGAAGTTGTCTGGATGAGTAGAACGGATTTGTTTACGATGACGTCACAACCACATGACTAGAACAAGCAGCACTCTCGCTGTTTTGTATGAACCACTGCATTGCATTCACTTTTGTATACAGCTTTTCTTTTAAATAAACAAGTAACTGAACCATTTCTTGAATTTCTTTTTTTTATTGGATAAGACTGCTTTTCAAAATGTTCACACACAATATAAAAAGTTATATAAATTATATAAAAATGCTTTTCAAAATGTTCACACAATAAGAAAATTAAGTTATATAAAACTATGCACACTAATAAAACTAATTTGTACACACAGAAGGCACGATTTCCTCGCGTAGTCGCAGCCATCTTCTTCTTGTTGTTGTGTGTTTGTTCCTGAGTGCTTCACACTGGGTAGAAGAAGGGGTTTATGCGCATGCGTCTACTTCTTCTATTGTTCTGGTGTCTCCGATGGGACCGTCTTACAGCGCTCCTAGAGGTATGGCATGTGTATTGCATCATTTTCAGCAAGCATTGCGTTGCCATATGTACCTGAAATTTTACTGATCCGTTGCCCATGTGGACGCGATATTTTTTTAATAAAATCTCGTTGCCGTTGTCGTGTGGATGTAGCCTTAAACACACAGTGAAATTTAACCTCTGCATTTAACCCATCTGAAACAGTGAGCACACACATGCACACACAAGTGAGCAATGAGCACACACACATACCCAGAACAGTGGGCAGCTACAGTATGCGACAGCACCCGGGGAGCAGTTGTGGGTTAGGTGAATGACTTGAATGATCAAAGACATGTGGATCATTTCTGATAGCTGCTAAAATCTGGTTTTCAGGTTGCCTGTTAGTCTGGAAGACACATTGCTGTCATGGCCACAACTGATATCCTGCACTGAGAATGACTATGACAGTAAATCAGTCATAAACAGGAGAAATCGTGTTCCAGCATGGACAGAAAGCATCATTAGACTGGAGCAGAGAGCTTTGCCCAACTTCAGCCCAACCATCAGGCCATGGCTACCCCATGTTAACCTAACTGCATGTCTTTGAACCGTGGGGAAAACCGGAGCAAAATGTGGAGGAGTCCACAATGGCCACTGGGCTCGAACCCAGAACCTTCTCGCTATGAGGCAACAGTGCTAACCACTGCACCACCATGCCACCCCAACAATCAGAATGTTGGTCAGAAGAGGAGCC
This sequence comes from Neoarius graeffei, assembly GCF_027579695.1. NCBI lineage: Eukaryota > Metazoa > Chordata > Actinopteri > Siluriformes > Ariidae > Neoarius > Neoarius graeffei. The sequence goes on from NC_083574.1 coordinate 44,942,950, forward strand.
CAAGAGTTAAGGACAACTCAAAAAGAACTTTAGAAAGAGCTGGAAGAAGTGGGTACAGTTGCTACAAAGAAAGCAATAGGCAATGCGTTCCACAGCCACTGTCTCCATTTGCGATCACCCCAGAACCCTCCATTAGTGAAGAAAAGGCATGTTGAAACTTGTTTGACATTTACTGCAGAATGTTTAGAAAAGCTTGTAGGTTACTGGGAGAATGTAGTGTGCTCAGATGAGACAAAAAAAAAAACCTTTTCAAAGCACCATGCTCTGGATATGACCCTAAAAATATCATATCTACAGTCAAGTTCAGAGGTGGAAGCATCATGGTGTGGGGTTGGTTCTCTTCTCATGGTACCAGCAGAATCTGAATTATCAAAGGGAAAATGAGTCATGCAATGGAAAAATTCTTGAGAAGAATCCATTGCCATCAATTAGGATGATGAGAATGAGACTTGGGTGGACTTTCAAGCAGGACAACAATCCAAAACTTATTGCAAAGGCAACTCTTAACTGGTTCCACAGGAAGAAAATAACAGTGCTGTAATGGCCCAGTCAATCACCACACTAAATCCCAAAAGAAAATTTGTAGAATGAAATGAAGATCATGATTCACTATTTCATTTAAAGACTGGTTGCGTAGAAGAATGAGCCAAAATCCCACCTGAACACTCCGAGATATTAGTTTCTTCATACAGAAAGCATCTCAAAGATGTCATTACAAAGACTTCTCCACTAAGTATTAAATATATTTCAGTTAGCGTGTTCAATACTTTTGTCCTGTGTCATTCCATTTTATTGCACATAACTTTTTTATGGATTGGAATATTACGATTTCTTTTTCTGTGTAGTTTTATTGCTTTAATACCAAGGCCTGGTCTACATTTCATGTGAATAGCTGCATCAGAAAGACGTTTAATAGAAAATTTGGTTACATGTTGAATATTTATTTCCTTCACTATTTTAGAAATGTTGTATGTATTATTAACACATGTAATGGCTTTGATATTTGTGGGTTGTAGTTTCTACCATTATAAGATAAAATCTTAGACCCACTGGCTATGCATAATGGAGAATTTACAGTAATTAAACCAGAGACATGTTTCCTAATTTTGTAGGAATCACTTTAGTACTATTACATGCGGCTCTGCTTGAGAAAAGAAATATTCTTGAATCACCACATCAAAAGTCTGATTGTGGAAATCCAAAAGCCCTCTTTCCTATTGTGTCATGTAACTTTGATGCAGCTTTTCCCATGCACTATAATACACAGCTTGCATATGAAACAGCTCTAAACATGGTTAAATCTAAACTTCACCTTGGGTGAGTATCAAATCCCTGATATTGGGTTATAATTACATAAATGCTCTTGTGTGTCCAACCGTTTGGGATAAATAATAATAATAATAATAATAATAATAATAATTCCCATTAGTAGGAGTGAAAAGGAATTGCTCTGTTGTTGTGATTTGTTCCTTTACTATCTCAAGGCTATTCACAGAGCAGCAGAGAGCAAAGTGAATAAATGAGGCATGACTCGAATGCACTACATCTTGTCACACAGGGGGAAAGGCGGCTGAGTGGATCTCTTCATCCACTGTGTAATGCTTATTTTGCACTCACAGCTACATGGAATACCAGTTTGCCCAAACCACTTGGTCACTGCTTAAAATCTGATTCAAAATGTTTTGAGAGAAAGCACACTATATCCAAATCAGCACTGTGTTGAGAGTGAAGACATCAGTACATGCACATGTTGGACTGGTTCCTAATACATAAGCAAATGTACAGTGGTGCTTAAAAGTTTGTGAATCCTTTAGAATTTTCTATATTTCTGCATAAATATGACCTAAAACATCATCAGATTTTCACACAAGTCCTAAAAGTAGATAAAGAGAACCCAGTTAAACTAATGAGACAAAAATATTATACTTGATCATTTATTTATTGAGGAAAATGATCCAATATTACATATCTGTGAGTGGCAAAAGTATGTGAACCTTTGCTTTCAGTATCTGGTGTGACCCCCTTGTGCAGCAATAACTGCAACTAAACATTTCCAGTAACTGTTGATCAGTCCTGCACACCGGCTTGGAGGAGTTTTAGCCCATTCCTCCGTACAGAACAGCTTCAACTCTGGGATGTTGGGGGGTTTCCTCACATGAACTGCTTGCTTCAGGTCCTTCCACAACATTTCGATTGGATTAAGGTCAGGACTTTGACTTGGCCATTCCAAAACATTAACTTTATTCTTCTTTAACCATTCTTTGGTAGAACGACTTGTGTGCTTAGGGTCGTTGTCTTGCTGCATGACCCACCTTCTCTTGAGATTCAGTTCATGGACAGATGTCCTGACATTTTCCTTTAGAATTCGCTGGTATAATTCCGAATTCATTGTTCCATCAATGATGGCAAGCTGTCCTGGCCCAAATGCAGCAAAACAGGCCCAAACCATGATACTACCACCACCATGTTTCACAGATGGGATAAGGTTCTTATGCCGAAATGCAGTGTTTTCCTTTCTCCAAACATAATGCTTCTTATTTAAACCAAAAAGTTCTATTTTGGTCTCATCCGTCCACAAAACATTTGTCCAATAGCCTTCTGGCTTGTCCACATGATCGTTAGCAAACTGCAGATGAGCAGCAATGTTCTTTTTGGAAAGCAGTGACTTTCTCCTTGCAACCCTGCCATGCACACCATTGTTGTTCAGTGTTCTCCTGATGGTGGACTCATGAACATTAACATTAGCCAATGTGAGAGAGGCCTTCAGTTGCTTAGAAGTTACCCTGGGGGCCTTTGTGACCTCGCCGACTATTACACACCTTGCTCTTGGAGTGATCTTTGTTGGTCGACCACTCCTGGTGAGGGTAACAATGGTCTTGAATTTCCTCCATTTGTACACAATCTGTCTGACTGTGGATTGGTGGAGTCCAAACTCTTTAGAGATGGTTTTGTAACCTTTTCCAGCCTGATGAGCATCAACAATGCTTTTTCTGAGGTCCTCAGAAATCTCCCTTGTTCATGCCATGATACACTTCCACAAACACATGTTGTGAAGATCAGACTTTGATAGATCCCTGTTCTTTAAATAAAACAGGGTGCCCACTCACACCTGATTGTCATCCCATTGATTGAAAACACCTGACTCTAATTTCACCTTCAAATTAACTGCTAATCTTCGAGGTTCACATACTTTTGCCACTCACAGATATGTAACATTGGATCATTTTCCTCAATAAATAAATGACCAAGTATAATATTTCTGTCTCATTTGTTTAACTGGGTTCTCTTTATCTACTTTCAGGACGTGTGTGAAAATCTGATGTTGTTTTAGGTCATATTTATGTAGAAATATAGAAAATTCGAAAGGGTTCACAAACTTTCAAGCACCACTGTAGATGTTAATAGATGATAAACTTAAAAAAAATCTTTATTCATATAAAAGTAATGGATTAGTGGTTTTCTAATCTTCATAAAAATACTGTAAAAATGTATTTGTCCCCTACCTGATTTTCCTCTACCTGCTGTATATTTTTCACACTGCATAGTTTTAGATTTTATGACAAAATGTTTATTTTAGGGGGCGGCACGGTGGTGTAGTGGTTAGCGCTGTCGCCTCACAACAAGAAGGTCCTGGGTTTGAGCCCAGCAGCTGGCGAGGGCCTTTCTGTGTGGAGTTTGCATGCTGTCCCCGTGTCTGTGTGGGTTTCCTCCGGGTGCTCCGGTTTCCCCCACAGTCCAAAGACATGCAGGTTAGGCTAATCGGTGACTCTAAATTGAGCGTAGGTGTGAATGTGAGTGTGAATGGTTGTCTGTGTCTATGTGTCAGCCCTGTGATGACCTGGCGACTTGTCCAGGGTGTACCCCGCCTTTCGCCCGTAGTCAGCTGGGATAGGCTCCAGCTTGCCTGCGACCCTGTAGGACAGGATAAGCAGCTACAGATAATGGATGGATGGATGTTTATTTTAGACAAAGGGAACATAAATGAATACTCATCAAAGTAGTTGCTTTTTTTATTTATCTGAGACACAAAGCATCACCAACATCAAATATCACCAATTTAATTGATAATTAAATATAGCTAACTGAACACAGCAAGACCTGCTGGCAGGCTGACCTTTCAGACTAAAATTAACTGATTTGAATTGTTACTCTCAGTGAGAATTAGACACTACAAGGTTTCAGAGCAAGTTTAAAAAAAAAATTATTAAACTACAGCAGTCTCAGAGTCTTGATCACCAAACCACCATAACCCATTATTGCCAAATGGAGAAGACAGTGAACAGTGGCGAAGTATCCACTCTGCCAAAATAAATTCAAGGGTACAATAAGAATTAATTTAGGAAGCCACAAAATATCCAAGAACTATCTCAGACCCTTTCTAGCTTAATGTTTATGACTACACAATAATAAGAAAGAGAGTGGGAAAAAAATTCATGGATTCACAGGAAAGAAGCAAGGCAGAGACTTCTGGCAACTAAAATAAACCTCAGACATGTCTTCCATTTACAAAATAGCACCAGAGTTATCTCTAAACAAATCCCCAAACAATAGTGGACCTTTTGTAAAACAAAGATCCTGTTATGTCTGATGTAAAGAAAATAAATGTGTTTCACAGTAATGACATAATATTGGCAGCAAAGCATGGTGGTGGTAGTGTGATGATATGGAGATACTTTATTACCTTGAAACCAAGATAACTTGCCATTTATTGATACCACGATTTCTACTTTGTACCAGAAAGTTGTATGAGAAAATTCTTAAAGAATCCAGTTATCTGCACATGAGCTCAACCGGAAGCATAATTGTGTACTGCAACATGATAAATACAAAAGTATGTTCAAGTCTGAATAGTTGAAGAGAAATAAAACAAAAGTTCTGAAATCATATTTGTGAATTTAACTCAATAGTGATGCTGGAGCAGGACCCACAACAAGCAGTTTATGCTTAGAAATCTAACCAGTGTAGCTCATTTAAAAGAATATTGCAAAGATTGTGGGCTAAAACCTCCGCCTAGTAATGCAAAAGACTTATATTATTGGGAACGTTTGGGTAAGGGTTTTTCTGATGAAGGTGGTGCAACCAGTTATTAAAGCATATACGCAGAACCATGGCCTCACTTTCGTTTATAAATGCCTTGAGAGCTCAAGAATGGCACAGGAATAGTTTTAAGCATTAAAACAATAAGTCTAATATAGTAATTTTTACGATTAAAGTGATTCATACAGGTAGCGGGCTGAGTGAATGACCTTGACATCCGTAACGTCACAGCAGGAAATCTATCGGTCTCATCACCATTTCCGCTATACTAAAACACAGAGCTGACTGCAACTCCGATCCTCCATTTTGAGCTAATTTATCGCCATGCCATGTAGATGTGTTGCTGCACCTGCCAGCAACATGACAGAAGGTGGATTTATGTTGCATTCATGGCCCAAGAATGTTCAAACTGCAAAGATTTGGAGGTGTTTTGCGAGAAGTTCACGGGCACATTAGGCGCCTACGAAGTGGTCTCTCCTCTGCTCTGCACATTTTACTGAAGACTCATGTGAAACCTCTGATCTGTTGAGGATTGTTGGCTATAAGCCCCCGTTGAAAGAGGGTGCAGTATCAACAATTAAAGAAAAAAGAAAACTACAAGAAAAGGAAAGTATTTATTTATTTATTAAAAAGCAATGTTCAGTTGCACCAGTCCTCCTGGAGTGAGCTGAGGGTTGCTGCTAAAACCCTGGATGGAACAGGACATGACGTTATCGCTCGGGCAGTGACCTCCCCGCGGTTATTGCTAAAACCGGTGACGTCCCGCTCCGTCCCGGGTTTTAGTAATTGCCTGAGCCGAGCAGTAATGGCAGAGTACTCTGTATGGACAAAATAGAGAATGAGTGGACCAGTGTTTAAATTACCGGTATAAGATTATTTAATTTGCTTCCAAATATGATTGTCTCAGTTCATCTGATTATTTAATTAGCCTTTTACGTTTTATCAGTGAAAATGCATGCATGTACATGTATGTTGCATAAGTTAAAGCACCTAACCTGTTTTAATGAGAGTCAACCCAAAATCAATTAAGTCAAATCAGTCTTAGTTGAGCGAGTCGGTAACGGTATTTCTTACTTTCACCATAAATTTTTATTTATATGACTTTGGTCTATAGCTGTAAAAGGCCTCGGCCTTAAAACCGGTTACCACAGTGATGTCATGCACTCAGGGCTGGCTGGCTCAGCGGGGCAGCTCGAATGCCAACTTTGCGGTCGATTTTAACTCTCAAAAATATATATTTTTTATTCCAATTTATGCAGCATACAAGAGTCAAGGATGGAGATACTATCCACTCAGAAATGTATTTAAAAATAAAGGTTCTGTGTATCTGCTTTAAGCTTAAAGTGTACTGGTACTAGTCATACTTACAACATTAATCGTGCTTTATGTGTTACTTATATACAAAAGACACGCACAGTCAGTCAAAAAAACCACTGTAAAAGCACTTTTGTGGACAATTTTATTCCGTGAAGTCAAGTCAACTTTATTGTCAAATATGCTATACATGCTCGACATACAGCACAGATTAAATTACAGTCCTCTCTGACCCACAGTGCAAACAGACAATGCAATAAATAAAAATAGAATAATTGAAATAAACAATACAAACATTATAAACACTCTAGATAAGAACTAGACATAGACTAAACACTAATATATATACCGATATATATATATATATATATATATATATATATATATATATATATATATATATACACACACACACACACACACACACACACACACACACACAACCGTTCAAAGTTTGGGGTCACTCTGAAACGTCCTTATTTATTTATGAAAGAAAAGCACTGTTCTTTTCAATGAAGATCACTTTAAACTAATCAGAAATGCACTCTATACATTGCTAATGTGGTAAATGACTATTCTAGCTGCAAATGTGTGGTTTTTGGTGCAATATCTCCATAGGTGTATAGAGGCCCATTTCCAGCAACTCTCACTCCAGTGTTCTAATGGTACAATGTGTTTGCTCATTGCCTCAGAAGGCTAATGGATGATTAGAAAACCCTTGTACAATCATGTTAGCACAGCTGAAAACAGTTGAGCTCTTTAGAGAAGCTATAAAACTGACCTTCCTTTGAGCAGATTGAGTTTCTGGAGCATCACATTTGTGGGGTCGATTAAATGCTCAAAATGGCCAGAAAAAGGTCTTGACTATATTTTCTATTCATTTTACAACTTATGGTGGTAAATAAAAGTGTGACTTTTCATGGAAAACACAAAATTGTCTGGGTGACCCCAAACTTTTGAACGGTAGTGTGTGTGTGTATATATATATATATATATATATATATATATATATATATATATATATATATATATACACACACTACCGTTCAAAAGTTTGGGGTCACCCAGACAATTTTGTGTTTTCCATGAAAAGTCACACTTTTATTTAGGTATGATTCAGGTATGAGTAAACAAGTAGTGTTCTGTGGGTTGAGATTCGAGGTGAAAGGAGGTGTTAAAGAAGCAAAATATGGCTAGCAGCTTTGATGAAATGGGTGTTAATGGTTATCTATTTGAGCCAGAGAGGGAGGAGACTTGTGAGTACAGTGAGTTATCACATTCTAATGATTTGGAGGAGAAAACTGCCGCAAGAGACGTGCGTGACGGTAGATCCAAAATGACTACCATGCCATGGTGTCGATGTGGACAGTGCTCTGTCATGAGAACTGACATGGAGTCCTACTGTTGTCAGGAACATGAACTCATTGCAGACCGCTTTGATGGCTGCATTATGTCCATCCTGAATCTGCATGAGTATGTCCTTCACAAACCGTCCCTGGAAATGGCCTTCATTGACGGCATGATTCGCAGGTACCTCCGGGGACCAGCACCTGAAGGGGAGCTGACGAACATGCAAGTTCCCAGTCAAGTAACTTCAGAACACATTGAATAAATATAGCTCTAATACTTGTAATAGATCTTTATTTTATGGCACATATATCTATTATTTCATGGCATTATGTGCAAATAGATTTGCAGTTGGACAAAACACTGACTGAGTGTCACGACCGGTGTTGGAACAGCCCGTGAAGGAGGCAACATGTCGCTGACCATGCCTGATTGACAGAGCAGTGACTTAAAACTCGCGCGTACTTGACAAGAGCTTATGACGAATGTTACATGACGGAACCGCTGGTATCAGACGTGATCTTTTGAAATAGCTAGTAATTAAAATTCACTCCAGGTACACTTTAAGGAAGTAATTACTTTGGTGATATTTGTGTTGGGTAACTGTGCTTTAAATAAATAGATTTGTATTTCCTAAGGTTTCCTTTCTTTATCTAATAAATTTTATTATCTATACTAAAACCATGCAATGTGACAAATAAGCAATAAGGATAATTTTTCACAGCACAGTATATCTCTCATTTATTATAACAAGCCTATAGTCAAGCCAACTGTATTCATAATAATATATCAGTCTTGTATTTAAATTAGAGGATATCCACAAAACAGAACGTTGTTCATGATGTCATTTAATGGCAGTCATTGTCATATAATTTATTGTTTTCACATTACTAAGCTTTATTTGCTGTTTGCTTTCTTTCGGATTTTGACTCCTGGGTAGTTGTCTTCCTGTTTAGCCTTGCCTAATTTATGCCTGTTTGCTGATCACATGACTCTTTGTTTATTACCTAATCCATCTGGTTTGTTTGCTCAGACTTATTTTAATAAATCCTAAACCCACACCTGCGTCCTCCCATGTGCAGTTCATGACACTAATAAACCTGATCAAGAGAATGCCACGAGTATGCATAGATGGTGCATGGACGGACTATTATTCCAAAAAGTGGGGAAAATTTTTTTTATTTCTTGATACAGAAATGTGTAAGAGGTAGTACTTTGACTACTACTGGATATTACAGGGCATGAAAAATATACATGGACACTATAAAAGATCAAAGCATTTATGGAGATGATGAAAACCGTCAACATGAAGGAAATATCTCCATGTCTCAGGCTACATCCACACGACAACGGCAACGAGATTTTATTTTTTTTAAAATATCGCGTCCACATGGGCAACGGATCAGTAAAATTTCAGGTACATATGGCAACGCAACGCTTGCTGAAAATGATGCAATACACATGCCACACCTCTACGTGCGCTGTAAGACGGTCCCATCGGAGACACCAGAACAATAGAAGAAGTAGACGCATGCGCATAAACCCCTTCTTCTGTAGCATTAGCCACATAAAGTTTTGATTATTAATCAGTAGCGTAAAACGAAAGACGCGGAAAGAGGAATGAATGGGGGTAGATGGAAGCCGGTACGCCAACATTCTGATATCCTCCAGAATTCTTTAATGGTCCGGAATAAATTGAATGCTACACGTTGATGGATTACTTTGTTCTTCTACGCCCTTTTTGAGGAATGTATTGTCGGACTTAAACCAACATCTGAAGAGGTGAAATCGCTCCTTTTTTTTTCCTATTTTTGCTGGCGGGATTGTTTTTGTTTTTGGAAAGCGCACGGGAGGTGCGCGGTTTGGTACTGCTTCCGCAGTGTTTGGACTAAAGACTCTGCCCTAAGGGCTATTCTCTCACTCTCTCTCTCTCTCTATCTCTCACTTTGCACCATTACACAATAAATATTCACAGTGAAAATATTTTGTAAGCGCGTTTCATGAACCAAGTTATAGGATTTGTTGACAACTCGCATCGAGTTTGTTACACTTCTACCCGGCATGAAGCACTGACAGTCATGTGGTTGTGACATCATCGTAAACAAATCCGTTCTACTCATCCAGCCGACTTCGCAACGGCGCCGTTGCCAGATTTTTTCACTCTGGAACCCGTTCTCAAAAGATTTCATTTTGGGGCACCCAAAACGCCGGTGCCGTGTGGATGCCAGGCCGAAACAATAAACAATTTTATCAGATTCACCTGAATCCATTGCCGTGTGGACAGGGCCTCAGTCCCCAAAGCTATTGATTATCCATTAAACTCAGATATTATGGACATGGACAAACAAAATGCTGACTTCTGTTGTAGTATTTGCAATATGTCAATTATAATCAAATTAGGCTTCTTGAAATGATAATTAATTTCTGCAATGCAGTGCTTTTACATAAAAGAATCCAGTAGAGACATGAAGTCTGTTCCCAGTATCATGAGCCTTACCTACACTGCCACAACAAGCCAAAATACAAGCACTCAAACAATCACTAACACTGATCTCATTCTTTTGTGTGATCAGGTTTCTGCACTCAGGCCATTTATTATTCATAAAATCAGAAAAGAGGAATAGAGTGAGGAGAAAAATGGATTCGACCCCCAGCATCCTTTCCCATCCTGTTCCTGTATATGAGCACTGAACAGCACTTTAACAGAATATGAGCACTTAGTACTGAATCAGAGCCATTCAGCAGTTGCCCAGATATAGCACTGGTTGCCATGTTAATCTTTTAGGAGAATCCTCCAAAACAAGTAGAAAATAACATTTCAAGAAGTTTCAGACCTTTTTGAAAGTGCAGGTAGTCCCTCTCCTTCAACTTGTCAGGAAAGCAAGGTGAAATGTTTGGAAAGCAAGGTAAGCCAGACAACTGTGTCTCCAGGTAGCACAGAGTCAAAGAAGCATTTAGAGAAAACACAGCTTTCAGTATGTGCATTTTCCTGTTGTCAAGACATCCGCAAAATTAGTCTAAAAAGTGCTGACAATTTGGATTACTCTGTTTGTCCATAAAACGAAAAGGCTGAACTCTGTCACCTCTGAAATGTATTACCAGCTAAACAACAGTGCCACATACATTGACATTTTGTGGAACAAAATGAATGTCATTCCCTCGTGGAAAGGTTTTCTCAGGACATTCTGCACAAGCTCCTCCCTGGTCATAAGTTTAAACTATGGAGGGCTATAACTGAACACTGAATTCATGCATTACTAGGATTGAATAGATAAACATATACAACCCTAATTCCAAAAAGTTTGGGACACCATGTAAAACATAAATAAAAACAGAATGGGAAGATTTGAAAATCATGGAAATCCTATATTTAATTGAAAATAGTACAAAGACAATATATCAAATGTTGAAACTGAGAAATTTCATTTATTTATTTATATTTTTAAAATACATGCTCATTTTGAATTTGATGTCAGCAACACATTTCAGAAAAGCTGGGATGGGGCAACAAGAGACTAAAAAAAGATGTGCAATGCTAAAAAAAAAAAAGAAAACTTAATTTTGTTAACTGGCAGCAGGTCAGTAACATGACTGGGTATAAAAAGAGCATCCCAGAGAGGCTGAGTCTCTCAGAAGTAAAGATGAGGAGGGGTTCACCGCTCTGTGAAAGACTGCATGGGTAAAGAGTACAACAATTTAAGAATAACAATCCTCAATGTAAAATTGCAAAGAAATTGGGTCTCACATCATCTATGGTACATAATATCATTAAGAGATTCAGAGAATCTGGAGAAATCTCTGTATGCAAGAGAGAAGGTTGAAAACTGAGACTGGATGCCTGTGATCTTCGGGCCCTCAGGGAACACTGTGTTAAAAGCAGACGTGTCTATCGTGGAAATCACTGTATGGGCTCTGGAACGCTTCAGAAAACCATCGTCTGTGAAAACAGTTAATTAATGCATCCACAAATGCAAGTTGAAACCAGATATAAACAATATCCAGAAACACTGCCACCGTCTCTGAGCCCGAGCTCTTTTACGATGGACTGATGAATCAAAAGTACTGTAGAAATTGTTTTATGAAATCATGGCCACCATGTCCTCCAGGCTAAAAAGGAGAGGGACCATGTGGCTTGTTATCAGTGCACAGTTCAAAAGCCAGCATCTGTGATGGTATGAGGGGGCATTAGTGCACATGACATGGGTAGCTTGTACATCTGCACTGTAAAAAAAAATCCGTTGCTTTTACGGAAAAACACTGGCAGCTGTGGTTGCCAGAATAATCCTGTTAAAAATACAGTGAAATGTAAACAACATTACAGAATAACTTGTACATTTCACGGGGATTCCATGTACAATTAATGATAACTAAATCTAAATTTTGCAGGTATTCAATGTACAATAATCAATACATAACTGTTAATTTTACAGATATTCATTGTACAATAAACAATGATTCAAAATGGTTACAAGCAATGATCTACTAGCCAGATATTTTTTGGGGGGGCTTTTTTCACCTTTATTGGATAGGACAGTGTAGAGACAGGAAATGAGCTGGAGAGAGAGACGGGGAGGGATATGACCTTGTGTTGGAATCAAACCCAGGTTCCCAGATTCATGGTATGGTGCCTTAGTCGACTGAGCCACGACGGTGGCCATTTTTTAAATTTTTTTAACAGGGCAATGATGTAATTTTAACTATCACATTCTGTTTTAGTATTACAGTTTGTCTGTGGGGCGGCACGGTGGTGTAGTGGTTAGCGCTGTCACCTCACAGCAAGAAGGTCCGGGTTCGAGCCCCGTGGCCGGCGAGGGCCTTTCTGTGCGGAGTTTGCATGTTCTCCCCATGTCCGCGTGGGTTTCCTCCGGGTGCTCCGGTTTCCCCCACAGTCCAAAGACATGCAGGTTAGGTTAACTGGTGACTCTAAATTGACCGTAGGTGTGAATGTGAGTGTGAATGGTTGTCTGTGTCTATGTGTCAGCCCTGTGATGACCTGGCGACTTGTCCAGGGTGTACCCCGCCTTTCGCCCGTAGTCAGCTGGGATAGGCTCCAGCTTGCCTGCGACCCTGTAGAACAGGATAAAGTGACTAGAGATAATGAGATGAGTCTTGAGCCGAACTGGTCTTCTAGTGTGTTGCTGAAACTGCACTCTGGTATTTTTCAATTAAAATAAGTCACGTTTAGCTAGAAATGTAAACTTGTGTTGCATAAATTCTCAGTGTTGACATTGCTGTTAGCTCTGGTATTCAACATTATACAAAGGACAAGTACAAGCTTGCTGGGATTGCTTACCAAATTCGCCTGTTTTAAACTGGCCCTGTAGCAAGGGTAATTGCATTTCAGCAGAATTGCTTTTTGCTGTAATTAAAAACACCAGGCTACTATACACCTTCATCCATCAAAATAACAGCTGGAGGAACAACTGTAGGTCTGTTGCATCATGCAATGTGAGTGTGAATGGTTGTCTGTGTCTATGTGTCAGCCCTGTGATGACCTGGCGACTTGTCCAGGGTGTACCCCACCTTTCACCCATAGTCAGCTGGGATAGGCTCCAGCTTGCCTGCGACCCTGTAGAACAGGATAAAGCGGCTACAGATAATGAAATGAGATGAGATGAGATGAGATGAGATGAGATTGTCTGTGTTTAAACTACAACAATTTGTAAATTCTACAAAAAAATATGATCAATTCAACATATTCTTACTGTTAAATTAACAGTGGTATTTGGTTAGGAGTTTTACAGTATATTGATGTAAATTACACACTGCTTCATTGGTTTTGTATTTACAGTGTTTTTTTTATGTCATGATTTTACATAAATTCACTGTTAATTCTACTGACATTTTTTACAGTGTGGGAAGGCATCATTAATGCTGAATGATATATATACGTTTCAGAGCAATATTCTGCCATCCACACAAAATCTTTTTTCAGGAAAGACCTTCCTTCTTTCAGCAAGACAATGCCAAACTGCTTTCTGCACATATTAAAACTGCATGGCTCCATAATAAAGAGTCTAGGTGCTAAACTGGCCTGCCTGCAGTCTGTACCTGTCTCCCATTTAAAACATTTGGCGCATTATGAAGCGCAAAATATGACAAAGGAGACCCCGAACTGTTGAGCAACTGAAATTATATATCAGGCAAGAATGGGTCAATATTTCTCATTTAAAACTACAGCAGTTGGTCTCCTCAGTTCCCAAATGTTTACAGTGTGTTGTTAAAAGTAGAGGTGATGCAACACAGTGGTAAACATACCCCTGTCCCAACTTTTTTGAAATGTGTTGCTGACATCAAATTCAAAATGAGCATATATATATATATATATATATATATATATATATATATATATATATATATATATAAACAATACAATTTCTCAGTTTCAACATTTGATATGATGTCTTTGTACTGTTTTTAATTAAATATAGGGTTTCTAAGATTTGCAAATTATCACATTCTGTTCTTATTTACAGTTTACACAGCGTCCCAACGTTTTTTTGGAACTGGGGTTGTAGAAATACAGATGCAAATAAGAGGATCACTATTCAGTTTTTTTTTTTGTTTGTTTTTTTTAAGAAAGCTTACTAAAAAAGTTTACATGATGTCTGGTTGAGACTAGAGGTACACATCAGAACTGGGATCCTGTGAGACGCAATGAAAAATTCACATGTGCGGGAAGTTTTACTTTCATGTTTTCAGGTGTTTACTTTTCAGAGACTGGATTCATTAATACAAAGATATATTCTTTCATCTTTCATAACTGTCTGGTCAGGGTCACAGTTCCTAATTAAGCTACTAGCTTGCTTACATTTTGAGAAACTCTGTGAGTGGCAGGGAAGAGAGAAGAAATAGTACCATGCACATCTCTAATTGAGACCAATTATGAACTATCATGATGGTGCTGAGGAACTCCCCGAGCCAGAATTCACAGACTATGCTGACAGTGCTGCCATTTTCTGTACTGTGCATTTGTACCTCAGATATTTCCACTGGGCGGCACGGTGGTGTAGTGGTTAGCGCTGCCGCCTCACAGCAAGAAGGTCCTGGGTTCGAGCCCCGTGGCGGGCGAGGGCCTTTCTGTGTGGAGTTTGCATGTTCTCCCCGTGTCCGCGTGGGTTTCCTCCGGGTGCTCCGGTTTCCCCCAAAGACATGCAGGTTAGGTTAACTGGTGACTCTAAATTGACCGTAGGTGTGAATGTGAGTGTGAATGGTTGTCTGTGTCTATGTGTCAGCCCTGTGATGACCTGGCGACTTGTCCAGGGTGTACCCCGCCTTTCGCCCGTAGTCAGCTGGGATAGGCTCCAGCTTGCCTGCGACCCTGTAGAAGGATAAAGCGGCTACAGATGAGATGAGATATTTCCACTGTTTTCCAGTGTTTCCAGAGGCACTTTGTTAAGTTTCATGTATCATTAAAAAAGAAGAAAGAAAGAAAGAAAGAACCCTTCCAGTTTAAGATACATTCACTTTTGGTTTAAACACAAATTCAGATAGAGATATTTACAATGGTGCTTGAAAGTTTGTGAACCCTTTAGAATGTTCTATATTTCTGCCTAAATATGACCTAAAACATCATCAGATTTTCCCACAAGTCCTAAAAGTAGATAAAGAGAACCCAGTTAAACAAATGAGACAAAAATATTATACTTGGTCATTTATTTATTGAGGAAAATGATCCAATATTACATATCTGTGAGTGGCAAAAGTATGTGAACCTCTAGGATGAGCAGTTAATTTGAAGGTGAAATTAGAGTCAGGTGTTTTCAATCAATGGGATGACAATCAGGTGTGAGTGGGCACCCTGTTTTATTTAAAGAACAGGGATCTATCAAAGTCTGATCTTCACAACATGTGTTTGTGGAAGTGTGTCATGGCACGAACAAAGGAGATTTCTGAGGACCTCAGAAAAAGCGTTGTTGATGCTCATCAGGCTGGAAAAGGTTACAAAACCATCTCTAAGGTGGTGTTTACATTAGACCGTATCAGCGGATCATCAGATTAACATTTTTAAAACGATTCGCGTGCACACAGCAACACTAATACACGGATACGCTAATCACATGACTAATTAGACGGCACGTAATAAATTGAAATGTGTCAGTGTGGCTCCGCGCTTCCTCCTCAGCGGCTGTGCTCCAAATCACTCCGCCCTGAACAGCGAGTGCCCTCTGGAGGGTGCGCACTCCGGCCCTGCGCAGCTCACAGAGCGCGCGAGTGAAGCTCACGAGCAGTGATTCGGGACTGAGCTGCTGTGTGTGTGATCCCAGTGCATATCAGGCATGCGCAAGTCACTCACCACTTGCAAGTGGAAGGATGGCAAGCCTAAAGACAATCATAACTACACAATGGGCAGTATTTGCATCTTACCATGAACAACATTAAGGCCAAGTTTACATTAGACCGTATCTGTCTCGTTTTCTTCGCGGATGCACTGTCCGTTCACATTAAAACACCGGGAAACGGGAATCCGCCAGAGCCCACGTATTCAATCCAGTTCGTGTCTGGTCCGGTGCTGTGTAAACATTGAGAATACGTGGATACGCTGTGCTGAGCTCTAGCTGACGTCGTCATTGGACAACGTCACTGTGACATCCACCTTCCTGATTCGCTGGCGTTGGGATCTCACACACAGCGGCTCAGTCCCGAATCACTGCTCGTGCGCTTCACTCGCGCGCTCTGTGAGCTACGCAGGGCTGGAGTGCGCACCCTCCAGAGGGCACTCGCTGTTCAGGGAGGAGTGATTTGGAGCGCAGGAGGAAGCGCTGAGCCACACTGAGGTTTATTTACACATTTCAACCTCCTTCAGGTGCTTAAACTCAGTGAGAACATGAACATCACAGCCAGGTGTGTTTATTTGCTGGAGAAGGTGTTCGCTTGCCATCCTTCCACTTGCAAGTGGTGAGTGACTTGCGCATGCCCGATATGCACTGGGATCATGTGACGTGCCGTCTAATTAGTCATGTGATTAGTGTATCCGTGTATTGGCATTGCTGTGTGCACGCGAATCGTGTATTGGCGTTGCTGTGTGCACGCGAATCGTTTTAAAAACGTTAATCTGATGATCCGCTGATTCGAAATAATGTAAACAGGGCCTAAGAATGACAAAGCAAAGCATTATATTCATACTTTTATACTCTTTAATGAAAAACAAAAAGGTGATACAAGGCGGAAACAATAGCAGGAAGTGAAGTCCGCGCCGTTTTTCAGCAGTCGCATCACATGACCAACGTGGCATGAACAACGCCAGCGAATCAGGAAGGTGGATGTCACAGTGACGTTGTCCAATGACGACGTCAGCTAGAGCTCAGCACTGCATTTCCTCATATCTCAATGTTTACACAGCACCGGATCAGATACGAACTGGGTTGAATACGTGGGCCCTGGCGGATTCAAGTTGTTCCACCTGTGGAGTCGTTTCCCAGCGTTTTAATGTGAACGGACAGTGCATCCGCGACAAAAACGAGACGGATACGGTCTAATGTAAACACCACCTAAAGAGTTTGGACTCCACCAATCCACAGTCAGACAGACTGCGTACAAATGGAAGAAATTCAAGACCATTGTTACCCTCCCCAGGAGTGATCGACCAACAAAGATCACTCCAAGAGCAAGGCGTGTAATAGTCGGCGAGGTCACAAAGGACCTCAGGGTAACTGAAGGCCTCTCTCACATTAGCTAATGTTAATGTTCATGAGTCCACCATCAGGAGAACACTGAACAACAATGGTGTGCATGGCAGGGTTGCAAGGAGAAAGCCACTGCTCTCCAAAAAGAACGTTGCTGCTCATCTGCAGTTTGCTAAAGATCACGTGGACAAGCCAGAAGGCTATTGGAAAAAAGTTTTGTGGCTGGATGAGACCAAAATAGAACTTTTTGATTTAAATGAGAAGCGTTATGTTTGGAGAAAGGAAAACACTGTATTCCAGCATAAGAACCTTATCCCATGTGTGAAACATGGTGGTAGTAGTATCATGGTTTGGGCCTGTTTTACTGCATCTGGGCCAGGACGGCTTGCCATCATTGATGGAACAATGAATTCTGAATTATACCAGCGAATTCTAAAGGAAAATGTCAGGACATCTGTCCATGAACTGAATCTCAAGAGAAGGTGGGGTCATGCAGCAAGACAACGACCCTAAGCACACAAGTCATTCTACCAAAGAATGGTTAAAGAAGAATAAAGTTAATGTTTTGGAATGGCCAAGTCAAAGTCCTGACCTTAATCCAATCGAAATGTCGTGGAAGGACCTGAAGCGAGCAGTTCATGTGAGGAAACCCACCAACATCCCAGAGTTGAAGCTGTTCTGTACAGAGGAATGGGCTAAAATTCCTCCAAGCCGGTGTGCAGGACTGATCAACAGTTACTGGAAATGTGTAGTTGCAGTTATTGCTGCACAAGGGGGTCACACCAGATACTAAAAGCAAAGGTTCACATACTTTTGCCACTCACAGATATGTGATATTGGATCATTTTCCTCAATAAATAAATGACCAAGTATAATATTTTTGTCTCATTTCTTTAACTGGTTCTCTTTATCTACTTTTAGGACTTGTGTGAAAATCTGATGATGTTTTAGGTCATATTTATGCAGAAATATAGAAAATTCTAAAGGGTTCACAAACTTTCAAGCACCACTGTAGAGCACAGAACACATACAGACACACATAGTGGCACTGTGTTATCCCTTGTTTCCACAGTTGTGGTTTTGAATTTGGTCGTACAGTTATTCTGGGAAAGATATAGGCATTAATACAGAACCATGACCCATCTGCAGTGAACCGAGTTCATGACTGACACTTCTTCCTTAAGCAGGTTATGACCTCACCACTATATAACCCTCTGGAACAGACAAATCCTCAGACATACAGGCTGACATTTAGAGCCTGAGACCCAGCCGTGACTTTCAGCATAGAGACTCCCTGAATTTAATCAAAAGTTTGGGAGAAAGAGCTAGACTTGAAATGCTTTGTGACTGAATTTCTCTCCATTAGCACATTGAATGGCTTAATTTATAATTAGTGAAGGCCCAGAGGCTCAGATCAGGTGTCTGCTATCTCTCTGCCTTACTGAGCTGTTATTTATTTATCGTTTTTTTTTTTAAAGTATTCAGGCAAATCCATTTCTGTGTAAGCTGAGAAGGTTGTGCTGTAACTGAGGGAATGTGTGCAATCCATTTGTGGTCCATTTCCATTTGTGTCTGTAACATAAGAGAAGAGATATTCAGATAACATTAGAAGAATGGAGAATAATGGATGATAATATTATTGGTTTAGACCAAGGTGGCATGGTGGTGCAGTGGTTAGCACTGTCGCGGTTCTGGGTTTGAACCTCGCAGCCAACTGGGACCTTTCTGTGTGGAATTTACATGTTCCCCCTGTGCTTGTGTGGGTTTCCTTCAATTTCCTCCTCACAGTGTTGTTAGCCCTGTGATAGATTGGTGACCTGCCCACTGACGGATAAGTGGTATGGACCAAATAGTTTCTGAATACAGCATGAAGGCAACTACATTACATTAAAGGCATTTAGCAGACGCTGTTATCCAGAGTGATGTACAACATACCCAGGGCAGCCTAGGGGTTAGGTGTCTTGCTCAAGGGCACTTCAGCCATTCCTGCTGGTCCAGGGAATCAAACAGGCAATCTTTTGTTTCCAAAGCTGCTTCTCTAACCATTAGGCCATGGCTTCCCCATACAGTGCTACACTGTATAAAGCAGCAGCAGCAGCACAACTTTATTCATCACAAACTGAAGCAGCGAACACACACATGTACACACACATGAGCAATGAGTACACACACATACCCAGAGCAGTGGGCAGCCACGCTAACAGCGCCCAGGGAGCAGCTGGGAGTTAGGTGCCTCACTCAAGGGCACCTCAGCCCAAAGCCGTCCCATATTAACCTAACCTGCCTGTTTTTGGATTGTCGGGGAAACTGGAGCACCCGAAGGAAACCCACGCAGACACGGAGAGAACATGCAAACTCCACACAAAAAGGCCCTTGCCGGCCACTGGGTTCAAACCCAGAACCTTCTTGCTGTGAGGCGACCGTGCTAACCACTACACCACCAAGCCGCACATCCTGTATGTTACAGATGTCCTGTAATATACAATTTGATGGTTAATGGTCAAAACAGTTAAGAGGCATAAAATAATGCATTAAATCTGTAATAAGTTCAGGACCCATTTTGACTTTCAGCAAAGTCAGAGGAAAGAGTTGAAGGTTGGGCTTCCATAATGGGTTTGGCTCCGGTTAATTAGTCAGTGTGGGTTTACCATTCACTGGGTGGTTTGAAATCTTGCACAGGGAACACAAAAGGCACAGATTTTAATATAAGGACATGAACAATGATAATCACGCTGCTGGGAGTTAAGGAACATTGAGTAGAAGAGAAGAAGACTCAGGAATAACAATAATTGGATTGACATTGGAAGAACAGTTCTTCCAAATGGCACGGTTAAACAGACAAGGATAAAAAGAAGAGAGTGATTACTTTCACCATGATATAATTGCATTTTACAATCCATTTACTCATGTGAACACCACTGAGGTTGTGTTTAATGAGAAAAAAAATCACAAATGGTTTTCAAAGGCACCACTGTATGCTTTCATAGGATATGGTTATCCAGTTGAAGATTCCTAAGCTATGCAATTAGCTTCAGACAGATTAAAACTGAACTTACCTGAGGCTGCTAGAGGGCTAAACAACTGCAAAAATGGACTAGGCTGCCTTTATAGTGCCATATTTTGTGTAGACAAGCAAACAACCTCAGTAATCAGCCAGGGAGAGAGGAGGTGCTGCATTTCTTGAGTGCACAACTGGAGCAAATAAAACTCAATGGTAAAAATTTTACACATTCTTTAAAAGTTTTGAAGTGATATTAGATGGGTGAATAGAGCTAATCCCATAAGGCATCGCTGGAACAAATAGGAAACAGTATGCCCACTGTGATCTCGCTGATGTTTTCTCAAGACAAACCTGATAAAATATATAATATACTTAATATGGGCGGCACGGTGGTGTAGTGGTTAGCACTGTCGGCTCACAGCAAGAAGGTTCTGGGTTCGAGCCCATCGGCCCTCGGGGGCCTTTCTGTGTGGAGTTTGCTTGTTCTCCCCGTGTCTGTGTGGGTTTCTTCCAGGTGCTCCGGTTTCCCCCACAGTCCAAAGACATGCAGGTTAGGTTAATTGGTGGCTCTAAAGTGACTGCAGGTGTGAATGTATGTGTGTGTGTGTGTGTGTGTGTGTGTGTGTATGGTTGTTTGTCTCTATGTGTCAGCCCTGTGATGACCTGGCGACTTGTCCAGGGTGTACCCCGTCTCTCTCATAGTCAGCTGGGATAGACTCCAGCTTGCCTGTGACCCTGCACAGGATAAGTGGCTGCAGATAATGGATGGATGGATATACTTAATACATAACCGACATAAAATCACAGTGTCCTGAAAACATACATAAAGTGTCCTATTTTGTATAATATCTATGCATGTATGAAATAGTTCTGTACTTGCTACAGGCTACATAAAGACAAAAAATTATATGTAAAAGTATTACTGTCTTAGATTCTTCTTCTCTTTAGTGTTCTGCCTGATGGCATCTTTCAGAGTTTCTAGGGAACATGACCATAGTGGTTTCCCATTGCCTTCTACTCGATTATTATAGAGATTTATTCCTCTCAACCCTTCACTCTCTCTCTCTCTCACACAAACACACGGACAATTTAGAGTCACCAGTTAACCTAACTGCATGTCTTTGGACTGTGGGGGAAACCGGAGCACCCGGAGGAAACCCACACAGACACGGGGAGAACATGCAAACTCCACACAGAAAGGCCCCCGAGGGCCACTGGGCTCGAACCCAGAACCTTCTTGCTGTGAGCCGACAGTGCTAACCACTACACCACCGTGCCGCCCTGCCTTAGGTTAACTTTTATAAATATTATTTGCACACTACACATTTAGAAAATGGAAAAACTCGAGTGGCCTGCACAGAATCCTGAGCTCAACCTCAGTGATTACAAGAGGACACTTTCAGTTTTTGCAATATGGCTTTGAAATCAGTATGAAAACTAGACTTTGATATGACCAGCGTGACTCTTCATTCATCAAGTTACACAGCTAAAATGTCAAGTTATTAAAAATACAAAGCACATACTTTGTTTGTGACTTTCTCTCTTGACATTGTGAAGGTATAATATTACAGTCATGCCCGAGGATTTATGTACGAGTGGTGTTAAAACATGTTACCACACGGTCACAAGTCTCTAAACTGAAGTGGCTTTCAGTTTTTATTTTAACCAAAATACCTTTGTTTTACAGCAATTATGAAAATGGTGATATATTGAAAATATTTCAATAAATAAGAAATCTACACTCATTTCCCACAGTCCTCAGGGTTTATTTCCCATATGCATCAACAACAACAACAAAGGTAGGCAAGCTTACAAACTGAACAGTCATGGATTAAACCTCTGTGAGCTTTTTGCTAAAATACATAGAATGAAGTTTTCAACTGTGTGTAAGATATGTAGTATATTTTATTTTATTCTATCCACATTCACTGGATATGAGCAATCACACGCTCTGATTGGCTACTCTACTGCTAGGCTATTAACTCGTATACTGTGAGTAGAAAAAAACAAAATGGCGGATATATCACTTGGTTATCAAGTATTTAAAATAAACAGAAATGGCTAAAAGAATATAGTTCCCCCCCCCCAAAAAAAAATCTCCTGTTCCACACTCCAGGCCAGTCAGTGGTGGTAATGCACCTTTAAGTCGGACTGCCAACCACAAAAAAAAAAACCTAAAGAAGAACAACAACAAAATGCCAGAGCGTGTTGCTGAACCAACTGAGGATGAAATAAAAACTCTACTCAAAAAAACAAAACTCCAAAAATACAAAAAAGCAACAAAATATGGAACGAAAGTATTTGATGGTAAGAATGTTTTATTTTTCAAGAATTATTATTCTAGCATTTTTCACAAATTGCTTCTCTCATTTCATCAGTTTGTTTACATTCTGAGCGGAAATGATTTTGTTGAACGTTTTGTACAAAGTTTTGATTTGTCAAATTTGCAAAAAATAAAAATGCTCGGTTTCTCAAAATCCAGTGAATGTAGATGGAATAAAACAGTTATTCCACTAAATCTCATCGTACATGACTTATGGCCAACTCGGCACTACGCGTCTCATCGGCTAGCAGCTCATATACGACTCGACTTCGTGGAATAACTTAATTGTCGTATTTGTTTGTTTGGGTTTTGAATGAGCAAATCCATGGAGCCATGCTCTAAAATCTAGTGGAAAGCCTTCCCAGAAAAGTGGAGGATATTACAACAGCAAAAGGGGATTAACTCTATGTAGAACTTGGAGCAGGTGGGTGGAGCACAGAAGTACGGCAGGCCAGAACTGAGTTTCCAAAAACTCTTTATTGTAACACTTTTCAGCGTTTTCACTCTCCCAGACACTCAGACACATGCACACACACATCAGCCGCCTGGTTGGGGAGAGAGCTCCCTTCCTCTGCTCTCTCTCTCCTTATATAGGGCACGGTCACTGGGAAGACACACAAACACAGGTTAATTGGCATCAGGTGTAGTGATTCTGCCACTTCCCTTCCCTGACTCTGCCCTCCGGTCACAGACCGACGCTTGACCATGCCCCCGCTGCCACATACCCCCACCGCCTGACTCAGGCCGGGCAGCCATCCGGCCTGCAGCCGACTCCCCCCCCCGACGGGAGAGGAAGTCCGCCACAACCATCTGTGCCCCCGGCCTGTGGATCACCTTGAAGTTAAAGGGCTGGAGTGCCAGATACCAATGGGTGATCCGAGCGTTGGCATCCTTCATGCGGTGGAGCCACTGGAGGGGCGCTTGGTCCGAACAGAGGGTGAAAGGGCGTCCCAGCAGGTAGTAGCGGAGGGCGAGAACCATCCACTTGATGGCTAGGCACTCCTTCTCTATTGTGCTGTAGCGCCCCTCACGTACCGACAGCTTCCTGCTTATGTACAGCACGGGGCGATCCTCCCCCTCCACCTCCTGGGACAAAACAGCCCCCAGCCCTTTGTCCGACGCATCCGTCTGCAACATAAAGGGGAGAGAAAAGTCAGGGGAGTGTAACAGTGGCCCCCCACACAGTGCAGCCTTCACCTCAGAGAAAGCCCGCTGGCATTGCTCTGTCCACTGGACCGGATCTGGTGCCCCCTTTTTAGTGAGATCAGTCAGCGGGCTGGTGACGTCCGAATAATTAGGTATAAACCTACGATAGTAGCCAGCCAGCCCCAGGAACTGTCTCACCCCCTTTTTGGTCTTGGGCCTTGGGCAGGCCACAATCACTGCTGTCTTATTAATTTGGGGACGCACCTACCCGTTGCCCAAGTGGAAGCCCAGATACTGTACTTCCATCCACCCAATCGCACACTTCTTCGGGTTGGACGTGAAACCCGCTCGCCTCAGCGACCCAAAGATGGCCCTCAGGTGCTGCAGATGCCGCAGCCAGTCATTACTATAAATTATTATGTCGTCTAAGTATGCAGCCGCGTAGGTGGCGTGGGGGCGGAGGACCCTGTCCATAAGCCGCTGGAACGTAGCGGGCGCCCCAAACAGCCCAAAAGGAAGTGTGACAAATTGGTGTAAGCCAAACAGTGTGGAAAAGGCCGTTTTTTCTTGGGATAATGGAGTCAAGGGGATCTGCCAATAACCCTCTGTCAAATCCAGTGTCGAATAAAAGCGAGCCGTGCCTAGTCGATACAGCAACTTGTCAATGCGAGGCATTGGGTACGCATCGAATTTAGACACCGCATTGACTTTTCGATAGTCCACACAGGACCGGACCGACCCGTCGGCCTTGGGAACCAAGACCACCGGGCTGCTCCAGTCACTGTGGGACTCCTCGACGATGCCCATTTCGAGCATGGCCTTGAGTTCTTCCCGAACCACCTTTTTCTTGTGTTCGGGTAGCCTGTAAGGGTGGCTGCGCACTACCACCCCCGGGGGCATCTCAATGTGATGTTTTATGAGGCAGGTGCGGCCGGGCAGGGGCGAGAACACGTCCGAAAATTCGGTCTGCAACTGGGCAACCTCTGTGAGTTGGGTCGGGGAGAGGTGGTCTCCACAGAGGACCGGAGAGGTAAGCGATGTCAATGTTCCTTTTTGAACCTCCAGCCCCAGCTCCACCTTCTCCGGAACCACCGACACCAACGCCACGGGGACCTCCTTGTTCCAGAGTTTAAGCAGATTGAGGTGGTAAATTTGTAGCGCCCCACCCCTGTCCATTCACCTCACCTAACAGTCAATGTCCCCGACTCGCCGTGTGACCTCAAAGGGTCCTTGCCACTTGGTGATCAATTTGGAGCTCGACGTGGGCAACAGTACGAGTACTTTATCTCCTGGTGCGATCTCCCTAAGGCACGTACCCCTGTCATACAGGCGGATTTGCCGTTCTTGGGCCTGCCGCAAATTCTCCTGGGTTAGGTGTGTGAGTGTGTGGAGTTTTGTGCGCAGGTCAATAACGTACTGGATTTCATTTTTGCTTGGTGAAGGTCCCTCCTCCCAATTTTCCCGCAGTACATCTAGGATGTCGTGCAGCTTAT
The DNA here is from genome assembly GCF_027579695.1 of Neoarius graeffei. NCBI lineage: Eukaryota > Metazoa > Chordata > Actinopteri > Siluriformes > Ariidae > Neoarius > Neoarius graeffei. The sequence continues at coordinate 44,968,237 of NC_083574.1, forward strand.
GCCCATATAATAATTTGAACAGGGAGAACCCCGTGGAGGCTTGTGGGACCTCTCGCACTGCAAATAACAGGGGTTCGAGCCACTTATCCCAACTGCGTGCGTCCTCACGTACAAACTTTTTTATTATATTCTTGAGTGTGTGATTGAACCGTTCGACTAAACCGTCCGTTTGTGGGTGATAAACGCTGGTGCGGATCGGCTTAATTCCCAATAACCCATACAATTCGTGCAGTGTGCGTGACATAAATGAAGTGCCTTGATCAGTCAGAATCTCTTTGGGGATTCTGACTCGGGAGATGAAGTGGAAGAGTGCTTCTGCAATACTACGTGCTGAGATATTGCGAAGAGGCACTGCTTCCGGGTATCGCGTTGCAAAGTCCACCAGGACTAAAATAAAGTGATACCCTCGTGTTGACCGATCTAATGGCCCAACGAGATCCATCCCAATTCTTTCGAACAGGGTCTCAATTAATGGCAGAGGGCGCAAAGGTGCTTTTGGAATGGCTACTGGATTTACTAACTGGCATTCGCGGCATGCCGTACACCACCTACCGGTATGGACATCGCCGTGAATCCCTGGCCAATAGAACCGGGCCATTATTCGGGCTAGTGTCTTATCCTGCCCCAAGTGTCCAGCCATGGGATTAAAGTGAGCCGCCTAGAATACCAATTCCCTGCGGCTCTTTGGAATCAAAAGTTGTGAGACCATCTCCTAGTCTGAGTGTCCTGCATCACTCGGTATAATCTATCTCTCATAGTGGAGAAATAGGGGAAGGATGGGGTGGCATTTGGCTGGAGCGTTTGACCATCGATTACTCTCACTTGGTCAAATGCATGCCGCAGAGTCTCGTCTCGCGACTGCTCTAACGGGAAATCCGCGAGGGATTCCCCGAGAGAGGGAGGAGAGAGGAGAAGCAGAGATCTGCAGTCCTGCCATGGGAACAGCCGCCAAATGATCCTCCACCAACTCAATGGCCTGATCCAGCGTGCCGCGCATTGTTCCACCGGCCAGCCCCAGGCCTCTGCTGCTTGTTCAAATAGCGCAAGGAAGGCCTCGGGGTCGTCGTGCGGGCCCATCTTCGTTAGGGTGAGGTGGGGTGGGCCCGCAGCGGTGGAGGTGGTGGACCCCGCCGACGCGAGGAGGTGCCGGAACGCCTGACGATCTTCCTGTTGCGCCAGCACCAGGGCCTCGAACCGTTGCTCTTGCTCCTTTCGGAGGGCGACCAGTGCCTGGTGCTGGCTCTGTTGGGCCATGGCGAGGGCGTGGATCAGGACTGCGAAGGGGGAGGACTCTATGGGGCTGTTCTCCTCTGTGCTCCTCCCGGGTTTCGGCACCACTGTAGAACTTGGAGCGGGTGGGTGGAGCACAGAAGTACAGCAGGCCAGAACTGAGTTTCCAAAAACTCTTTATTGTAACACATTTCAGCGTTTTCACTCTCCCAGACACTCAGACACACGCGCACACACATCAGCCGTCTGGTTGGGGAGAGAGCTCCTTTCCTCTGCTCTCTCTCTCCTTATATAGGGCGCGGTCACTGGGAAGACACACAAACACAGGTTAATTGACATCAGGTGTAGTGATTCTGCCACTTACCTTCCCTGACTCCGCCCTCCGGTCACAGACTGACACTTGACCATGCCCCCGCTGCCACACACTATAACAGGATGTTCAACAAGAATATATGAGTGTGATTGGTCAGGTGTCCACATCCTTTTATAGTGTAAGTCTCTTAACAATATCGTTACTAAAACTAAAAGTAAAGTTTACTTGGTATGTGGTTTATTTACACATACTACAAGTTGGAGTAAACTGTGATTACACTTGACACTTGGTGTATTTGTTTCCCAGTATACTTAGAAATATAATAATTGAAAATGAACTGTAAGTACACTTGTCATGTAATGTACTGCCTATGGTAGATTTGGACCCTGGAGCTGGGATGTTGCATCACATGGGTGGGGGGTGGGGGGGAACATAGCATGCAGTCATTAAAATGATTTTTCCTTTGCCTTAATCACACATATGGGCTCAGTCACACTATTACTGCTTTCTCATTGCTCTGTGCTATTCCCCAGCCAGGCGTCTAGCATGCATGACAGGACAATAACAGTTATAGCCTATATCAGTCACAGCAAATATACCACCAGGTCATCATACTTGAAAAATATCTGTTTATCATTAAAAGGATGAGGAGATGTGGCTGAGAAGACAGCTAGGATCATGAACCTCCACATCTCATCACGTGGCCCACAATTACTTGCGAGTTGGCACTGGATGCACCATGAGGTTAATAGGCTGTACCATAACACAAAGTCCTGTCATATTATGCTCAATTAGTGACAGATTCGTTTAAACCTCCAGGGTCAGGAGAGCACTGAAATTGTTGGGAAACCAGAATTAATTAAATCATGGCACAGACAGAAATGAGCCCATTGATTTTTCTTTGTAACAGGAGTGACAGGGAATGACCTTATTCAGTCTGGGGCTAATTGCTTGGGGGATGCAGTTACAGGGGCAACAGAGGCAACCAGATGTAGAAAGCAGGAAGTCCCACAGAATTCTCTGTTAAAAAGCCTCAAGGACAGCTGGAGGGTCCTGATAGTCAGGATTTGAGAAATATGGACGCATCGCATCTTGTCCCCAGAGCTATGGTTTGTCTTCAGCGGGCACAAGCAGCTGGCATGCAAACTCAGCATGACCTTGTATGCAAATGAAGGGAATATAAGAGCAAGGCAAGCAAAACTAATAATGTGGGATGGGAAAGGCTCCCCCTCTTCTCCTATTGTGGTTATTAAAAGCAGGTTTCTCCCTGAGGTTGGGCTGTGCAGCGTGTGATCAGTGGCATGGTGGATATTTCTGCTGTTGCTGGCACACCGACTCTCTCATTATGCTAACATATTGAGTCATTTAGGCAGAGCATGCCGAGAGCAGTGAATATTAGAGTCTGAAACAGATATGACTCCTGTGCCAATCTCTCATCCAGTGACCTTCACATTGCTACAGGGTGCCCTGGGTCTGAGCGTGGAGGGAGGAGTGGATAGATCTGGAGAAATAGGGCAGAAGTAAGGAATCTCTAGACCATTTTAGCATTTAGATTTGGGTGAATATATCTTTGCATGTACATCGACTTGTGATTAGTCAATTAGTAGGCACAGCAGAGGTTGTCCTGCAGAGCACAGTTATACAATGTGCATCTGTCTGAACCGCAAAAAAAAATAGAATAAAAGAACCACTCACTGAAATAAAGTGAAATGACAGCCCACAATTGCCTGAAGACATGAAGTGTCTTTACATTAATAAGAATAAAGAAAACCACTGAATTAGATGATGTGTCCAAATTTTTGCCTGGTACACTCTCTCTCATATATGTGCGCTCGCGCACACACGCTCGCACACACACACGTGCATCTCAGACAATTAGAATATCGTGAAAAAGTTAATTTTATTCATAATTTAATTTAAAAAGGTAAACTTTCATATTTTCAATATTCATTACATGTAAAGTGAAATATTTCAAACCTTTTCTTGTTTTAATTTTGATGATTATGGCTTATAGAAAATCAGAAATTCAGTATCTTACATTATTAGAATATGTCCTAAGATCAATCAAAAAAGGATTTATAATACAGAAATGTCCAACTTATGAAAAGTATTTTCATTTATACTGTATGCTCAGTACTTGGTTCAGGCTCCTTTACCACGAATTACTGCATCGCTGCAGCGTGGCATGGAGGTGATCAGCCTGTGGCACTGCTGAGGTGTTATTGAAGCCCAGGTTGCTTTGATAGCAGCCTTCAGCTCCTTTGTATTTTTGGGTCAGGTGTTTCTCATCTTCCTCTTGACAATACTCCATAGATTCGCTATGGAGTTCAAGGTCAGGCGAGTTGGCTGGCCAATCAAGCACAGTAATATCATGGTCAGCAAACCATTTGGTAGTAGTTTTGGCACTGTGGGCAGGTGCTACGTCCTGCTGGAAAAGGAAATCAGCATCTCCATAAAGCTTGTTAGCAGATGGAAGCAGGAAGTGCTCTAAAATCTCCTGGTAGTCAGTTGCATTGACTTTGGACTTGATAAAACACAATGGACCAACACCAGCAGATGACATGACACCCCAAATCATCACAGACTGTGGAAACTTCACACTGGACTTCAAACACCTTGGATTCTGTGCCTTTCCACTCTTCCTCCAGACTCTAGGACCTTGATTTCCAAATGAAATGCAAAATTTACTTTCATTTGAAAAGAGGACTTTGGACCACTGAGCAACAGTCCAGTTCTTTCTCTCCTTAGCCCAGGTAAGACACTTCTGATGTTGTTCAGGAATGGCTTGATATTAGGAATGTGACAGTTTTAGCCCAAATGGTCCAATCCCACAGAAGAGCTATGGTACTGTAGCACAAAGTGCTGAAAAAGTTAATGCTGACACCTTTCTGTTTTAACCAGCAGTTTGTGCCACAGTAGCTCTTCTGTGGAATTGGACCGTATGGGCTAGCCTTTGTGCCCCATGCGACTCAATGAGCCTTGGTTGCTCACAACTCTGTCACTGGCTCACCAGTTGTCCTTCCTTGGACTACTTTTGGTTGGTACTAACCACTGCGTACTGGGAACATGCCACAAGAGGTGCCATTTTGGAGATGCTCAAACCCAGTCATCTAGGCATCACAATTTGGCCCTTGTCAAAATCACTCAGATCCTTACACTTTCCCATTTTTCCTGCTTCCAACACATCAAGTTCAAGAACTGACTGTTCCCTTGCTGCCTAATATACCCCACCCCTTGACAGGTGCTAGCCTGGGAAATCCCATGCTGCTTTGCACAATCGTTCCGATCTGAAAAGACAGCATGGAAACTATGGTCTAAAGGCTCGCCTGAGTTAGGGAGCCAATCAGAGAGTGGGGAGGGGTGGAAAGACGGTGACGCGTACTACTCGACAAACGGAAGCTTGTAGTTTATTTGGGACTGTTTACGGATCACATTTAACATGGCGGCGAGCGATACGAACCAAACTTTCGATCAAGCTTTGTCTTGCACAAACGGCAGTAATCGTTCGGTGCCATTGTTTTCCTATTTTTGTTTTGCCTTCTCTTTCTCCTTCCTTCTCTTCTTCGTCGCACTAACTACGTCACCGGGTATGATTGGCCATGGGCTACGTATACGCCAAATGATAGACATTCGCAACGTCCATTAAACGGCCGTTGACAATTGTAAACCACACCTCCCCTACGAGAAATTCAATAGGCGGATTCCAGACCATATTTCACTTGTGATATGGTCTGGTGTTAACCAGACTAGACAGGTGCCATTGTAATGAGATAATCGCTGTTATTCACTTCACCTGTCAGTGGGTTTAGTGTGTGTGTGTGTGTGTGTGTGTGTGTGTGTGTGTGTGTGTGTGTGTGTGTGTGTGTGTGTGTATTTTCAGCACATAAGAGACAGTTATGATGTGAGTAAGTCAAGTAAGTAAGTTCCATTATCCACCTCAGGCAATTACAGAAGATGAATAAATGAATATTTAAAAACATGTAAGCAATTAAAATACCATAAAGCACAATCAATGCCATAATGAAATGTTTCTCAGTGTAGTACAGGGCCTGGTGAGGGTGGATTTTAAAACAAAACAAAAACAAACGAACCCCACCAAAATCCAGTATTTCAGCATTACACAATTTAGCTGACCTTCAAGTTCAACTGGTAACAGCCCTTCCCAAGAGCAACCCACAAAATACATCACAAAAAAGCATCACCAAGTGTCACTGGAAATACAACTGGATTTGTGTTAGATGAGAAAAAACTGAACATTTTGATCATGCACAGTAGCATCAAGTTTGCAAAAAAAATTAAAAAAAAAGAGATCACAGCTAAATCTTTCAGCAGAAGAATGACACACAGAAAAATACTTCCACATGCAGTGTCTTTGAAAAGTATTCCCCCCGCCCCCCCTTGGTGTTTGTCCTGTTTTGTTGCATTACAAGCTGGAATGAAAATGAATTTTTGGAGCGTTCGCACTATTTGATTTACACAACATGCCTACCAATTTAAAGGTGAAAATTGTTGTTTTATTGTGACACAAACAATAATTAAGATGAAAAAACAGAAATCTGGAGTGTGCATAAGTATTCACCCCCTTTCGTATGAAACCCCTAAATAAGAGCTGGTCCAACCAATTCACTTCATAAGTCACATACCGTAATTAGCTGATTAAGATCCACCTGTGTGCAATCAAAGTGTCACATTATCTAATCACATGATGTCTGTATAAATCCACCTGTTCTGGAAGGACCCTGACTCTGCAACACTACTAAGCAAGCAACATGAAAACCAAGGAGCCTCCAAACAGGTCAGAGACAAAGTTGTGAAGAAGTATAGATCAGGGTTGGGCTATAAAAAATATCCCAAACTTTGAATATCCCATGGAGCACCATTAAATCCATTATAGCAAAATCGAAAGAATATGGCACCACTACAAACCTGACAAGAGAAGGCCGCCCACCAAAATTCACAGACCGGGCAAGGAGGGCATTAATCAGAGATGCAACAAAAACACCAAAGAGAACACTGAAGGAGCTGCAAAGATCCACAGCAGAGATGGGAGTATCTGTCCATAGGACCACTTTAAGCCATACACTCCATAGACCTGGACTTTATGGAAGAGTGGCCAGAAAAATGCCATTGTTTTAAGAAAAAAAAAGGAAGAAGGGGAAAAAAATCACGTTTGGAATTTGCCCAACAGCATGTGACAGACTCCCCAAACACATGGAAGAAGATTCTCTGGTCAGATGAGACTAAAATTGAACTTTTTGGCCATCATGGGAAATGCCATGTGTGGTGCAAACCCAACACCCTGAGAACACCATTCCTACAGTGAAGCATGGTGGTGGCAGCATCATGCTGTGGGGATGTTTTTCATGTGCAAGGACAGGAAAGCTGGCCACTGAAGGAAAGATGGATGGGATTAAATACAGGGCAATTCTGGAGGAAAACCTGTTTGAGTCGGCCAGAGGTTTGAGACTGGGACGAAGGTTCACGTTCCAGCAGGACAATGACCCTAAAGCATACTGCTAAAGCTACACTGGAGTGGTTTAAAAGGAAACATTTAAATGTCTTGGAATGGCCTAGTCAAAGCCCAGACCTCAATCCAGTTGAGAATCTGTGGCATAACTTGAAAATTGCTGTACACCAACGCAACCCATCTAACTTGAAAGAGTTGGAGCAGTTTTGCCTTAAGGAATGGGCAAACATCCCAGTGGCTAGATGTGCTAAGCTAATACAGACATACCTCAAGAGACTTGCAGCTGTAATTGCAGCAAAAGGTGGCTCTACAAAGTATTGACTTGGGTGTGTGTGTGTGTGTGAATACCGGTACATATGCATATTCCAGATTTCTGTTTTTTTTCATCTTAATTATTGTTTGTGTCACAAGAAAACAACAATTTTCACTTTTAAAGTGGTAGGCATGTTGTGTAAATCAAATGGTGCTAACCCTCCAAAACTCCATTTTAATTCCAGCTTGTAATGCAACAAAACAGTACAAACACCAAGGGGGATGAATACTTTTGCAAGACACTGTACTTCTGTCATGTGAATTTCCTCTACAATGGATCAATAAAGTTTATCCTATCTGAAATCAGTACAGATATAGTTGCAGGAAGACAGAATCAGCATACTGTATATCAGTAATTCTGAAACTCTGAAATGGGTTGAACAGCTTCCATTGCTGCCTCACAGGTCCAGGATTCCTGGTTAGATCCTGAGCTCCGGTTACCATCCATGTGGAATTCCTCCAGGTTCTTTGGTTTCTTCCCACAGCCCAAAAACATGACAGTAAGTGCACTGGCTATGTTAAATTGCCTGAAAAGTGTATGTGTGTATGTATGTGATGGACTGGGATCCCATTCAGGGTATAATCCTACCTCGCACGCAGGTTTCCCAGAATAGACCCCAGATCAACCGTGACCTTCACCAGGATAAAACACTTATTGATAATGAAAAAAAAATTTATATACACAACATCTGTTACATAATACACACATGCACGTTAATACTAACTTAAAACCACACCATCATTATTTGTTTGAGTGCACACCTACCTCAAAAAGAAATGGAAGCCCTGCAGGATTGCACTGACGACAGACAGAGAGAGAGAGAGAGAGAAACCTACGTATGTTGAATGAGGTGGTGTTTTCAGATGCCTGCCGTGTGTGGAGCAGTCTGCTTCCCAAATTATGGATGACACACAAAGCATCTTTTCTTGAAAGGTTTCATCAGACTAAGCTAGCTCACACAAGATCTTCAAATAATGCAAAAAGAGTGGACTGCACTCAGGTAGTGTAAGTCGTGCTCTTATTACTGTCTGGGACTCCAAATTGTTTCTGTGCCTTCATGCTTTCATGTGCAATTTTAGTAAATGTAGCTATGCTAGTTATTACTGTGCTTCCTCACTCTGATCATGAAATGACCTAAACATGCTCCAACACATTCATTACTGAATCAGGATGGGTCTGTTCATCAACTGACTAACATCAAAATACACAGGAGAACATGGAATTTGAAATATAACACACTCAAAGAAAAGGAAAAGACAAGTAACACGAATACAAGAGGAACAATGACTCCTCCTCTTCCCGCTCATCCTCTTTCTTCTCGACTGTAGGTTTAAACCCAACACAGAACTTCATATTGTATCATTAATGTATGGGCCTTTGATTAATGGCTCGAGACTTGTATCTATCAGTGCTGGTCCCTCATGCATAATCCAGGCCTTTTCACAAATAAATATTTCATTGCCAACATCCATTATTGGCACCTTGTCTATGAATTGTCCTACTGCATCTCTGAACTAAAAGAAGAATGAATACATGTCGCTCACTAACTAACCCCTGAGTCATAATAATGACTCAAACAATTATTTTCAACAAAAACCTAGTATGCCACTATTACCTCCTTGCCAACAGGTTATTTGGAAGGTCTGCCAGAAAAAAAAGCCTTTTCTGTCAGTTAACCACAAATCTAAGTGCCTAAAGTTTGTGAAACACGACTACATCTTTGACTGGAACCGTGTTCTATGGTCTGATGGAACAAAAATGGAGCTTTTTGGCAATAAACACTCAAGGTGGGTTTAGTGTAAAAAGAAGGATGGCTATAATGAAAAGAACCCAATCCCAACTGTAAAAAAAAATATGGTGGAAGTTCTGTGAAGTTTTGGGGTTGTTTTGCCTCCAAAGGCCCTTGAAACCTTGTCAAGGTACATAGCATCATGGACTCCATGAAATACCAGGACACTTTAAATCAAAGCCTGGCTGCCTCGATGGGAAACTAAAACTGGCATGTCATTTGGATCTTCCAGCAGGACGATGATCCGAAGCGTATGCCCAAATCAACACGAAAGTGGTTAGCTGACCACAGAATCAAATTTCCACCATGGCCATCTCGGTCCCCTGACCTGAACCCCGTTGAAAACCTGAGGAGGAAAGAGCACAAGAGAGGGCCGAGGACCCTGGATGATGTGGAGAGATTGTGTAAAGAGGAACGGTCTCAGATGCCGTTCTCAGAGACTTAGTGCTGTTTTACTGGCAAAGAGAGGTTGTACAAAGTATTAAATGCAGGGGTGTCAATAATAGTGGTGCATGTGCTTTTGTTGAACATAATTATTTATTAATGAAGGGTTTATTTTTCTCTGAATAAATTTATTTCAATTAAAGCTAGACGGCCTTTCAATTTCATAAAATCGGTGAAATTTAGTTCCCTCTGAAATTTGGTCATTGCGATATATGTTTATTTCTGTAACATCTCACAAAATATCAGGCCATTCTGTGGCTGGGAAGTTATTTAATTTGAGGGGATTCCCTAGCAATTAAAGTGCATTAAATCACTCACTTCACACTTCAAGCAGACAGACGAAGTCCGTGTGTGTGTGTCAGTGGCGGCTGGTAGTCTTTCAGACAGGGGAGGCTGGTCGGTTACGATATTTCCAGATTTTAAAAGAAAAAACACATCAATTTTGCCCATACTCTTGCCTCTGATCTGGCTGATTGTTGGCAGGGTCACAAACTGTGAAATAACAGGTTCTTTTGGCCCATTAGCCTACTGTCCAATATACATGATGGTGGTGTTGGGGGGGTATATTTTAACATTTTATATTTTAAAATTGTGGCATGTTGTTTAAAAATTGATCATTATTGAAAGCAGCTCTTTGTCAGGAACCTCAGCAGTAGAGCTGGGTGCCACACATTTCATTCAATGACACTTTCCCTATATTTTACTTATTTTGACTGAGAAATGTTTTATTGATAATTTTGATAACCCTTCACTTTTAATCCAGGTCTGTAGTGTGAAATGTTCTCGGCTGTGTTTTTGTTTAAAAATGTTTTCCAAATTGTAGCTGTGTTTAATTCATATCCAGAAAAATATATATTCCAATATAATATACTCAGCATAAACATTTTAAATAGATTCTATATTTTTGGTCCATCCATGACATATTACTAAAGTAGCCTATTTACTGTTGTTGATGTGGGTCACTTGCTGTTAGCCAATTCACTTTCTCGTACCAGGAGAGCTGAAAGGAACGAGTATTATTCCCTACCTTTTTCACCAAGTCAATTTGAGGCGTTGGTCTACCCTGCTCTTTAATTTTAATTTTTTCCTCGAAAGGAAGACTGGCAAATGGCTTCGCCAAAATTAAATCAGCAATGCTCGGCATCCGTGTGCAGCTTTCTTGCTAGCTGACTAGCCCCCTCAAGTTCAAGTTCAGTCACTCAAATAAACGAAATTTCTGGAACTAAGATAGCAAACTTGACAACACTATTTACACTTTATTTACAATGAAAATATATACAAACTAAAAAAGCTGGTAGAAACCGTATGTAATGAATGAAATTGAAATGTAAGCTGATCTCTTACAATACAGCACTTGCGAATCCGCATGGGACTGAACTGATGTTGCCAGATACTGCTGACGTTATCCAGCCCAAAATATGTTCAAAACCCGCCAATATGCACTTAAAACCGCCCAATTGAGCGGGAAACCCCCAATCTGGCAACACTGTACTGCTGCCTGTCTATAGTTGAAACGAGCTGTCAATCAAAGAAAATATCCGGCCGCTTTCACCAACCACCAGTCTCCTCGCGGAAACTGCCATGTCCCTCCCATGTGAGGCTCGGAGTCCGTGGGCGGGCGTTTTCGCAGTATTTGTCCAATAACCGTCTTGCATTTTGAGATTGAAAAGCGCAGAGCTCCCAAATGCCGTTGAAGTCCACTGAGGCTGGGAGTCCGTGGGAGTCCGTAGGCGGGCATTTTCGCAGTATTTGTCCAATAATCGTCTTGCATTTTGATATTGAAAGCGCAGAGCTCCCAATGCCATTGAAGCCCACTGAGGCTGGGCTGCATCGCGCTGTCACGAGGGGGAAAAACTCACACACACATTAAAGTTATAAGGGCATTTTTAGAGGAGGCTGAGCCTCCCTCGTTGTCTTAGAGCAATCGCCCGTGGTGTGTGTGCATGCACAGGTTTACCTTGACCGTGCACTGACAGTTACATCATTCTGTCGCTAAACGAACAGCTGATCACACCGAGGTGCTCGCTGACCGCCGATATTTATTAGTTTGGTCCTGCATTTCCTTTCCTTCGCAACATAACGTCTTTTCTTCTCGTTTTCTGTTACTGTAGTCGGTCTTTCACGTTTTATTCGCACACTCACGTCCTCCATTTTTCTCTCCTGTTTCAAATTTGTATTCCACAATGCCTTGTGTGAACAGGGAAAGCCCACCACGTGATGCATGACGTAGTATCTTGAATTGGGGTCATGGTGAAGCAGGAAAAAATAGTGGAGAATTTACAGCCATGTGGCCCGAAATTTATTAATTGCTCTATTTAAAAAAAAAAACCTAATAAAATTGGAAATCTGTGATTCGAATTCAGTAGCTTTCGGTCCACTAAACAAAATAACCAGGTGTCAAGAAAAGTCTTTTAATGACCTACACTTGAAAAATCTGAAAGGCAGTCTACCTTTAAAGTATGGATTTTTCTAATTTTTTCAGTGTGAGATGAAGCGACTTCACCAAAAGGTGGATTTTTTTCTAACCCTTTTTACTACACTTTACGAGAGGCATAATTGTGGAGGGCGCTGTACGTGGGTTGATTAAGGTGTAGCCTGGATCTTTATGGAGGATTTTGTGGAGGACATCCAATTAAAAAAAATGATAAAAGTAACTTCTACAATGTAAAAATCCCTGCAATGTCAATCATATTTGAGAAGCATGCTAATCACTACCTGCTGATCGTTCTTCCTGATGTGTGAAATGTTGACTGTAAACATCACTCTTGGTACAACTTTTAATTTCATGTTATTCCAGGCTTCTCCTTCACACCCAGCATTGTGGTGTCACGATGCATGATAGACAGTGACATCCAGGAACTGCACAAATTTTTGGCACATCTGCCAGAAAGGGAGGAGGATATTTGAGATGATTTTTGTCCATAGTACTGCCTACATGGAGAACACAAGCTCCTCGACTTCTCCATAGCTGTGTCACTTTATAAATGATCTGGAAAGAAACCTGGATTTTAAGAAAGACATCTGGAAAGAACAAATAACTCTCTAATATAAAAAATATTTTATATGCCTGGAGTCAGACTAATTTAAGATATATTTTACATTGTGAGGAAAGTGATGTAACAACAGTGCAATAGATTTAAAAAAAAAAGGATTTCATGGAAATTTCTACAAAGTGTAATGCGGAAGTCCAATTAGAGAGTGCAGATCAGACAGGACCACATGGATTTCATTGTTTCATTTGTTTAATAAATGTTCTCCCTGAAAACACTTCATTCATTGGCTTTCAGTAACATTTCGTTGAGTATGAGACATAAAATGAACATCAGTCTGAGCAGAAATCAACTCCTGAATCTATGCATTCACTGACGTAAAAATCACAACATTCAGGCAAAGTTCAGGAAGGTATTTTTTGTGTTTTTGGAGTGCAGACTTTCTCAAATCTTGTGTGTCACAAGAGTCCAATGAAGTATCAAATATTAAGGCATCATTAAACAGCCATAATTGCACTGCATTGTACACATGCTCATCATAAACTCATCTACAATTCACAAAAGCATACTATAAAATCAAAAGCTAAGCCATTCACCAGTTATGCAAACAGTACACATTTACACACCTTTACAACACGTGTGTGTGTGTATTGGACATTATATACTGGAGAAAAGAATCTCTTTGGTTACTAGAGCTCCTAAAAGCTTTGCATTGTGATATATTTGTATGAGCATGTACATCATACAAGAGCACTGCATACATCGAAAGCAAAGCGCAAAGTGACCTGGAAGTAAGCGAGTAAATAGCTATATGGTTTCGGAAAACCTGATGGGAAAAGAATAAACACGAGTAACATCTTAAAATAGCACCATGATAAACTGGACACGTTCAGCTGTGTTTGATCAGAGTAATAGTATTGGATCTGCATTCATGAGGGATGATGATGTCACTACCGATAGAGACAAATTAAAGTAAGATATGACTGTCATTACTGTCTGACCTAATACATATGCGCGCGCACACAAACACTTGTGAGGAACTTTCACTGATATATTTACAAAAGTTTATGGAAACCTGACCATCACGTTCATATGTGCTTCTTTCCTAAACTGTTGCTACAAAATTGGAAGCACATAATTGTACATTACATTTCAGGCATTTAGCAGACGCTCTTATCCAGAGCGATGTACAGTGGTGCTTGAAAGTTTATGAACCTTTTAGAATTTTCTATATTTCTGCATAAATATGACCTAAAACAACATCAGATTTTCACACAAGTCCTAAAAGTAGATAAAGAGAACAAAGTTAAAGAAATGAGACAAAAATATTATACTTGGTCATTTATTTATTGAGGAAAATGATCCAATATTACATATCTGTGAGTGGCAAAAGTATGTGAACCTTTGCTTTCAGTATCTGGTGTGACCCCCTTGTGCAGCAATAACTGCAACTAAACGTTTCCGGTAACTGTTGATCAGTCCTGCACACCGGCTTGGAGGAATTTTAGCCCGTTCCTCCGTACAGAACAGCTTCAACTCTGGGATGTTGGTGGGTTTCCTCACATGAACTGCTCACTTCAGGTCCTTCCACAACATTTTGATTGGATTAAGGTCAGGACTTTGACTTGGGCATTCCAAAACATTAACTTTATTCTTCTTTAACTATTCTTTGGTAGAACGACTTGTGTGCTTAGGGTCGTTGTCTTGCTGCATGACCCACCTTCTCTTGAAATTCAGTTCATGGACAGATGTCCTGACATTTTCCTTTAGAATCCGCTGGTATAATTCAGAATTCATTGTTCCATCAATGATGGCAAGCCGTCCTGGCCCAGATGCAGCAAAACAGGCCCAAACCATGATACTACCACCACCATGTTTCACAGATGGGATAAGGTTCTTTTGCTGGAATGCATGTTTTCCTTTCTCCAAACATAACGCTTCTCATTTAAACCAAAAATTTCTATTTTGGTCTCATCAGTCCACAAAACTTTTTTCCAGTAGTCTTCTGGCTTGTCCATGTGAGCTTTAGCAAACTGCAGTTTAGCAAACTGAACATTTAACATTAGCTAATGTGAGAGAGGCCTTCAGTTGCTTAGAAGTTACCCTGAGGTCCTTTGTGACCTCGCTGACTATTACACACCTTGCTCTTGGAGTGATCTTTGTTGGTCGACCACTCCTGGGGAGGGTAACAATGATCTTGAATTTTCTCCATTTGTACGCAGTCTGTCTGACTGTGGATTGGTGGAGTCCAAACCCTTTAGAGATGGTTTTGTAACCTTTTCCATTCTGATGAGCATCAACAACGCTTTTTCTGAGGTCCTCAGAAATCTCCTGTTTATGCCATGATACACTTCCACAAACATGTGTTGTGAAGATCAGACTTTTACCCCGTTTACACGTAGCCAGATATCTATGAGAATGCATATTTATTTATGCGGTTGCACCTCTCATTTACACATAAACGGAGGTTTCAGTCACTGAAAACGGACATCTTTGAAAACTCCGGGCAAAGTGGAGATTTCTGAAAACTCCGTTTTCATGCCTGCGTGTAAATAGTGGAAAATTGAGTTTTAGGTTTTCCCGACGTCACGATATGCGTGACGCGTCAGGCGCTCAATATTTTGGTTTGATGGTCTCTTGGATGCAACACGGGTGGTCGTCCTTTTTACATATTTGCAAACACTTCTGGTTTGTTTGCATTTGCAAATAGGACTACAACTGCTTTATGAGGAGCAGAGGAGGAGGACTGCGAGGAGAGTCGCAGTTTTTCAGGCACTTTTCCTCCCACCAAGACAAAGGCTTGCTGCTTACCAACGTCACCGCTGCTGCCGTCATGTAATTTGTATTTTCACGATTCTGATAGGCTAATATGGCTTTATACTTCTACTTATACTGCCACCTATATGTTTGGCATGTTCATAATAGCGCTTAGCCGCGGATCCGTGTAAACGCAGATATTTTGGAGAACGGTCTGGTGTAATCGTGGATATTTTTGAAAACAGAGAGGCGGGGTTATCCGTTTCTATACATACCCGGGTACATGTAAACTAAGCGTTTGATAGATCCCTGTTCTTTAAATAAAACTGGGTGCCCACTCACACCTGATTGTCATTCCACTGATTGAAAACACCTGACTGTAATTTCACCTTCAAATTAACTGCTAATCCAAGAGTTTCACATACTTTTGCCACTCACAGATATGTAATATTGGATCATTTTCCTCAATAAATAAATGACCAAGTATAATATTTTTTACTCATTTGTTTAACTGGGTTCTCTTTATCTACTTTTAGGACTTGTGTGAAAATCTGATGATGTTTTAGGGCATATTTATGCAGAAATAAAAAAAATTCTAAAAGGTTCAAAAACTTTCAAGCACCACTGTACAACATACCCAGAGCAGCTTGGGAAGCAGGTGGGGGTTAGGTGCCTTGCTCAAGGCCACTTCAGCCATTCCTGCTGGTCCAGGGAATCGAGTTGGCGACTTTTTGTACCCAAAGCTGCTTTTCTAACCATTACTCCATTAGACCATGGCTTCCCTCTGTACAGGACGTCTCTGTAGCATTACAATTTCCCTTCGCTGGAACGAAGAGGCTCAAACCTGTTCCGGCATTTCAAAGTGAGCTCTATGAAGACATGGTTTGCCAAGTTTGGAGTGGAAAAACTCAAGTGTCCTGCACAGAGCCATAACTTCCACCCTGCTGAACACCATAGAAATGAACTGGAATGGTGACTACATCCCAGGCCTCCTGGACATCAATGCCTGAGATCACTAATGGCTGTTGTGGCTCAAATCCTCATCGCCATACTCCAAAATCTAGTGGAAAGCCTTCCCAGAAGAGTGGAGGTTATTATAACAGGACAGGGGGAATAAATCTGGAATGGGATGTTCAATAAGCACAGGAGTGTGATGTCAGGTGTCCACATACTTTTGGTCATATAGTGTATTAATGTCACAAATGAATGCCTATAGATACTGTATATCTAACCCTAATCTTATGCTCAGTAACTAAAAAGAAACATTTGACTCTTAAAAAAATAAAAACAGCATTTTTTTATGAAAGAAAACAAAAACAAAGTCAGGACTAGGTAAATGTCTCCACAACGTGAAAGCTGTCTGATAGCCCTCTCCTTGTGGCGACAATCCTTGTTTATGAACACGCATCCACTCTGAGTCGACTGTCAGCCCGACTGTGAACTGAAGACTTCTTTTCTCCAAACAGTGAGTTGTAATAATGAAAATGAGGGAGATGCCTATAAAGAGGGCTTATGGGACTCAGATAAACATACCGTGCAGCTGTTAGGCACTGGACCAGAATTCAGCATTATGGGGTCAACGATCAATAACGTCTCACTCACAGCATTGGCGTGATGCTTAATGGCGTGGAACGGCTTCCTGATGGAAGTCTCATTCCAGACTGCCTTTCACCATTTGCACTAGTTTCCTGGCTAATCAATAAATGATGGTCTCAGTTTTACAGTTTCCAGCATCAATAAACACATGAGCACATCATCAGTGCAATGACAGCGATGCAGTGTTTATGCCATTAAACCAGTAAAGTATTCAGGCGCTAATGTGCCGGAAAGAGTTCACAATTATCCTTTATATAGTTTGGTTTTATTTTCACTATTAGAGCTAAGATTTAAACTAATCTGTGTGCATGGGATTACAACACACTTCCTCTGAAATACAGAGGTTTTGTTTCATCATAAACAACAAATAACTATCAGTAACTAATAATTAAAGGGTATAATGTTTCGTTTGTTCCGTTGGTTCCATGTATAAACCAACAAGATGAGGTTCTAGGGGAAAAAATCCTTTCGATTTTCAAAAAGGTTCAAAAGCATTCCACCTTTTGGATCAAACAAAAAGTTCCTCTGGAGGGGTACACACACCAGAGATGCCAACATTGTTAATAAGAAAATCCTCACAGGCAGAGAGAAAAAAGAGAATTTTACAGCAAAAAAACCCTCAAACGTATGTCAGTAGACAAGTCTCTCTCTCTCTCTCGTCAGATGTGTGCCAAGCAACAGCAAGGAAACGAATGGCAAGGCAACACTCTGGCATGGCGCTCCTTTATAATAAGCAGCTCTTCCATTTTTTTTTTTACTGACTAAAGAGATGACATTCCTGCCTACCTATTTGGTTTGTGAATTCACAGGTCAAAGTTCAGCTAGATAATGCCCAGGTCAGACGGCAGAAAGACGCGTGCTGCGACCTGCGATCGGTCGGGTGGCAAGTGGACACAGGCATTCTGCGCCAAATCCTTCGTTATGGTCAAATGTTGTAACAGTTGAAATTGTGAAACGTGCCTTTAAGGCTACATCCACACGACAATGGCAACGAGATGTTATTTAAAAAAATATAGCGTCCAAATGGGCAACGATCAGTAAAATATCAGGTCCATATGGCAACGCAACGCTTGCTGAAAACGATGCAATACACATGCCACACCTCTAGGGGCGCTGTAAGACGGTCCCTTCGGAGACACCAGAACAATAGAAGAAGTAAGGACGCATGCGCATAAACTATTATGCACGAGACTTCATATTAGCCACAAAGTCAGAAAAATCTGTTCGTAAAATTACATTATAATGACCAAATACAATGAAAAGTATTTTTCCAGTCTCACCTGTGAAAGGTAATCCCATGTGATCTCGTTTGGACGGTAAACCTGTTGGTACAGTTAAACGCAGCACATGAATGAGGCATCTTTATTCTCCGCTTTGACCTATCCAATATGGCGGCGAGGACGACGTATGATTCTACGCGGAAGGCGGCGTCTTTAATGGTCCGGAATAAATTGAATGCTACACGTTGATGGATTAATTTGTTCTTCTATGCCCGTTTTGAGGAATGTATTGTAGGACTTAAACCAACATCTGAAGAGGTGAGATCGCTCCTTTTTTTCCCTATTTTTGCTGGCGGGATTGACTCTGCCCTAAGGGCTATTTTCTCTCTCTCTCTCTCACTCACTTTGCACCATTACACAATAAATATTCACAGTGAAAATATTTTGTAAGCGCGTTTCATGAACCAACTTATAGGATTTGTTGACAACTCGCATCGAGTTCGTTACACTTCTACCCGGCGTGAAGCACTGACAGTCATGTGGTTGTGACGTCATCGTAAACAAATCCGTTCTACTCATCCAGACGACTTCGCAACGGCAACGTTGTCAAATCTTTCCACTCTGGAACCCGTTCTCAAAAGATTGCGTTTTGGGGCACCCAAAATGCCGGTGCCGTGTGGACGCCAGGCCGAAACGATAAACAATTGTATCGGATTCACCTGAATCCGTTGCCGTGTGGACAGGGCCTAAGACATGCTGTGTTACCTAGAGAGGTGGCGTCGTCGTCATCAGCTCGCGCTTGTGTTTTCTGTCAGTTGAGCCGTGCACCTTGCTGGAAATGGGCATCTGTTAATGGGCTCCTTTTCTTTTCGCTCCTCAACTCAAGAGTAACGTTTAGGGAATGCGTGACCTCCATTTTGTCCATGTATGATAAGATAGAGCCGTTCAACCGGACATGGTAAACTTGACGTGTACACAGCAAATTTTATAATGTTAAATCAACTTTGAGAGTCAATTTTAACACTATGCTGGTGTTTATTTTGTCCCAATCTCTGCAGTGTTAATTTAACACTTCCTAAAGTTAAATCAACTTTTTACAGCGTCATTTCAACCCTATATTTTAACACTTTTGCTTAACACTGGGAAATTAACTCTGAGAATTTTGCTGTAGTAAGTTAATCAACTATGAGTATTGTGGAAGTCCCAGAGTTTGTGTGAACATGCGGTTTTGCCTTCCTCTCTTCTTCTCCACACACTCCAAACTGCTTCAACCCACGATTGGTTGCTCAAGCGTTGCACGACCGCCTGCCTCTACACGCGTCAACCTACTATTTGCACCGAGTGAAAGCGAATCGTAGCTGAAATGCGAACAGATCGTGATACACTTGCTTCATTCTGCCTCTACTAAAGACCCTCTGCAACACTGCCATTATCTGCGTCATTGTGCGTCGACGCAAGACCAGTCTTGCGTCTACCTGCGATTTTGTTATCACAGGTAGACGCAAGTAGTTGAAAACTACTTCCGTCTGATCTGGGCGTAAAAAGCAAATGCATGATTTTCACATCCTGAGTCCTTTCCCCTTCAGTGAACTGGCTTTACCGTATTCAGGTGTTTCGTATATCGGTGTAACAAGGGCGTCAAAGCTTATAAATGCTACTGTTAAACTGTAGAAGTTGGCACCTCTGTATACAAAAACAAAAGGAACAAATAACAAAAAAAAACCTTTTTGATAGGACAACCAAAGAACCCTTCTATAGTCTCTTTTCTTTTCTTCCAAAGACTATAGGACTAATACTCCAAAGATAAGTGGATTTCAGCTGTCATGGCTGCATTAAACTGTGAAACTCTTTGGGAACCATCTTGAAGAACTATACTGAGATACTGAGGTGCAAACATTTAGAGCATTTTTTTTTTAACACAAGATTCTTCAAGTGGAAATGAATGAATGCGTAAAGATTCAGTGAACACTCGTATTGTTCTTTCAGCTGCAACAGTAGCATCCAAAATGGAAAAATATCCATTTCGTGAAACAGTCCACATAAAGACAGGTGCAGATTCAGCAAATGATTCCAGGATGGTGAGTGTGAGTGGATGGGACAGTACTGTGGTGGAACAGTCCAAAGTGCAGATCAAGTGTTGTAGATTTGCAAACGAATTTGGCACGCGCTCTCTGGAGTTTCCTGCCAATTCACATTTCACTAAAAACACTTGGGGCTCTTCTCATGGTTTGCCAAGCTCAATAACATTTCTCAAAGCAAATAAGACAACATTTTGGCAAACCTTTGAGAAGATACATTATGGGAGCGATGTAACTAAAAATATAAATAGTGTTTAAAAAACCTGACAAACATTTAAATAAGCTTCGAGCTCAAGAAAATAAAAGAAACAAGCATGCACATAGTTAAGGAGCCCTTGTTTAAGAGTGGAGACTGATTCCCGGAGAAGTCATACTCATCCCACTTTAGTTCTGGAGTCCAGACCGTAGTAGCCGACTTGCACCAGAATGGCGATGTCGATCAAAATTTGTGTCATCCCACACACCCAGAACTGGGCGGGGCTTTCATTAATCACAAAGTACGTCGTCTTGAAAATGTCACCAGCAGTCCACAGGAGCACCATCTTGATGCTGAGAGGGGGAAAAAATAGAAAACAAGACTGCTATAGTTAAACCATAAAGAGAATAAAGTAAAAGTACGACATGACAATAAAAAAAAAAAAAAAACTTCAGAAACAGCACAGAGACTCAGTTAGCTACAACAAACTATTTCCTCTTTAATGAAATCCCAGGGCTCAATATGAGGCCAGGGACATGTTTTTTTGAAGTTGTCAAAATGCAACACTCATTCATTTCCGTTTCGTCTCCACTTTAAAAGAAAAAGAGAAAAATATTTCAAAGCCTGGCTGTCAGCTGAATGTCCAATGACTTAAAATTTCACATTACAAGCGAATGTGCTGTTTCTTTCAGGATCATTAAGAAGCAGAGGAGGATAAAGAGGAAAGAAAAAAAAAACTTTCAAAAGATAAAATTCCCCCCAGCAGGCGTGAACAATCCATCTGTAGTGAAAGTGGATTTTCTCTGTCCCTGTAGGAGGCTTCATGAGGGACAAGAGAAAGATCCTTCATCACCCGTGAATGCCAATCCATTGTGCTGACAAACTCTCTTTGAAACTATCAAAGGGAAGTTAGACTGACAAACTTTACAGAGAATTGTGTTTTTGAGGAAGGAGAGTCACACGGACTGTGCTTTTTCTCCTCAGGTCAGTTGTCTCTCTGCTCTGTGGTATTTATGCAGTGAAAGCTCATTCGTTTTTATCGCAGCAGAGAGAAATGCTGCAGGCGAGCGCAGACCATCCATCAGCTATCAGAGAAAGTTGTGATGGATTTAGCATCCTGGGGATCGTCCTAACAAGCAAACCACAGGAAACAGACTCGGACAGTAAAGTAGTGGAGTAGTCCATTCCTCCACACACTCTTTTAGTGCAGAGTCATCAAGTCTCCAGTCGACTGTGACCTTCACCTCATCCCATCCTCATCTCATCATCTCTAGCCGCTTTATCCTGTTCTACAGGGTCGCAGGCGAGCTGGAGCCTATCCCAGCTGACTACGGGCGAAAGGCGGGGTACACCCTGGGCAAGTCGCCAGGTCATCGCCGGGCCGGCACATAGACACAGACAACCATTCACACTCACATTCACACCTACGGTCAATTTAGAGTCACCAGTTAACCTAACCTGCATGTCTTTGGACTGTGGGGGAAACCGGAGCACCCGGAGGAAACCCACGCGGACACGGGGAGAACATGCAAACTCCACACAGAAAGGCCCTTGCCGGCCACGGGGCTCAAATCCGGACCTTCTTGCTGTGAGGCGACAGCGCTAACCACTACGCCACCGTGCCGCCTGTGACCTTCACCTATAAATCTAATATCCTTCTTAATCACGTTGATATTGTTTCACCATCTGAGAGATGAACTGACTATGTGTTCATGGCCCATCTCGCTGGAGATGAGGACTCATCAAAAAAAGAGTAGTCCTGCCAGTGTAAAAGATAATGCCTGTCTGCTTCACTGACAGCTGCTTTAATATCATGGCCAATGAACTTGGCCCTTTTCCAGCACTAAGGTCAGACCTAACAGATGCAAAACATGTGGAAAATGGCGTCAAAGAGTGGCTTAGGTTGGATGCCTGTGGCGCTGTCAGTGTCTAGCACCACAGTAGTAACAGATGAAAATCCCTCTTGGCTTTCGAATGCTGCAGGAAATTCTTACACAGACAGAAAAAAGGGTAAAGGCAGATAGTTTGTGTGTTCATGAATATTTCACTTTAGTCCTGTCAGAAAGAATGTCGCTGTTGGATACTACTGGAATTACCATAATGAATGTTTACATATTGAAAGGCAAAAAATGTGCATTCAAATATGCAAGTTCCCATGTTCTACTTATAGGAGGGGTTTACACATACACAGCCTGTTCTCTAGAGTGGAATAAGATTTTCATGTCCAGTAGTGGTCAGGGTTCTCCAGAAAATCTGAAGTAGCCACTTAAAAAAAGTAGTAGGCGGTGCTGGAATTTCCGCCACAGCGCGCTAAAGGCACGCTAATGCTATGGAGGGTCTGGGGTCATGCCCCCCAGAAAATTTTGAAATTTACATGCCTTCTGGTGCATTCGCATCTCATCTCATTATCTCTAGCCGGTTTATCCTGTTCTACAGGGTCGCAGGCAAGCTGGAGCCTATCCCAGCTGACTACGGGCGAAAGGCGGGGTACACCCTGGACAAGTCGCCAGGTCATCACAGGGCTGACACATAGACACAGACAACCATTCACACTCACATTCACACCTACGGTCAATTTAGAGTCACCAGTTAACCTAACCTGCATGTCTTTGGACTGTGGGGGAAACCGGAGAACCCAGAGGAAACCCACGCGGACATGGGGAGAACATGCAAACTCCACACAGAAAGGCCCTCGCCGGCCACAGGGCTCGAACCCAGACCTTCTTGCTGTGAGGCGACAGCGCTAACCACTACACCACCGTGCCACAGGTGCATTCTCTGCTAATAAATTACTAACCATTTCCCTGTAAAATACTTGCAAAATATGTATGCAATTTCCCTCCAGATGTCTGTGTGCTTCGCTTTCTCAGTTACCCTCTGTAGTACGCTGCCTGGCTCTGTAACATAACTACATATGCTACGGCATGGTCACGTGGTCCGGCTCAGCCAATCAGAGTGAAAGAATTGATCAACAAATATGGCACCGCTTCCAGTATCAAATACAATTTCACGGTGAAATAATTGGATTTGCAGTAAATTATGGGCAGCGGAGACAATATAAATCGCTTGAACATTTGAAAGGCAAGTTTGTATTGTTTTCTGGGATCAAGTAACCAGTGCAGACCGTCTGTGTAGGTGAAGAAAACTGCCAGTCGCTGGCACTTGTGGGCATCTCTGAGTGGTTAATTTCCCATCCACTTCCTTGCATTGGTTTATTCCAAGTTCATTTAGAGCAAGGGTTCTCCAAACATGATTTCATTGCTTATAGTAAATCTAATTTAAACAAGTTTCAAATTACTAGTCTGAATTAGGTAATGTGGCCAATTCATGTAGTAGCAATATAATCCAATTCTCTTCAGGATGCAGAAGCTTTACCACTGCACCTCCTTTTACCTGCTCGTGTGGAGGTTTTCTTTTCAGATATATATTGCAAAGACTGATTCAGGATGTTTATTTGGGGTCACGATGTCATCAATACCACCAGTACATCCTAAAATTAATCTACAGTGGTGCTTGAAAGTTTCTGAACCCTTTAGAATTTTCTATATTTCTGCATAAATATGCCCTAAAACATCATCAGATTTTCACACAAGTCCTAAAAGTAGATAAAGAGAACCCAGTTAAACAACTGAGACAAAAATATTAGACTTGGTCATTTATTTATTGAGGAAAATGATCCAATATTACATATCTGTGAGTGGCAAAAGTATGTGAACCTCTAGGTTAGCAGTTAATTTGAAGGTGAAATTCTAGTCAAGTGTTTTCAATCAATGGGATGACAATCAGGTGTGAGTGGGCACCCTGTTTTATTTAAAGAACAGGGATCTATCAAAGTCTGATCTTCACAACACACGTTTGTGGAAGTGTATCATGGCACGAACAAAGGAGATTTCTGAGGACCTCAGAAAAAGCATTGTTGATGCTCATCAGGCTGGAAAAGGTTACAAAACCATCTCTAAAGAGTTTGGACTCCACCAATCCACAGTCAGACAGATTGTGTACAAATGGAGGAAATTCAAGACCATTGTTACCCTCCCCAGGAGTGGTCGACCAACAAAGATCACTCCAAGAGCAAGGCGTGTAATAGTCGGCGAGGTCACAAAGGACCCCAGGGTAACTTCTAAGCAACTGAAGGCCTCTCTCACATTGGCTAATGTTAATGTTCATGAGTCCACCATCAGGAGAACACTGAACAACAATGGTGTGCATGGCAGGGTTGCAAGGAGAAAGCAACTGCTCTCCAAAAAGAACATTGCTGCTCATCTGCCGTTTGCTAAAGATCACGTGGACAAGCCAGAAGGATATTGGAAAAATGTTTTGTGGATGGATGAGACCAACATAGAACTTTTTGGTTTAAATGAGAAGTGTAATGTTTGGAGAAAGGACAACACTGCATTCCAGCATAAGAACCTTATCCCATCTGTGAAACATGGTGGTGGTAGTATCATGGTTTGGGCCTGTTTTGCTGTATGTGGGCCAGGATGGCTTGCCATTATCGATGGAACAATGAATTCTGAATTATACCAGCGAATTCTAAAGGAAAATGTCAGGACATCTGTCCATGAACTGAATCTCAAGAGAAGGTCGGTCATGCAGCAAGACAATGACCCTAAGCACACAAGTCATTCTACCAAATAATGGTTAAAGAAGAATAAAGTTAATGTTTTGGAATGGCCAAGTCAAAGTCCTGACCTTAATCCAATGGAAATGTTGTGGAAGGACCTGAAGCGAGCAGTTCATGTGAGGAAACCCACCAACATCCCAGACTTGAAGCTGTTCTGTACGGAGGAATGGGCTAAAATTCCTCCAAGCTGCTGTGCAGGACTGATCAACAGTTACCGCAAACGTTTAGTTGCAGTTATTGCTGCACAAGGGGGTCACACCAGATACTGAAAGCAAAGGTTCACATACTTTTGCAACTCACAGATATGTAATATTGGATCATTTTCCTCAATAAATAAATGATCAATTATAATATTTTTGTCTCATTTGTTTCACTGGGTTCTCTTTATCTACTTTTAGGACTTGTGTGAAAATCTGATGTTTTAGGTCATATTTATGCAGAAATATAGAAAATTCTAAAGGGTTCACAAACTTTCAAGCACCACTGTACGTTTTGAAACACACTTAAACAAAATCATTGAATTTACCTGATTTAAATGTGTACCATTGGTTGTACATGAATGAACTGAGTTGTGTTTACAGTTTGCTTTCATACAGCCAGCATGATCTGACAGAGTCAGCAACATTTTTATTAAACGCTCAGCTGAGCATCAAACCAGCAATGTTCAAGGTCTGAGGCAGTGGCACTATCCACTACGCTACACAGCCATTTACATACAAGTAAATAACGAGTAATTTTCAAGTTATTCTAAGCAGAAAAATAATGTGAGAGAAACTGAACATTATATGAGCTCTCATAGGAGTGCTATTAAAAAAAAAAAAGACTAAAACGGAGAATAAGACCAAATAATGGCCACAGTACACACAGAGGAAACAAATCCTCTCCTTTCTTCCCAGATTCAAACCGCTACAATATTCACACTGTACAAAGCTGGATGGGACAGGGTCGCAGGCAAGCTGGAGCCTATCCCAGCTGACTACGGGCGAAAGGCGGGGTACACCCTGGACAAGTCGCCAGGTCATCACAGGGCTGACACATAGACACAGACAACCATTCACACTCACATTCACACCTACGCTCAATTTAGAGTCACCAGTTAACCTAACCTGCATGTCTTTGGACTGTGGGGGAAACCGGAGCACCCGGAGGAAACCCACGCGGACACGGGGAGAACATGCAAACTCCACACAGAAAGGCCCTCGCCGGCCACGGGGCTCGAACCCGGACCTTCTTGCTGTGAGGCAACAGCGCTAACACATTGGATATTTTGTGGGAAAATTTTTTTTTAATTTTCAGTTTAAAGTTTAGAAAATGGGACCCAAGAAGAAGTGAGCAAAAGTGAAGTAACCCAGCCTGAAACAGCAGAGGGGGAGGAGGAGGAAGAATTTGATGATGATGGTAGCAACACCGGCGAGCCCTGCACGGACAGGGAGAAGTATGGGTTGTTTTACAATCAGGGTACAAAGTTTGTGTCACAGGGGTCCAAAATTCAAATTGATTCAAACTGGTTCTTGTACCAGTTTTTAAGTGAAGGACAAGTTAAAGAACAGATTTCAGGTAATTTTCTGACGTGTATATGGTAGTTTTGTGTAATCTGCTATAAGATAAAGAAGATTAAGTGTAGCTTTAAGCAGGGCTGGGAGAAACAAATGAAGTGATTCTCGGAGAGGACTTTTTTTTTGACAATTCAGAATCCACTACTTCCATAGTGCTTTTAAATAGAAGGCTGTAAGCTTTGTGTTAGTTGTCTCTAATATTTATGTCCCAATATCTTGACCACATTTTAGGATGAAAATCATCATTTTAGATATGTTATTTTATATTGAAAAATTAGCTGTCTCGGAGAGGACATTTTTTTGACACAGTTACATACTAATTTGATCAAAATAGTCTGAAAACTTACTGGCATTCAACATTAAAACTTAACTATGTTTCCAGTGATATGGAACCAAATATGTGTTTTATGGTATAAAGAATGATTTAAGTGCATCCCTTTTGGAGCTGCCTGTGGTCAAAAAAGCACTTTTTCTAAATGACACGAGTAATTTTGCTAAATATGACATATATTGCCAGACATTCACCAAAAATAACGTTATCACCAAATTTTTTTTTGCATGGTAAATAGAGCTATCACAGGGCTACAATAAACAACCAAGTTTATTTAGTCAAGCCTTTTGATATTGAAGATAGTAAGTGTTAAATGTGATTTTTAGCTTGCGTACCCTGATTGTAAAACAACCCCTATGCCTTCAAGCCAGCAGAAGGCACAGCGGCCCGCCAGAGGGATTTTCACAGGTAAATACACATGCTTTAAACATTCATTTCAGTATCTATATGCTTATGTAATTAATATTATACATGCTGATTTTCATGTATGTTTCAGCTAACGATGCCCAGAAGTGAGGACATTGCAATCCCATCATCGCTGTCAGGCCATTATGCCATGCTCAGTGATAAGGACAAGGACATCCCGACACCCCGTCCCACCACTCAGCAGGAGCAGGACAGCAGCTCGGAGTCAAAGTGTGTTTCAGTGCTCAAACTGTTGGGCTATTTAGTTGGGATTTTTTACAGTGTAATAAAATGCATTATTCCCTTATACTCATATTTTATTACTTGACGTTTGCATGGTAAATTAAACATATACTCAAATAAAAACAGCAGATGAGATGGTCTTCTTCCTTTCTACAATGCTACACGCTACACAATCGGTTCCTTCCCAATATATATATACCCAAAGTCTTGCCCCTCGTGTCGCATGCAGGTCGCGTGCGCCATGTGCAGGTCGCGTGCACCATGTGCACATCACACATAGGGGTAGAAAGTGAGACGCACTTCTGTCTTGCGCGCCACACAAATAACAAGTGTGGAATACTTGTGTAGTATTTCTGAGGCATGTCACTCATACAATGACCGTGCGTCACTCACGAGTCTTACTGTCATCGCAAAAAGCCCCTACTAGCCGCACTGCTGACTTGGTTCAGGTGTACAAAAGGAGTACGGGTCCCGTACGTAGTGTATGCGTTCTTGATTTGTTGCAAGACCTGTAGGATTTGCATGTGCAGGACCAAAAGTCTCCACGGGCAGTCTGCGGCCTTCTACAGCGCTGAACACACGCAAGTGTCGCGCAAGTCTCAAGCACAGTTTTGCCAATTTTTTTTTTTTTCATAGACCACCCGTAGCAGCCCGTACAGCAGGTTGAGAGTGAGGCTTTATTCTTTTACTTTTGCACTTATTTTCATATTTTATTTTTATTCATTTTCTTATTCTTTTTCAACATTCATTTTCTTATTCTTTTGCAGATTTATTCTTTTTTATGGCACCCAGTGACTCCATATATGGTACGACCCTGATAGCTTTTGCACTCGCAGTCTTCCTGTTACACAATCTGAAACACACATAAATAGCTTAAAAACATACTGAAAAAAAAGAAAAGAAAACTTGCACAGTAGTCTACTGCTAAGCCCAGCAAGGAAATCAGATTTTACATTTCTATAGAGAAATCATTCAGCGTGGAGGATTTCTACAGAATTGTTGCCCTTTCGTTCTCCTCGTAGATCCCTCCTTCAACTCATGGCTCGACTACATTAATCCCTTCCTGTTCCTCCCACTCTGTCCCTGTTGAACTGCTGGAGCTCAGAGACTGCAAACATCATTTGAAAGGATGAAACATTAAAGAGGTAATTAGCAGGAGCAGGTCGTCGATACAAGACCGACTCTATTAGCAGTGCATCAGAATGGAGATGAAGAGCCACTTACACATTGTTCATCGCCCACCTAGAGAACACCAAGTCCAGTGTTTCTCTACAGGAAGTCACACCCAGTCTACTACAGCCTCACATATAAAGCCACCACTCTTTTATTCACACACCCCCGTCCCCCTCTCTCTCGTCCTGCCTCACTCCTCACCTGAGTGTGCGCTGAATTGATGAGACAAAAGGAACGTTCACCAAACACTTGAGATGGGCTCAAGGGAGGAGAGGAGACTGGAAATGATTAAGGCAACTGAGTCTCATGATTCAGCTTTCACAGGCTGTTTTACACTTCAGCTTGCACTCAACCCCCAACACGTTCATATCGATCCCTCAGAGCTAACACTGCCAGACACTGAGGGACAGACACTGAGAGACAGACACCAACACGGACAGACACTGAGAGACAGACAGACACTGAGAGACAGACAGACACTGAGAGACAGACACCAACACGGAAAGACACTGAGAGACAGACACCAACATGGACAGACACTGAGAGACAGACACTGAGAGAAAGACACCAACACGGACAGACACTGAGAGACAGACACCAACACGGACAGACACTGAGAGACAGACACAGAGACAGACACCAACATGGACAGACACTGAGAGACAGACACTAACACGGACAGACACTGAGAGACAGACACTAACACGGACAGACACTGAGGGACAGACACCAACATGGACAGACACTGAGAGACAGACACTGAGAGACAGACATGAAGAGACAGACACCGAGAGACAGACACCAACACGGACAGACACTGAGAGACAGACACTGAGAGACAGACACCAACATGGACAGACACTGAGAGACAGACACTGAGAGACAGACACCAACACGGACAGACACTGAGAGACAGACACCAACACGGACAGACACTGAGAGATAGACACTAACACGGACAGACACTGAGGGACAGACACCAACATGGACAGACACTGAGAGACAGACATGAAGAGACAGACACCAACACGGACAGACACTGAGAGACAGACACAAACACGGACAGACTGATGGATAGACAGATAGACAGGCACACACAGTTAATAAAACAGATTTGATCACATGAGAAAGAAAAAAGAGAAAAGGATAAAGAGAAGACAAGAGAAGAGAAAGAGAATGAAAGACAAGTGAAGAGAAAGCAAAAAAGAAGAAAAAAGAAGACAGTCATCTATATCCCCCACCCTATATACCAACTATAAACCAAGTCTCAAGATATTATTTGTCACATTTTTCAAGTTGTGCTGCAGGAAACCAACCCTACCTCTTTACACTGACCTCAGCAGCCCATGGCATAAACCCACCCGACCTTTGGTCCAGCCGAGCTAAAAATTACAATTTCTCACATTTCTTAGTATCAAAAGGCACATATACATTACTTAATCAACACATATACCAACTTTCAAGACCGTACCGCTCATAGTTTTCAAGTTCTGCTCCGGAAACAAAACCTACCCCAAGACTAACCTGAGAGACTAAATCTGAAATTGTTGGAAACATGAAAAAATTAAAATTTCTCAAATTTCTTAGTATGAAAAGGCACATCTACATCACCTTGTTAACGTGTATACCAAGTTTCAAATCCGTATCATGAATAGTTTTGTATATATGCTCCGGAAACGAACATTGCTCTTAGAAACTAAGTCAAAATCTAAGATTTATGTAAATATTTGAAAAATACTTTTCTTTTTTTCAAAAATCCAAAATAGCAAAAGGCACCAGTTCACATGTTGCTTGATATGTATACAAAGTTTCATGAAGAGATCTTCAGTAGTTTTAAAGATATGGCACAGAAATGAAAACGTGACTGGACAGACCGACCCATTTCTATATCCCCCACCAAACTTTGTTTGGGCAGGGGATAAAAAGGAAAGAAAAGGCAAAAGGAAAGAAGGGATAGTAAGGGAAGAAGATAAAAGAGAAGAAAAGAAGCGATCGTAGAGGACTGATAAAGGTTAAGTCAGTATAAAGATGATTGTTTCACTGACAGCTGCTTCAGAAAGAAAATGACTCAGAGAAATGTCAGATAAAATTGTATATACTAACCGTGATGGTGCTTGTGGAAAGCGCGCGCGTGTGTGTGTGTGTGTGTGTGTGCGCGCGCCCATTATGTTCATTACAGACTCTGACAGAGGACCATAATGTACTGCAAGAGAGACATGACATGAATCAGACTAGCACTAATAAAGCATTCTTGACATTTTTGCAACAAAATCAAATATTTATTCTGCAAAAATACCAATAGATAGAGATTTATAATTAAGGAACATTCCTCGAAACAGTGTCAGATTTTTACTGTAGGCACTTTGTGAAAAAGTGAGAGAGAGAAAGAGAGAGACCCACAGACAGAAAGAGAGATTTCTTGAAGCATTCATTCCAGCAGGAAGGCAGGAGCGCTATTAGCACCTATCAGCTGAGCATTCTGAGCTTCAGAGATCACCGAAGATGAGATGGTCAGTCTTGTGTCAGTGTGAGAGAAGGGGATTAAAAAACTGACATGAAAACATAGATACAGTGTCTTGCAAAAGTATTCATCCCCCTTGGTGTTTGTCCTGATTTGTCACATTACAAGCTGGAATTAAAATAGATTTTGGCGGGGGGGTTAGCACCATTTGATTTACACAACATGCCTACAACTTGCAAGTTGTTTTTTTAATTGTGATACAAACAATAATTAAGATGAAAAAAACAGAAACCTGGAGTGTGCATAAGTATTCACCCCTTTTGTATGAACCTCCTACATAAGAGCTGGTCCAACCAATTCACTTCATAAGTCACATAATTAGTTGATTAAGATCCACCTGTGTGCAATCAAAGTGTCACATGATCTGTCACATGATGTCTGTATAAATCCACCTGTTCTGGAAGGACCCTGACTCTGCAACACGATTAAGCAAGCAACATGAAAACCAAGGAGCCTCCAAACAGGTCAGAGACAAAGTTGTGGAGAAGTATAGATCAGGGTTGGGCTATAAAAAATATCCCAAACTTTGAATATCCCACGGAGCACCATTAAATCCATTATAGCAAAATCGAAAGAATATGGCACCGCTACAAACCTGACAAGAGAAGGCCGCCCACCAAAACCCACAGACCGGGCCAAGAGGGCATTAATCAGAGATGCAACAAAGACACCAAAGATAACACTGAAGGAGCTGCAAAGATCCACAGCAGAGATGGGAGGATCTATCCATAGGACCACTTTAAGCTGTACACTCCACAGAGCGGGGCTTCATGGAAGAGTGGCCAGAAAAACACCATTGCTTAAATTAAAAATAAGACAACACGTTTGGGGGGCGGCACGGTGGTGTAGTGGTTAGTGCTGTCGCCTCACAGCAAGAAGGTCCTGGGTTCGAGCCCCGGGGCCGGCGAGGGCCTTTCTGTGTGGAGTTTGCATGTTCTCCCCGTGTCCGCGTGGGTTTCCTCCGGGTGCTCCGGTTTCCCCCACAGTCCAAAGACATGCAGGTTAGGTTAACTGGTGACTCTAAATTGACCGTAGATGTGAGTGTGAATGGTTATCTGTGTCTATGTGTCAGCCCTGTGATGACCTGGCGACTTGTCCAGGGTGTACCCCGCCTTTCGCCCGTAGTCAGCTGGGATAGGCTCCAGCTTGCCTGCGACCCTGTAGAAGGATAAAGCGGCTAGAGATAATGAGATGAGATGAGACAACACGTTTGGAGTTTGCCCAACAGCATGTGGCAGACTCCCCAAACACATGGAAGAAGATTCTCTGGTTAAATGAGACTAAAATTGAACTTTTTGGCCATCATGGGAAATGCCATGTGTGGCACAAACCCAACACCCTGAGAACACCATTCCTACAGTGAAGCATGGTGGTGGCAGCATCATGCTGTGGGGATATTTTTCATCTGCAGGGACAGAAAAGCTGGTCAGGACTGAAGGAAAGATGGATGGCACTAAATACAGGGCAATTCTAGAAGAAAACCTGTTTGAATCGGCCAGAGGTTTGAGACTGGGATGAAGGTTCACGTTCCAGCAGGACAATGACCCTAAACGTACTGCTAAAGCTACACTGGAGTGGTTTAAATGGAAACATTTAAATGTCTTGGAATGGCCTAGTCAAAGCCCAGACCTCAATCCAGTTGAGAATCTGTGGCATAACTTGAAGATTGCTGTACACCAACGCAACCCATCTAACTTGAAGGAGTTGGAGCAGTTTTGCCTTGAGGAATGGGCAAACATCCCAGTGGCTAGATGTGCTAAACTAATCGAGACATACCCCAAGAGACTTGCAGCTGTAATTGCAGCAAAAGGTGGCTCTACAAAATATTGACTTTGGGGGGATACCTATGCACACTCCAGATTTCTGTTTTTTCATCTGAATTATTGTTTGTGTCACAATAAAACAACAATTTGTACCTTTAAAGTGGCAGGCATGTTGTGTCAATGAAATGGTGCTAACCCCCCAAAAATCCATTTTAATTCCAGCTTGTAATGCGACAAAACAGGACAAACACCAAGGGGGATGAATACTTTTGCAAGACATTGCAGCAGTCCAGAAGTGTACAAAGTATTGTGATGGCAGTTTTTTTTTAATCAGTGGGTTTCTCTCATCCAGCTTCCTTTACTGCATTAAGTTACTGCATTAATTCTTTTTTAAAAATGGTGGTGCGACTTTGATGTTGGTCACTTTTCCTCTACAAAGAGGCTGATGCGCAGTGAGATCCTCAGCAGCACACTTAATTAGCTGCAGCTACAAAACTCATCCAGAGCTGCGGCTACACTGAGAATGAACTCGGCAGGATACTGCGAAACCGGGGAATGGGGCAGAGACACAACAGTGTTCAGACCGTCTCTGATTTAGAGCAGATTTAGTGTAAGCACATGGACAATCTACTTTGGGTGACAGATGGTACAAATGTCATCTAAAGTATCATTTCTAAAAGCAGCGATTATAGAGGACAAGAGTTCAAGTACACGTTCCCTACAGAATGAAAGACCTGATCTGATCAGATGAGAAAAGAAAATTAAAGGATGATGAGAAGAAATAAAAATGAAAGGGAAAGCAAAACAAGAGAAGAGAACGTGAAGGAAAGAAAAGGATGAAGAGAAAAAAGAAAAAGAAAAAAGGTTGAAGAGAAGAGAAGGGGAATGAAAGACAAGAGAAGAGAAGGAAAAGAAAAGCCTGAAGAGAAGAGAAGAGAAGAGAAAGGAAAAGGAAAGAAAGACAAGAGAAAAGAAATCAAGGAAAAGAAAAGGATGATGGAGGAGAAGAAAAGACAAGAGAAATGAAAGGGAATGAAAGCCAAGAGAAGAGAAAGCAAAGCAAAGAAAAGGATGAACAGACAAGAGAAAGGAAAGACAAGAGAAAAGAAAGAAAAGAAAATGATGAAGAGGAGAAGCAAAGAGAAGAGAAATGAAAAGGAATGGAAGACAAGACAAAGCAAAGAAAAAGATGAAGAATAGTGAAAGAGAATGAAAGACAAGAGGAAAGGGAAGAGAAGGCAGAAAAGAAAACCAAACAGAAGAAAGGCATACCTCAGGCGAGAAGAGAAGGAAAAGAAAAGAGACGAGAAGAGAAGAAAGGAAAGAAATGGAACAGGATGAAAAGGAACAAAGATGAAAGAAGATAAATAAGAAATGTTTTAATATCCTCTCATTTCGAGTCTCTTGGTTTAAAAGTTCTAAGAGATACGGTTCAATGGTTCTCTCCTGCTCTAGAGCTAAAATTGTCTGTGCTGCTCTCTGGTCCCAGCTGAAGCCCCTGCAGTCCTGACTCATTAATATTCAGCTATTTTACCCTAAAGCATCTACTGAACCCACAGTGCCTTGTATAAATATTTACACCATTGACCTTTTCCTCCAGAGAGTTTCCCCTCCATGATAGCCTTTGAAAACCGACCAAGGAAATAAGCTCTGTACATCAACCCATGATTGAAGTGGAAATCCAAAAATGAAGATTGTGATGGTTCAGCCATGTGTGCCAGCTACCATGCAGACCTCTGTGGAGGTGGAAAGTGCAGCTGTTAGCACCAAAAAAGACCAAACAAATTAAAACCAATCTGAAGGATCAGAGACTCAACTGCCAAGAAGCCAAGAATGCTGCCTTTATCACCAAGCATGAACAACTACTGTCAGAAATCATACTGGCTTCAAGGTCCTCCTCATCCAGATGCTAGCAAAAAGAAAAGAACTTTTTCATGTTTTGTAGCTTTACAACCCTGAACTGAAATGGATGGAACTGGGATTATACCCTCACCGGATTTTAATAGGGAACACCTGTAAATTCGTGCAATTAGCCAATCATGTACCATGCAGATACATAATAATAATAATAATTTATATAGCGCCTCTCTCACACCCAAGGTCACTTTACAATTAGGGAAAAAAAAAAAAAGTCCACCAAAAGAGGGTCAGGATGTAATTCCAATGGCATAGCTATCCACAATCCCACCAGGCGCACAAAGATAAATCCCACACCAAGACACCGCCAGGCAACATCGCTCGGAATGCTGTGCCATAAAGTGAGCACAGAAGCACCGCCGCACAGAGCGCTGGTATGTCCCAAACCACCTGCACAGCCACCACGATGCCACCAGGCAACATCACTCAGAACCCTGCACCAAGCATAAAAGCACTTCCACACAGAGCGCTGGACAACCCTGATGTTAAAAGAGCAACGAGCTCACTGCAGTCCACATTGAGGAGCACAGGCATCACCCATGGTGGACCAAGGCCTGGAGGGAACCGATGCCCAAAACTGGGTCCGGAGCTACGCCACAACTGGCGGACAAAACATTCAAACAAAAAACAAACATCTGACTATACAAACACGCACAAAAAAAGAAACAAAAGGAAAAAATAAATAAAAATAAAACGCTCCAGTGAGAAGCAGCAGCCAGAATGCGCACGGCGTACTCTCAACCGGAAACAGAAAATAAATAAAATGTTTTTATTTCCTTGGATAAAATACATATCAGATAATATTACAAATTAAGATACATTAGTAATAAATAAGATAATGCATAATAATTGCAATATTTACAATTATGAAAAATCCTACAAAATCTAAAAAGAAAACTAAATAGTTAAATTATATTTAAATATTAATCTGTTAAAAAACTATCCTTAAAATGTTCAGTATTTATGTTAGGTCTTATACTGTACAGGTTCTATTTCTAAGGTGCTCAGATGATTCTTAATAAGTAGCCAGGAAGCTATGCAAAGGATGGTCTCTATATACAGGTCAAGAACTTCGGTTTATGTTTAGATCAAACACCAAGTTGAGGAAAAAGGTGATCTCAGTGACTTTTACCATGACAAGGGTTTTTGTGCCAGATCGGCTGGTTTGAGTATTTCAGAAACGCTGAATCTCCTGGGGGTGGGGGGGGGGGGTGTTTTTTGTTTTTTCTTTTTGTTTTGCACGACATTTTCTATACAAAAAAGTGCGGTATGGTGGTGTAGTGGTTAGCACTGTTGCCTCACAACAAAAAGGGTCTGGGTTCAAACCTCATGGCTGGCGGGGGCCTTTCTGTGTGGAGTTTGCATGTCCCCGTGTCTGTGTGGGTTTCCTCCAGGTGCTCCGGTTTCCCCCACAGTTCAAAGACATACAGATTAGGTGAAAATACCCAGCCGCTGGGGTTGTACAAGCCAGTGCAAACGACGTGCTGGAAACCTACGCCAAATCAAATATGTGGAACCGATCTGCTGTGGCAACCCTTAACGGGAGCAGCTGAAAGAAGAAGAAGAGCACTTTCTATACAAAGAAAAAAACATCCAGTGTGTGGCAGTTATGGAGATGGATAACCTTGTTAATAAGAAAGCTCAGAGGATCGCTCTTTGCAAACATGGTGAGCAGAAAAGCATGCCAAATCTTAAGGCTGATAGGCTACAACAGCAGAAGACCACACTGGGCTCCAGTCCAGGTCAGCTGAGAACAGGAAGCTGAGGTCACAGCAGGCACAGGATCACTGAAATGAGACAGTTGGACACTGAAAAAAAGTCGGCATCAGTTCTAATCAGATGTTACAAATTTAGTTGAATGTAGTTCCATCCATCCATTATCTGTAACTGCTTGTCCTGTGCAGGGTCGCAGGCAAGCTGGAGCCTATCCCAGCGAGAGGCGGGGTACACCCTGGACAAGTCGCCAGGTCATCGCAGGGCTGACACACAACCATTCACGCTCTCATTCACACCTACGGTCAATTTAGAGCCACCAATTAGCCTAACCTGCATGTCTTTGGACTGTGGGGGAAACCAGAGCACCTGGAGGAAACCCATGCAGACACGGGGAGAACATGCAAACTCCACACAGAAAGATCCTCGCCGGCTACTGGGCTCGAACCCAGGACCTTCTTGCTGTGAGGCAACAGTGCTAACCACTACACCACCGTGCCGCCTGAATGTAGTTCTCCTGTGTGTAATTAAAATATCACATGTCCCCACATGACCCATCACGGCACATCAAATCTATTATTTAAAAAAATTAAAAGAACGCGACACGGTCATGACTCTGCCTAGAGCAGGCCATCTACCGAAAGTCAGTAACCTGGTAAGGAGGGCATTCATCAGGGGAAAAAATAAAATAAAATCCAAGAGACCAAGGGTAGCTCTGAAAAAGCTGGGGAGATCAGATCCACAGATCAGATGTGATAAACTGTTAACAGGACAACCATACCCTGAACACGCTACAGAGCTGGGCTTTATTAATTAGTAGCAAGAAGAAGCCTTTGTTGGAAAAAAAAAAAACCAGCAGTATGAAACCTCATTTCGAGTTTGCCAAAAGGCACCTTCAATATTTAGCAATAATTCTACAACGAGAAATGAGAACCATTTCATTTCCAAGTTGTAACACAACTTGGAAATGAAATGGTTCAATAATAACAATAATATCAATAACAAGACAAAACACAATAATAGGGAATGTGGATAATTATGATTATTTCGGTTTAGAAGTGACATCATGGTCGTTTTTCACAAATATTCAGACACTTCATAACCACTTTGGCTTAACTGCTCTTTACTATTCAAAAGTCTGTCGAATGCTTGGTTCACATTGATCATTATATATATATATATATATATATATATATATATATATATATATATATACATACACAGTATAAGCTGCTGCTATTCTGCCTCTATCATTGCTTGCTCAGTGGTACGGACATGTTATGAGAATAAAAGTGAGACTGTTGCAGTAGTTACAGTCCTGAGAAAGAGCAAAAAAGCATATTACCACTGTTTCTTGAGGGAAAGGAGGACAGCATGATACAAATAAGATGTAATGCCATATTTAACCTGTAAAGCAGATGACCTGTAGTGACGTAGGATGTCACGTCAGCTATATATCCATCATCACCATCGCCTGCGTACCTTCCATTCCTCATTACATGGGAGCGTGCATTAAAACTGCAGGGAGGTTTGTTTGTGGAGGAATGACTCTTGCCCCTGCACCCACCAGAGACTCGTGAGCTTATGTAACATGCTAAGCATCAGGTACAGATATTTGCTTGACAGGAGGCCCGAAGGGAAAAAGAAAATCAGGCACATGCCTCAGCTGCTCCATCTGCCTGGCTCAGGCAGCTCCACTGTGATCCTCATCATCTTCTATGTTGCCTTCTGAGTTCACATGAGCTAGCTAGTTAAATAAATAAAAAATAAACAAAAAGGAGTCTACTGGTTCCACACCTACTTGCCCAAGGAGGAAGAGTTGTTTTTTTTTTCATGAAATGTCACTGCCTGAATTGGCACCAAAATGCACGTGCCTCTGAGCCTTCATAACGCAGACTGTCCCTCAGAAAACTGAGCGAGCATAGCTGTAACCTTTATCATGCAGAGAAAAACTACAGCCTGGGTACAGAGTAGACTGCTCATGCCAGATAACTGTTAGTTAGCATTTAGTAGGGACAGCAGGCGGTTAGAAGAAGAAACCTTTATTTGTCACATGCACACTTCAAGCACAGACCTCTGCATTTAACCCATCTGAAGCAGTGAACACACACCCAGAGCAGCGGGCAGCCACACTAGAGCGCCCAGGGAGCAGTCAGGGGTTAAGTACCTTGCTCAAGGGCACTTCAGCCCAAGGCCACCCCACGTTAGCCTAACCTGCATGTCTTTGGACTGTGGAGGAAACTGGAGCAAACCCACGCAGACAACATGCAAACTCCACACAGAAAGGCCCTCGCCGGCCGCTGGGTTCGAACCCAGGACCTTCTTGCTGTGAGGCGACCGTGCTAACCGCTACACCACTGTGCCGCCCAAAGTCTAGCAAAAAACCTGCTCAAACACAGCACTCTCTGGAAACCTGACTTACCAAAGTTAGGATGGTGCTTTTCTAATATTTTGGAGCCAGCAGCTAAATCGAAAGTTTTACTGTAATGCAAAATTTTTGAGTGGATTAGCCAGCAAGCTAGAATAACTTGTGCAGATGTAAAGTGCTCTCTGGGAAGTGAAGAGCATGAGAACTGAAATGAGTCAGGGAGAGAGAAAAAAATAATAATTTTATCACAAAAGTCCTTGTGTATGTTTGCCGGACGGGATGACTCCATGCTGACAACACACACGTTGTTTAAATGCACATTAAAGTGCAATCTGCAGAAATGTTTGGATGATGTGTGATGTAGGAGAGAATGGTGGGGTAGTCTTGTTCCCTGATGTGAACCAAGCAACAGTAAAATATATCCAGGCAAAAGTCTAGTGTGACTGCTACCAATAAATAGTAGCTTTTTTTTTTTTTTAAACCATACAACCATAAACAAATGGCTTTCACATCCTGTGGCCTTTTCCCTTCAGTGAATTGGCCGTTCCACCAGGTGAATTTTATTCATGTTTAGTCTGACTGCTGCTTTATTTAAGAAAGCAGACACACATTTACAGCTGTCTCCTGTATTGATAAAGCAAGGGGCCGAAATCCGTAAATAGTGCAACAGAAAAGCGCTCACCCTATGTATGGGAGATTGTGAGTTCAAATCAAGTTCAAGTACTTTATTGTCATTGTTAAGGCACAATGAAATTTCTTTTGTACTGGTCCCAAAGGTGCAAAAATATTAAGACAAAAAACAAAACAAAACAAAAAAACCCTTACCTAGGAGGTACCCGAGAGCTAAGAAAGGTGATAAGTAAATAAATATCATATATACAAAATGGGCGGCATAGTGGTGTAGTGGTTAGCGCTGTCACCTCACAACAAGAAGGTCTGGGTTCGAGCCCAGCGGCCGGCGAGGGCCTTTCTGTGCGGAGTTTGCATGTTCTCCCCGTGTCCGCGTGGGTTTCCTCCGGGTGCTCCTGTTTCCCCCACAGTCCAAAGACATGCAGGTTAGGTTAACTGGTGACTCTAAATTGACCGTAGGTGTGAATGTGAGTGTGAATGGTTGTCTGTGTCTATGTGTCAGCCCTGTGATGACCTGGCGACTTGTCCAGGGTGTACCCCGCCTTTCGCCCGTAGTCAGCTGGGATAGGCTCCAGCTTGCCTGCGACCCTGTAGAACAGGATAAAGCGGCTAGAGATGATGAGATGTACAGGTTGTGGACTGAATAGAAAAACAACGTATTGCACATGTCATATCTCAGACTGTGGAGATGTCAGAGTTCAGTAAGTTTATTGCAGTTGGAAGGAAACTGTTTTTAAGTCTGTTGGTACAAATCCTGATGAGGCAATATCCATCCAAGTTAAGAAAGCAAAACTGGCCATGCTCTCTCTGTGGAAGAGATGGGATACTCTCCTTTTATTTGCACTGCCCTGTTATACAGCCTGGAGCAGCACTACGGAAAGATACTGAGGTTTGGTTCACATGTCTCAGAGAAAGCACATGTTTGCCCCACACTCCCCGGTACAGATAGCTATCTTGTTAATACTAATACTAATACTATTACTAATAATAAGCCCTGTGATGACCTGGCGACTTGTCCAGGGTGTACCCCGCCTTTCGCCCGTAGTCAGCTGGGATAGGCTCCAGCTTGCCTGCGACCCTGTAGAACAGGATAAAGCAGCTAGAGATAATGAGATGAGATGAGATGAGATAATAACTTAAATTTATATAGCGCCTTTCTCATACCCAAGATCGCTTTACAATTACAAAAAAAAAAAAGTCCACCAACCGAGGGTCAAGATGTAATTCCAGTGGCGTAGCTGCCTACAATCCCACCAAAAGGCGCACGAAGGCATGTCCCACACCGCGTACACAGCCACCGCGACACCACCTAGCAACATTGCTCGGAACACCGCGCCGTGGATCCAGAAACCAAGCACGGAAGCACTGCCGCACAGAGCGCTGGACAACCACAATGTTAAAAAGAGCAACAAGCTCACTGCAGTCCATAGTGAGTAGCACAGGCATCATCGATGGCGGACCAAGGCCTGAAGGGAATGGACACCCGAACTGAGTCCTGAGCTACACCACAACCGGCAGACAAAACATTCAACAAAAAAACTAAATCAAGCCATGTAATGACAAAAAGAAAAACAAAGGGGGGAAAATAAAAATAAAAAGCTCCAGTGAGAAGCAACAGCCAAAATGCACACAGCGTACTCTCAACCGGAAACAGAAATCGTTAGACAGGCGAGAGTTAGCAAGTTAGCTAGAAAATGAAAAGACAAAATGGGACACAATGGGGAAAATTTGTAAATGTTACAGCTAAGATTAGCACAGTGGTGTAGTGGTTAGCACTGTCGCCTCACAGCAAGAAGGCCCAGGGTTTGAGCCCAGTGGTTGATGGGGGCCTTTGTGTGGAGTTTGCATGTTCTCCCCGTGTCCGTGTGGGTTTCCTCCGGGTGCTCCGGTTTCCCCCACAGTCCAAAGACATGCAGGTTAGGTTAACTGGTGACTCTAAATTGACCGTAGGTGTGAATGTGAGTGTGAATGGTTGTCTGTGTCTATGTGTCAGCCCTGTGATGATCTGGCAACTTGTACAGGGTGTACCCCGCCTTTCACCCGTAGTCAGCTGGGATAGGCTCCAGCTTGGCTGCGACCCTGCACAGGATACGATTACAGATAATGGATGGATGTTAGAGCTAAACTATAGACTTTAACATCGCTGAAACATTCCCAGAAAAACTGGTGTGTGCCAGACAGTCGATGGAAATTTTATCTTGGTCAAACCAATTTGTATTCAAACATGATCATTTCCTAGCAAAAGTGGTGGCATGGTAGTGCAGTGGTTAGCACTATTGCCTCACAGCAAGAAGGTTCCAGGTTTGAACCTCACGGCTGACGAGAGCCTTTCTGTGTGGAGTTTGCATGTTCTCCCCGTGTCTGCATGGGCTTCCTCCGGTTCCCCCACAGTCCAAAGACATGCAGGTTAGGTAAAAATACCAAGCCACTTGGGGTTGCACAACCCAGTGCATACTTAGTGTCTGTCCCAAGCCTGGAGAGAATGGGGAGGGTGTAAAAACCTATGCTAAATCAAATATGCGGATCATGCTGATCCACTGTGCCGAAAGACGAAGAAGAATCTCCCAACTAAAGAAAGTGCTTTCAGAGAATCAGGAGGCATTATAAACTATTGCCCATCATTCACTATTCCTTAAATTACTACAGACTTTCAGTTTGTGCCAAGAGGAAACAATAATTCAAAAATATAAATGACAAGAAAAAAAGGCTTTGCTCAAGACGAAATATGAAATATGCATGTGGATCGATGCATCTGTCTGAAACACAGGAAAGTTTGCACACTTCTATAAAAGAAAGGGTAGAGAGAGAAGTGTTATTTAAAATTCTCTAGAAGAAAGTAAACAAGACCTTTAATCCAAGCCAGGCAGATGGAAGAAAAGAATCAGAGAGAGAAAGACAAGGAGGATGACGAGTAAGAGATCGAACAACACATAATAAGAACACTAACCTTGAGAATTCTGTCTATATGGCCCAGAAACACATTTGTGAGTTGAGTTTGTTAAAATGTTTGGGTTGTGAATTTGAATTTAATGAGTTAAATACTTCGACTTTGGCTGTAATGTAATTAACAGACAATTGAAAAGTAACTGGTTTTAATGCACGCCATTCGGTGGAACTGCACACTCATAACAAGCCTGCAGGTGTGTGATAATTGATGCACACTGACTTCTGTAAACACCTAGCGTACTTCACTACCCCACTAAAGAGAGAGCTAATGCAAATATGTCTGTGTCAAAAAAGAGAGAAACGAAAAAACAGATGGTGTGCCAGCTCTCTTTTCCCCCCTCACTTGTTCCAAAAACTCTGACTCTCCTCTGTGCTTCCAAACTTTAGCCTGCTGTGGTAATGAATAATTCTACTGTGATCGAGACTCCGAGGATTCATGACTGCTAAGTGGCACCCTCATTTGAATACACAGCTTCAGGTGATCAGTTAGGTTCAGTACTTCGAGCCCTAATTTGTTATGGGCTGTTTTGAGCATCACCTGCTAACAGTGCTAACGAACCCTGACACATCTGCTGAGCTCCAACTGCTCTCCTGAACTCGTGATTTTACATCTCTGAGAACACATCATTGCTCCATCATTGCTCAACTAATTATAGATGCAGGAGAAGGGAGATGGATGAGTAGCAGGTCCACCACTAATAGCTATGTTCCATGGCCTGAGACATCCTGTAAATATTCAAGATGATCTGTCACTCATGCTAATGATGTTTCAGAGGGGCAAAGCTTAAACACGCTGGCAACATGCAGGAATTTGCCCCAAATAAGCTATGAACATCAGCGAAGGGTTGCAGTTAGAGTAGCAGGGAGGGTTGGAGACTCTTCTGTGACTTCCTTCATGAAAAAGTAATATGGGTTGCTTGTTAAAATTCCTGCTCATTTTTCAAGGTATCAGGTTGAAACTTGCCTGCCTTGGGCAAAACAGCACACAAGTATGGAATAAACAATCAAAAATCAGAATCAGAAATCAGAAACACTTTTATTGTTGGATGATGTTGTCCTGTTGGCTTCTTCAAACCAGGACCTTCAGCATGCACTGGGGCGGTTTGCAGTAGAGTGTGAAGCGGCTGGGATGAGAATCAGCACCTCCAAGTCCGAGGCCATGGTTCTCGACCAGAAAAGGGTGGCTTGCCCCCTCCAGGTTGGTGGAGAAGTCCTGCCTCAAGTGGAGGAGTTTAAGTATCTCGGGATCTTGTTCACGAGTGAGGGAAGGATGGAGCGTGAGATCGACAGGCGGATCGGTGCAGCCTCCGCAGTGATGCGGTCGCTTTACCGGTCCGTCGTGGTGAAGGAGGAGCTGAGCCAAAAGGCGAAGCTCTCAATTTACCGGTTGATCTACGTTCCGACTCTCACCTATGGTCATGAGCTTTGGGTAATGACCGAAAGAACAAGATCGCGGATACAAGCGGCCGAAATGAGTTTCCTTCGCAGGGTGGCTGGGCGCTCCCTTAGAGATAGGGTGAGAAGCACAGTCACTCGGGAGGAGCTCGGAGTAGAGCCGCTGCTCCTCCACATCGAGAGGAATCAGCTGAGGTGGCTCGGGCATCTTTTTCGGATGCCTCCTGGACGGCTCCCTGGGGAGGTGTTCCAGGCATGTCCCCCCGGGAGGAGGCCCCGGGGAAGACCCAGGACACGCTGGAGGGACTATGTCTCTCGGCTGGCCTGGGAACGCCTCGGTGTTCTTCCCGAGGAGCTGGCCGAGGTGTCTGGGGAAAGGGAAGTTTGGGCTTCCATGCTCAGACTGCTGCCTCCACGACCCGGTCCCGGATAAAGCGGAAGAAGACGAGACGAGACTTTTATTGCCAGGTGTGTGGACACACACGAGGAATTTGACTCCGGTTCACTTAGCTCACATAACAACAAAATTGACCCAAAACATTCATTCGAAAAGAGTTCATCCACAAGTTTCTTCTTCTTCTTCTTCACATTATTATTTTATTATTACACAGACAATAATCCAGGGAAATAAATGAAATGCACTAGTGCTACACTATGCATTTGTATCACAAACAACAGGCACTGAATATTGTTGCCCTTTTAAATGACAAATGTATTTTTACTCTGTAATTATCCCTCAGATTACAATAATATTTGCTTCCCAAAAG
Source organism: Neoarius graeffei (assembly GCF_027579695.1). Classification (NCBI taxonomy): domain Eukaryota; kingdom Metazoa; phylum Chordata; class Actinopteri; order Siluriformes; family Ariidae; genus Neoarius; species Neoarius graeffei. Next base: position 45,012,982 of record NC_083574.1, read on the forward strand.
ACAGTTTCTCATTTTTGACTACAACACCACACAGAGAACTACAGACCTGTGCAGGTCTGAGCTCAGCCTTTTATGTCAATGCCAGGATTCGAACCGATGTTGCAAAATCTGTATTTTTCCCCTGGCTAGCACTCTAGACCACTCAGCCACAGAGAATTACATTACAATCTGAGGTCGTGTAACATGACACTTACATAGTCAGTACGTAGTGGCGCCACACCACGATTGTGGAATCACTATCTGAGGCTGGCACGCCAATTACATTCTTAAACACGCTCAAACTCAGTTAAACATACACATACAGACAGGTGCCTCTATAGGCTTTAACCAAAGGCTGAGCCAAAAAACACATTAACCAATAATATCATCATCTTTAACTTTCCCATTCTATCACGCCTACATGTTCAAATTATGAAAAAAAAAAGGTTATAATGTATGTTTCCTGTTGTCACTTATTTTCAGTAACTGTTTTATCCTGGTCAGGGCCACAGTGAATCCGGAGCCTTTCACTAGGCTGTAAAGTGAGTATATCCTGGATCGGACTCCAGTCCATCTCAGGGCACCGTGTACAAACATATTCACACACTTATTGGCATCTAAAGGCTATTTACCTTCGGTAACCCACCTACCAGCATGGTTTGGAAAGGTGGGAGAAAACCAGAGAACCCTGAGAGTTCACAGATAAACATAAACCAACTCAGCACTGAACCCAGGACCCAGGATTCATGAGGTGGCAAGCAGTATAATTGTATCAGATTGCATCAGGTTTTCAAAAATAGTGGCTCTAATAAATGCCTGTTGACACTTCTTAGTTCATGAAGTAAATCATAGTATGTTTTAGAACCCTGTTTCCAAAAAAAAAAAGTTGGGATGCTGTGTAAACTGTAAATAAAAACAGAATGTGATGATTTGCAAATCATGGAAACCCTATATTTCATTGACAATAGTATAAAAGCAACTTATCAAATGTTGAAACTGAGAAATTTTTTATGGTTTTTGAAAAATATGCGCTCATTTTATATTCGAGCTCAGGCCCGAGCTCATTTATGGACTGAGGCCAAGTGGAAAACTGTCCTGTGCTTTGATGATTTGAAATTCTTTATGGAAATCATGGACACCGTGTCCTCCAGGCTAAAAAGGAGAGGGACCATCCAGCTAGTTATCAGTGCACAGTTCAAAAGCTAGCATCTGTGATGGTATGAGGGCGCATTAGTACACGTGGTATGTGGTAGCCTGCACATCTGGGAAGGCACCATTCATGCTGAATGATATATACAGCTTTTGGAGCAACAGGTTGCCATCTCAACAATGTCGTTTTCAGGGAAGGCCTTGCTTATTTCAGCAAGACAATACCCAACTGCATTCTGCATGTATTGCAACTGCATGGCTTTGTAGTAAAAGAGTCCGGGTGCTAAACTGGCCTGCCTGCAGTCCAGATCTGTCTCCCATTGAAAACATTGGGTGCATTATGATTTGCAAAATGTGAAAAAGGAGACTCTGAACTGTTGAGCAGCTAAAATCCTATATCAGGCAAGAATAGGACAACATATCACTTTCAAAACTACAGCAATAAGTCTCCTCAGTTCCCAAACATTTTCACTGTTGTGAAAAGAAGATGTGATGCAACACAGTGGTAAACATGCCCCTGTCCCAACTTTTTTTTTTTTTGAAACATGTTGCTGGCATTAAATTCAAAATGAGCATATATATTTTTCAAAACAAAACATTTCTCAGTTTCAGCATTTGATGTGTTGCCTTTGAACTATTTTCAATGAAATATAGGGTTTCCATGATTTGCAAATCATCACCTTCTGCTTTCATTTACATTTTACACAGCGTCCCAATTTTTTGGAAACAGGTTTAATAACAGGGATCCGAAGCACATGTCCAAATCAACACAAAAATGGTTAGCTGACCACAGAATCAAGCTTCTGCCATGGTCATCTCAGTCCCCTGACCGGAACCCTACTGAAAACCTGTGGGGTGAGCTGAAGAGGAAAGAGCACAAGAGAGGGCTGAGGACCTTGGATGAAGTGGAGAGATTGTGTAAAGAGGAACGGTCTCAGCTGCCCTGCTCTGTATCTCCAACCTTATAAAATGTTATAGGAGACTCAGTGCTGTTTTACTGGCAAAGGGAGGGTGTACAGAGTATTAAGTGCAGGGGCGTCAGTGATAGTGCCACGTGTTTTTGTTGAAAATTATTTCTTGATGATGGATTTATTTTTCTCTAAATAAATTTATTTCAGTTAAAGGTTGGAATTTGATCTTTTTTTCAGTGTGAAATGAAGTGACTTCACCAAAAGGTGGATTTTTTTTTCCCCCTAACCATTTTTACTGATCTTGACAAGGGGTGTCTGTCTCTCCCCCTCTCGGGATGTATGTGTGCATGCATGCATGTATGTATGTATGTATGTATGTATTACATGATGGGAGTCATCTCAGTTAATTTTGCTTCAAACTAGTCATGTGACTTCGAGATCTTCCCAACAGTAGCCAGAGCTGTGTGGTGCATGGTGTCCCACAAAGTTTCCCACTTCTCTGTGGCGGAATCTCCAAACTGCGAGGCACCATGTTCTTTCTCAAAAGCCTCTGCACACTGCTCCAAGAGATGTGGTTGAGACCTCTTACTGATGTCGATGCAAGGATTTCCCAGTTTCTTAATGAGATGAAACTTCTTCAGTTGCAGCCATACAGTACCCCGAGGTGTAGTCTGTACTGCAGTCAAAGCTGTGGTAAGAACATGTATGAAGAACATTCTTGATGGTAGCATGCCTGAATAGGATCAGATCCAACTGATGCCAATGCTTTGATCGTGGATGTCTCCAGGAAATCTTGTGTTGAGGCTCTGTCTGGAACTAGGAGGTGGTAATGCACAGTTTGTGATCGGTGTATATCTTGAGCAGTCGCTTTCCATTCTCATTCATTTTACCCACACCAAACTGACCTCGGCAGGAAAGCCACAAGCCGTGATCCGCACTCACTCAGGCATTGAAGTCTCCCAGGAGAACGAGTTGCTCTTTGTTGGGAACACTCCTGATTATGGATGCGAGATTCTCATGAAACTTATCCTTTGCATCTGGAGTAGAGGACAGTGTTGGAGCATACATGCTGAGAAAGGTTACAGGGCCTTTGGTAGTGTTGAAGCGGAGAATCAGGAGACGCTCTGAGCCTCTGCTGCCTGGTTCAACCATATTCAGCAGGCTATTCCTCACTGCAAAGCCTCTGTGTATATATAGGGTTTTGCGGTAATCATCAGGTTTGTGCTAACCAGCATACAAGAGATAGCTTTCTAATTTTCATCACCATCACAATTATTTCCAAGTGTAAAGTTCTTTCATTTTTTCTCTCTTTCACAAAAAAGTGCCTCTTTTGGTAGCTTCTTTTGCCTAATAAATGTAATTAACTGATGTCAACTGTATACTTGTCTAATGTCAGCTAAGTCAAATATTATTGAGCTCAAAGCTGAAAGAAATCAAGAGACTCTTAATAATGAGAGATGGGAGGAAGGGGGTGGGGCTTCCAGGGGTCAATTAATATTTCAACACATACACAGTTATCATTGTAATCATTTCAGATTAATTTGTTGATTGGATTATATACTGTTTTGTTTTTAATTTGGGGAAAAGAGAACACTGTTCTTGTTGCATATTTCTTACTGACAAGTCCAGTGTTAAAATGCATAAAGGTTGGTAGGCAAGTTCTAAGTTTCACTCAGTCCTGGGTATGACTTTAAACTGCAACCGGTGGTGAGTTTCAGGTCCGGGAGGACTTGAGTATTGGGGAAAGTGGAGTTACCCCTTAACCGCCATCGTTCCCAGGTCTGCTCTGGCCCAGAGTGGTAGCACCTGCCTGGGTTCCAGCTAAGGGTTAAATAGTACATCACCAATAAGGCGCTGGCAGCAGGGTGCTTTTCGGTGCAATGTGGCAGATGAACCCAACAGGGTCAATGGCACACCACCAGATGGCATACAGAAGAGCCACTCAAATGGCCAATGGATGGCATCACTTGGTAAGTCAGTTGTCACTGTGGGGCAACTTCCATACCTGTCAGGTCTATGGCACTTTTGTGCACCACTTGGCATCAGGTCTGGGGGTCCAGAGAGACAACATGCATTTTTGTGCATCCTAATGAAGAAGTCATCATCGCTAGCGATGGACAGCCGACGACAATTAGTTTCACTGCAGTCGCTGAATAATTCATTCCAATTACTGAATACTGTACTTTAACATGAATAACTGAATAATAATCTGGGATTTTAAGGTGTTAACCAGCAAGCGGTTTCCATGTGGCTACACAGACCTCCAAAGGGTGGAGACACAAACTGGTCATGCCGTTAACTGTGGTGGCCCTAAATTAAATCACAGTCGATGATGATGTGAGGATGTGCTGACGATGCTTGGGCTGCAGTGTGACTGTATGCGGATGTGGGTTAGACAGCATATACTGTATGTGACAGATGACCACAGAACAGCTGATTAGTTTTCACAGTGATTAAGTGTGTGCTACTTGCACAGGAAATGATCTGAACGGGTGTCCATATTTCAGCAAGGCATCATTATACCTTATGGATGAATGGATGACTTATGAGATATAATAAACTGACTGTTCAGCTGCATGCTGTTTGATGAGACCATGGGGCAGAGAGAGAGAGAGAGAGAGAGAGAGAGAGAGAGAGAACCCACAATTCACCATCGTAATAACAGCAACAGCTCAATAAAGCATCTGTGTGTATGTGTGCTTTCCTGGGTCCCACTGGAGCCGATTCCTCACCACACAACCATGAGTGACATCCTTATTTTTAATAAATATGGGAAACTTTGCCAGGACTCCCTGGTGTAATCAGGAGCAATCAGCAAGACACACACAGAAGCGCCGTCTCCGAGGAGGAGCTTGCTGCATAGCTGTGCTTGCTTAAGAGACCGATTACAGCACTGTCAACTTGATCGGCACAGCAGGGCCCCAACTCTGACTATGGACTAAGGAAAAAAAAAATCCCTACAAAACTAGCAAACACTGTTTATGCTGACTCACAGTGGATGGCAAAAAGTTTACTTCAAGTTTAATTGAAACTTACTCAGCACAGATTTATGTTTGTTTTTCATTTTCAGTGTGAAATATTTCATCTCTATAAAACAATTGCGTCTGGGTAAATCTACCTAAAATAACCAGCTTTTAAAACATGTTTCTGATCGACCTTCTCAGATTTGCTTCATATTTTCTGAAAATAATGTCACTATTCCCAATAAATAGTGAGCAAAATTTCAGGATTGTATCTGCACTAATTTCTGGCCCTAATTTTACTGTCAAAATGAGTGCAACAGAAAAAGTTAGAAAATTCCATAAGGAATAACTTCTTAACTATTTATACTAGATGCATGAAATTTTCAGCAATTTGTATCCAAGATGAGATGTCTTTAATTTCAACAATAGAAGCGCCACAGTTTCAGACTTACCAACTTATGATTTGTTGAAAATTGTAGAAAAAATTATTTCATGCTTTGGAGCGACTTCGGACCTCGACATTTCTACACTAAAGAACATTAGATCTTTCAGATTTTCATAGCTACTACCCATGATATAGTTACCTCTGCCAACTTTGTTGGAGGAGGTTATGTTTTCACATCCATTTGTTGTTTGTTTGTTAGTTTGTCTGCCTTTTCCCAACATAACTCAAAAAGTAGTGAACATGAGACGGCCTTTCAATTTCATAAAATCTGTGAAATTTAGTTCCCTCTGAAATTTGGTCATTGTGATACATGTTTATTTATGTAATATCTCACAAAATATCAGGCCATTCTGTAGCTTGGAAGTTAGTTAATTTGAGGAGATTCCCTAGCAATTAATGTGCATGAAATCGCTTGCTTTGCGCAGTCAAGCAGACAGAGGAAGTCTGTGTGCGCATGTGCAGGATTAGCTTTGACCGTGCACTGACAGTTACATCATTCTGTCGCTAAACCAACAGCTGATCACACCGTTTTTTTCTTAGCAGCTACTGTAGGTGCATGTCTGAAAGAACTCAAACCTCTGATTTATGAGGTGTTAAAAATGAAAATAAATAAATAAAATAATAATTGTGCCTATATTTCAAATGCATATTGTCTATATATGACAAAGTATACCATGAAAATAATTACACTATTTGAAAGAGCATGTTTTGATAAGTAAATGCAAAAAACTATTTTAATAATTAAAACAAACTATATTTATTAAGGTACAGTGACATTATTTCCAGAAATTATGAAGCAAGTGCTGAGATGGTCAGTCAGGAAGCCTCTGGTGATTTCCCATAGACTGACCCTTCAATATAAGATAATCATCAAACTCTTAAAAATAATCATTTCACAGTTGTTTTTAAAAGACACACTACTATGTTGCTGGCAGCTTGTTGGCAAATTTATATCACATGATACATATTGTGATATCACTCAACCCTAGTGAATAGCCATGTTTTCAACAAACACAATAAATGAAAGATCCACCCTGAAACACATTTCAAATGTTTCTATGTTTCAAATGATCTGTGATTTAGTTATTCTGATGCTAGTTTGTTGGTTCCCTTATCAAAAAGAAGTATACTTCAAGTTCATTTCATTAAGTATACTTAAGTAAAGTTAAAGTAAAGTATACTTTTGTGTACCATGTATATGGATATCAATGTACTTACAGTATACTTGTCAGTAAACTAATCTAATACTTCTTGGGACTAAATTGGCCCACTTTTAGTTTATAAAAAGTCTACTTTAAGTCTAAGAGAAGTAAACTTTGAGTATACAACTAGTATTTTTTTATTTTGTACTGCAATTATACCACAAGTAAACTTATATACTAATTGTTTACTAGTTTTATACGTGTAGTCCATTTTTTAGTTTACAAAAGCATACTCCATAGTATACTGGAAATATACTATGATTTTACTTGTTTTATACTTCTAGTCCACTTTTTAAGTTTACTAAAGTATACTTTGTAGTATACTAGAAATATACTATTGGTTTACTTGTTACACACTTCTAGTCCACTTTTTAGTTTATAAAAGTATACTTACAGCATATTGGAAATATACTGTTAGTTACTGGTTATATACGTCTAGTCCACTTTTTAGTTTTGAAGTATACTGCAATTACCCTTCTAGGTATACTATTAGTTTTCTAGCCCTAACCCTTACCTCATGCACACTACCAGTAGACAACTGAAGTGTTTTGTACATTAAGTTACAATGAAGTTATAAAGGTAAGAATTCACAAAATAACAACAGATACTCAAGGTTAAGAACATATTCATTTTCTTTAAAACTCTAAATTTAAAGCAACATTGTCTGAAATGCCAAAGTATAAAAACATGCCAATGACAACTGAAATTGACACCCAAGCTCTAAAGAAAAAGAAATAAATAATTTTCATTATCCCACTTAGGAGAAAAAAAAATTAAAAAATAAAATAAAAATAAAAGCCTTATATGGAACCACAGATATACCTAAGAGTCAACAATGCTGAAGCACAACTACAGGGCAAGTACACTTAAACATAAGGCACAAATATTTTAATAATTTATTATACTTTTGTTAAGTATATCTTGATCAAAAGTTTAAGTATAAGCTTAATATACTTAGACTTTTCTATATACTTTTCAGTATAAGCCAATTAAAGTTATGTATAACTGTATTAGGTATATCTCTGATAAGTAAATAAAAAGTACACTGAAAGCATACTCTCTTATTTTTAGTTTAAAAGAAGTATACTAGAAGCACACTTGAATAAACTTTTTTTTTGTAAGGGAGGTGCTGTATTTTTGTACTTCCTGTTAGAAGTTAGTGTTTGTCTGCCAACTTGACATCACAGGGGAACATTGCTCCAGTTAAAATGGGTTTTAATACAATTTTCCTGGAAAGCTCAACATCATATTCATGAGAAATCCAGCGTAGAAATAGTGGAGACAGCAAAGTTTGGATTCAAAGTTTGAGAATGCAAAGACACAGATGCATAGCCATGGGGAAGCGAAGCAGCTTCGGGACCAAAAGGTCACTGGCTTGATTCCCTGGACCAGTAAAAATGGTTGAAGTGCCCTTGAGCAAGGCACCGAACCTCCAAGTGCTCCCTGGCTAGGGTCCTGTTGTACGTCGCTCTGAATAAGAGCGTCTGCTAAATGCCTGTAATGTAATGTAACGTAACATTTAGATGCACCATAGACTTGGCCTGGTTAGTTTGAGATCTAGAAGATGAAAAGCATGATGGTTTTAAGGTGGTATTAGGAAGAAAGGTAATGGTTTGGAACCTTATCTATTTGAGCAGAGTGTACAGATGAGATGACAGAGCTGGACAGACTAAATTACTAAATAGCTGCCGCATTATTATTTTTAGGTAGACATGAAATAGCACTAGTGCCACTATCAGCACATAGTTGAATTAAGAAGAAGCAGCCTTTATTTGTCACATGTGCACTCAAGCACAGTGAAATTCCTCTTATGTATTTAATCCATCTGAAGCAGTGAACACACACACACAAGTGAGTAATGAGCACGCGCGCGCGCACACACACACACACACACACACACACACACACACACACACACACACACACACACACACACACACAGCAGTGGGCAGCTATGCTACAGCACCCAGGGAGCAGTTGGGGGTTAGGTGCCTTGCTCAAGGGGAAAGTGCTATTCATTCACACAACTCCCCTTGTGATTTTTCCTGCTGGTCCCAGGAATCAAACTGGCGACCCTTTAGGCCCAAGGCTACTTCTCTATTGCCGCTTTTCCACTACAAATGCGGCTGAGTCGGGCTGAGCCGTGCCGTGCTGAGTTGGGCTGAGTCGAGCTGAGTGGGGCTGTTGGAGTTGCATTTCGACTACAACCGCGCTGAACCGTGCTGGCTGGAAGTGGGTGGACACATTGGGTGGAGTTAGCGAAAGTGGGTGGACGTCACGTGATGTCGTTAGGCGGCGCAAACAGTGACATCAGTGATCTTTTAAGCGGTAGTCTCACGACCCGGATAGTAAACAATAAACATGGAGGACATGGAGTCGTTAGTGTTGCTGGTCTTGGTGCTGTGGCTTGTTGTCACCGACAACGCCAACAGATACTGGCAAGAGCGTATAGATGAGGCGAGGCGCATAAGGCTTCAGAAATTCTCGTAATTCTTCTTCTTCCGGGTTTACGGTGTTTACAGATCCCAGCGTGCTCGCGGGACGTGTGTGGGCGTGTGAGGACACTCCTCCTCACCAATCAGTGCACAGGGGAGTGTCTCCTCACGCCCCTAGCCCCACTCGGCTCAGTTTGGCTCGCTTCAGCCCCACTCCAAAACCGTGCGAGTTTTGGGTGCTGAGTAGGGCTGAAGCGAGCTGAGTCGTGCTGCTCTGAGGTAGTCGAAACGCGAGCCGTGTCGGGCTGAAGTGAGCTGAAGCGAGCTGAAAAAGGGTAGTGGAAAAGGGCCATAAGGGTAGTATCTCACTGGGCTGCGACAGCCTGCGACTAGTTGGAGACACAACAATTGTGATAAAATATGAGAATTAGCGACAATTTTCACTTGGAATCACACTGAATTGATATTCGCATATTTTACCGCAATTGTTGTGTCTCCAACTAGTCGCAGGCTGTCGCAGCCCGGCTTTCCCTCGGCAGGCAGGGAAGTAGAGGAAGCCTCACGGAAACTGGCTTGAGAAGGGTTCGCGACGGCTTTGCGACACCAACGACGCATTTGCGGCTATTTTGAGAGAAATTTTGTCGCACTAATTTTTTGAACATGTTCAAAATTTCAGCGACGAACGAGAGACACTTTGCGACTCATGCGAGGAAATTGAGAAGCCCTGCGAATGTTTCAAGACACTTTTGAAACTCTCTCGCGAATGACGTTTGCAATTTGTCGCAAGCTGTCACAGCCCAGTGAGATACAGGCTTAACCTTCAGGCCATGGCTGCCCCCGTGGCATTGTGGATGATGTTGGAAACAGTTAATCAATGTGAAAATACCAAAGTGAAACTTTGTTAATGAAAAAAAGATTCATTATAACTAGTGCTGTCAAAAATGTCGCGTTATTAACGCGTTAACTTGACTCAATTTTAATGGCGATAATTTTTTTATCGCGAGATTAACGCTCTGTGACATGATGTAGGTTTTTCATAAGCTTTTGAAACTGCCAGGAACTTGCAACAGAGACAAACGATAGCAGCTAGACTGTAATGCCCCGCACAGCCAGAGTCCCCTGTCCTCCTCCCAAAGAACCAGCGCGGGCAGGGCGCGCTAGTAGAGATGGGATTTATGGCTCTTTGATGGGATCTGCATCTTTGTGATCCGTTCTTTGAAAAGAGCCGTTCAAAAGACTGGTTCATTTGGCTCTTTTTAAATATTTATTCAGTTTTAAGAAGACAGCGTCTAAAGAAGCCAGATCCCTCTGAACTGTAAACTCAATGCTATCCCAGAAATCCTTCCTGTAATATGCAAATGTGGCCGCCTCTGATTGGACAGCGCGACGCATCAACAGGCAGAAAGTGTAAAAGTACAAAATGTGTTAAGTGAGCTGAAACAGTAAAGATCAGATTCAATGCAATATTTATCAACGAACAACTTAAAGTTAATATAATAGTGTACTTTATATTATAATCAAGCATGTCAAGCCTACCGTCACTGTGTAACCTGTCTCTCTGAGTTGTAGACTAACTCAAGCAGTAGATCACTTCACTCATGGTTCTTTTGCCAGCCCCGGTGTTCGGCTTAGGTTTCACTTTGCAGTGGCTGTGTCAAGACGTGTTATGCTTTGCAATACAAAGCAAGCCCATTCACGTTTTAATGCTGATAAGAGAATTACAATGGTTTTTCATGTGACAAAAATGTGCGATTAAATTGCAATTAATCGCGAGTTAACTATGACAGTCCCGACATTAATCACGATTAAATATTTTAATCGCTTGACAGCACTAATTATAACGTATGGTACACCTTGGACACCACTGAAGCTCAAGCTACTGATAACGATTAATATGCAAGGTGTTCGGGGTGGATTTTTCCTTCATGCTAAACTTTTGGACAGAGTCCTTATAAATTATTGCTACATTAGCACTGCGTCTATATATATGTATGAATGATGCTGGAGGGAAGTGCAGGTAAGCAGTGCTCCACATGATTGCACAGCTGCTAATGAATGTAGAGCATCTCAGAGCTGGCAGGACACACAGCTAAGTTACATTTAAAAATATTTCATCAGAGTGAATTAATTTAGCAAGTTCCTCTAGAGATGCTGATCAACTGTACAGCAGCCATGATTAATCAGGTTCGCTTTGCTGTGGACTAATATGTCAGCCAGATAGAAGATTAAACAGGCAGCTTTAAGGGTGAGAGTCTGTGTACTCTGTATCTTTACACCTCCACCTCAGAACAAGTCAAAAACACATCAGGGCAGGAAGCTAATTCACGCCAAAGCATGAACGCCACAGGGCTCACAAGAAAGCAATCTTTCTCAGAATGTTGTACCGCAAGACCCTGTCAGAAACCATCATGACATTCCTGACCTAGAGAATGGAGTGTGTCCCTGAGGGAGAGAAGAGACAGCTTGTCACTGGATGCCTGCACCATTAACGTCTGTCATGCTCTGTCACAGAAACACACATACAGACACATACCTCACAATCCAGCCTTCTTTCTTAGAACAGCCACATCTATGTCAATAAACACAAAAATATCTTGGTGGTAATGGTTTTGAGAAGAGGGGGCAAAATGGGGAAAAAAAGGACAAGTCTTATCTATCTGTCAGTCAGGTAATAAAGGAATAAAAGAAGACAGGCAATTTGAGAGAACTCTGAGAATCCTGGGGCTTGTTTAAATTCTGCCAGTCCAATAATCATCTGGCTCAAAGGCATAAAGTGAAGCAGTGGACAAACCTCGCTCCAGTGTCCCATAATAGAATATGAGCGTGAATGGAGCTGGGAGTGTAGAAACGCAGCTCTGCATGTGTGTGCCAGCGTTATACCTGATTTTAGAGAACACTGGACAATGCTTTGTATCTTACGAGCCTTTAAAATGTACAAAATATATAGAGAAGAAGAATTTTGAAACACATTGCTTGTACATATATGTATCACATTTGGAACTTTGCATCATTTTATCATGTCTATTTAAATTCTGCATCTACTATCTTTCTGTTCCCTCGTGTTCTCAATGTAGTTGAAGATTCTGCAATGGCTCCCAAGTGGCGCAATAGGAGAGCTTCCGAATCCAGATGATGTCAGTCGTCCATGGCAAGGAGTCCAAGAGAACGGCATTAGCCATCCACTCTGGGAAGAAGGGATAGCATACTTGCTTCTCTGTTAATCAGAGCAACATTAGCATGTATGATGTACATAGGCCTTGTGAACTCATGTACAGTGTCTTGCAAAAGTATTCATCCCTCTTTGGTGTTTGTCCTGTTTTGTCACATTACAAGCTGGAATTAGAATGGAGTTTTGGAGGGTTAGCACCATTTGATTTACACAACATGCCTACAACTTTAAAGGTGAAAATTGTTGTTTGTGACACAAACAATAATTAAGATGAAAAAACAGAAATCTAGGGGGCGCTAGCGAGCCCGAACAAGATGGCAGCATAGTGTGACCGCTCCGTACAGCTTCGCACATAAAACAGCCCTAATCTTTGGCAAACCTGGTCAACTATTTACTACAAATAATGCCTAAACCCCCAGCAGCAAAGGAGTATGTTATCTTCTTGAATGTTCGCAAAACAAGCTCACATAGCACGAAGACAGCATCTTCGGACGACAGCATCGAAGCTAGCAACATAGCTAATGTAGCCGAAGTGCTGACTGAGCTGAAGTCACTCCGCTCGGAGTTCAGCACGAAGCTGGACGGAATCAATAACCAGTTGGGGTAGCTGATGAACTCTATCTAGGTGAAATCAAACGAGATGTGAAAGCCAATCAACAACGTGTTGAGGAGGCCGAAGCCCGCATAGCCGCTACAGAGGATGCATTGGATAAGACGGAGAGGGCTCTGGCTAAAGCGACAAAGCGGCTCACATACCTGGAGGAAAAGACAGAGGACCTGGAAAACCGCGGGAGGAGGAAAAACATCCGACTGTTTGGTCTTAAGGAGGGAGCTGAGGGTGAGCGTCCTCTCTTGGACTTTATAAACAACATGCTGCTCAAATGGCTGGGCACCGAACCCAAAAGAACATTCACACTGGAAAGAGCCCATCGCACCCTGGCCCCAGCAATTCCAAACCAGAACCGAGCCATCCTCCTCCGCTTCCTCAACTACCAAGATAAAGAATTCATCCTGCGCTCCACAAGACAGCGGGACATTACGCATGATGGATCCAAACTCGCGTAAGCCCAGGACTTCTCAGCGGAAACGATCCGACGAAGACGGGAGCTCAACGCTGTAAAAAAAGCTGTTTGTTGACATGGGAACCTTCCCGGGATTTCATCTCCAACCATGCAAGCCGAGAGTGCTACACAATGGGAAGATCCAGATGTTTTCCTTCTCACAAGAGGTCGAGGAATTCTATCGCAACATCTCCGCTAAATAACCTATACATGACCAGGTTTGAACCGTTTCTCATACATGGAGAGGGATGAGTGTATTAACTTATGTGCAGGGAAATAAGCTCAACACTGGGCTTAGTGCTGGCTACTTAAGCCAATTTGCTCTACAACAGTAAGAAACATGAACAATCAACAGCAGACTAATATTGGCTACTGTAAAACATGTCAAAACTGCAGTTTTATTTTATTCTATTTTATTTATCTATTTTCTTTGAATACTAGCAGTCTTTGTAAGTGACTGTCACTTTATTTTGGATATGTGATAAGTGCCTTCTTAACATGGCAAAAAGAAAAGAGTATCGGTATTGAGATGGGGTGCAGGCAACAAGTGTGTGGACTCTACAAACCCTGTCATTAATCAAAATTGGTTTCAAATGACTGGACACTTTGGTTTTTATATACTTAGAAATAGTACACTATATTGCCAAAAGTATTTGCTCACCCATCCAAATTATCGGAATCAGGTGTTCCAATCACTTCCATGGCCACAGGTGTATAAAATCAAGCACCTAGGCATGCAGACTGTTTTTACAGTTTGGCGCTGGCCCCTTCCTCTTCCAACATGACTGTGCACCAGTGCACAAAGCAAGGTCCATAAAGACATGGATGACAGAGTCTGGTGTGGATGAACTTGACTGGCCTGCACAGAGTCCTGACCTCAACCCAACAGAACACCTTTGGGATGAATTAGAGCGGAGACTGAGAGCCAGGCCTTCTCGTCCAACATCAGTGTGTGACCTCACAAATGCGCTTCTGGAAGAATGGTCAAAAATTCCCATAAACACACTCCTAAACCTTGTGGAGAGCCTTCCCAGAAGAGTTGAAGCTGTTCTAGCTGCAAAGGGTGGACCGATGTCATATTAAACCCTTTGGATTAGGAATGGGATGTCACTTAAGCTCATATGTGAGTCAAGGCAGGTGAGCAAATACTTTTGGCAATATAGTGTATGTTTATGTTTAACAGAGGACAAATTATTATAATTCCTTTTTTTCCTCCTCTTTTCCCCCTCAGTCAGTGGTATCTGAATTAAACCAGCCCTTATCATGATGATTGAAGAGTCAACCAACAGATATAAATATTTCATTTTCTACCTGCATGCCTGATGTTTTGTATAACAAGTTACCACCCAAGAAAGCTAAGCTTGAATTCTTGGGTTTTTTTACCTGCTTTCCTGCACAGAGATATTGTTCTTTTTAAACAAGATGTGCGTTGTTGACAGATGATTGTTCCCTGCCTTGAGGACGTTACTTGTTACAGTGGGGTTGCCTTGTCGTTTGTGGACTAGGCTAGGGTTTTGGGGAGGCGAGGAGGGGGGTGGTAGAGGGGGGCCCTCGTGCTCTACCTATGTTACACTCTCTTTTACTATTCTGTTAGTCTGTTTTTATTGTTTCCTTTACCTTTATTTTGCCATGGTCGCACAAAATTGTTATAGCATGCAGAACCCAGCATGTCTAGTACACTTAATGTGATAACTTTTAATGTCAGAGGCCTTGGCCACCCAATTAAGAGGAAGAGAATTCTTACATTCCTAAAAAAGGAACAAGTGGACATTGCTTTCCTTCAAGAAACTCATCTGTCTAATGAGGAGCACAAAAAACTCAAGAGGGACTGGGTTGGGCAGGTCTATTTCTCCAGCTTTACTAGTAACAAAAGGGGAACAGCAATACTTATTCATAAAAAATTGCCTTTCATATTCAAGGAGCAATATAACGACTGTGCGGGCAGACACATACTAACTCGGGGGATGCTATATGGACAAGGACTGACATTGCTGAATGTATATGCACCAAACGAGGATAGCCTGAAATCCATGTTGGATATGATCACCCTTTTTAATCAATACAATACAGACCTTGGAATACTTGCTGGAGATTTCAATTGTTGTATGGATAGTAACTTAGACAAATCCTCAACCACACTGACAAACCCCAATGCCTCAAAGACCCTGAGGTTAGCCTCGACTGATGTAGGTCTGGTTGATGTCTGGAGAGAGCTTAATCCTACAAGGAAAGACTATACGTTCTATTCGACTAGACACAAATCATACTCCCGACTAGACTTATTTTTCTTACCTCAGGATCATCTCTCATCCACAGTTTCATGTGATATTGGGCCTATTCTTATATCCGACCACTCACCAGTCCATTTGAGGTTATCCCTCCCTCAGCAGACAAACCAAACTAAGCAATGGAGGTTTAATGCCTCACTTCTCACAGACTCTGAAGCGTGTAACAATATTAGAAAATGGTTAAAGCAGTACAGACAAGATAATGTGTCCTCCCCGTTACTCCTGCAGTGATGTGGGATGCAGCTAAAGCATTAAATAGGGGCCAGCTGATCTCTTATACATCTGCAAAGAAAAAAATCTATTATTAAACAAGCAGAACAACTTAAGAAAGAGTTAATTAGTTTGGAACAATCCCACAAACAATCTCCTACAGAGGAAAACCTGAGGAAATTAAATACAGCCAGAACTAATCTCAATCTCAAAAAACTTCTATTCTTTACCAGACAGCAGTATCACGAATATGGTAATAAGCCCAGTAGGCTTCTAGCCTATCAACTCAAAAACGAACGTGCAGAAAACACAATAAAGTGTACACGTAATGCGGCAGGCCAGTTGAAATACGATACACAATCAATTCAGTCCTCATTTCATGATTTTTATATACAGCTTTACACATCAGAAAACCCCTCCGAAACGGATATTGATAGATTTTTGGAAAAAGTACCCTTACCATCTATCTCAGAGGATGAAAAGGAGCAATTGAGTGCTCCATTCACCCCAGAAGAGGTGCTGCAAGCAATCAAGTCAGTGCCCTCCGGAAAAACTCCAAGCTTAGATGGATACTCTGTAGAATTTTATAAGACTTTCTGGGAGCAAATTGAACCAATTTTTATGCCTACGGTTACAGATTTTTTTTGAAAATGGAGTTCTTTCCGACACTATGAAGACAGCAATAATATCATTAATACACAAGAAGGACAAAGATGCTGCTGAGTGCGCATCATTTCGCCCAATTTCACGACTCCCAGTTGATTTTAAGATGTTATCAAAATTAATTGCACGCAGGCTGGAAGACCTGCTGCTCCACATTATTAATCCGACCAGTCCGGCTTTGTGAAGGCACGATATGCATCTGATAATATTCGGAGGCTATTAAATATAATCGACCACTCGACCATACATAATAGAACAGCTCTACTACTTTCGCTTGACGCAGAAAAAGCGTTCGATAGGGTTGAATGGTCATGTTTGCCGTTCTGAAGAAATTTAATTTTGGTGAAAAATGTATTGGGTGGGTCAGAACTATGTATAGCAATCCAAAAGCTCAAATATGTATAAATGGTACCCTCACTGAAACATTTAGTTTGTTCAGAGGCTGCCGGCAGGGGTGCCCACTATCTCCATTTTTATTTAACCTGGCACTTGAACCACTTGCAGAAGCCATACGGGCTAATGAAGAGATTGCTGGTATCAATATTGGGAAAACAAAGAATAAAATTTCACTCTATGCTGACGACATAATCCTATATTTAACCAGCCCTGAGCGATCAATCCCATTAGTATTAGACCTCATCAATAAATCTGGAACAATATCAGGTTATAAAGTCAACCTTACAAAATCCAATGCATTATTAATCAATTCATCAGTCTCTAATAGACTCAGGGCCATCTCACCGTTTACTTGGGTTCAGAACAGCTTTAAATATCTTGGGGTGAATGTGGCTCCAAAACTTAAAGAGCTTTACCTCATAAACTACATTCCACTGTTTAAAAAGGTTAAGGAAGAATTAGAGCACTGGAAAATGCTCCCCATCTCATTTCTCGGACGAATTAACGTAATCAAAATGAATGTTTTGCCCCGTTTTAGTTACTTATTTCAGTCACTGCCCTGTCACTTGGATAAAACATTCTTTAAATCTATAAACAAAATGTTAACCTCTTTTACCTGGAAAAATTCCTTACCAAGAATAGCTTTTAAAACTTGAACAAAATCTAGAAAGATGGGGGGACTGGCATTACCAGATTTCCAGATGTACTATTGGGCCGCCCAGACAAAGGGCCTGACTGGCTGGGTGCAAAGACACAACAATGCACATTGGATAGACATAGAAGAAGAACTTTGTACTCCTATTTCTACAACTTTACTACCATTCATTAACAATATAAATGCTCTACATCAAATAACAAAAACATGCGTAGTTTATAACACTCTTCGGGCTTGGCAGGATATAAATAGGTTTTGTGGGAACTTTGGTAAGATTTCCAGGCTTTCCCCTCTATCCTTAAACCCTGATCTGCCACCATCAATCGGTAGCTCCTTGTTTGCAAAGTGGAGAGAGAATGGGATACATCAGTTCCAACATCTGTTTGTCGGGGATACACTTAAATCCTTTGCAGAATTAATGTCAGAATATAAAATTCCAAAACAGGACTTTTATAAATACTTACAAATTCGCCATCTAATAGACACGCTGAAAAGGGAAAAACGCTTGGCTATGGGATTGACAGATCTCGAGGAAATTTTGGTGAAATCTACAACATTAAAAGGAAAAACCTCTGTAATCTATAATGCTTTGTTGGACCACTGTAGCGCTTCCTCAACCCCTCTTAGGAACATATGTCAGAAGGATTTGGGATGTGCCTTTGACGATGATCAGTGGGATACTATATGTCAGAATGTTTTTTCCTCACTGTCCTGTAATAAAATAATCGAACAAAATTATAAATTTATGCATAGGACGCATCTTACTCCACTCCGCCTAAGTAAAATGTTCCCTAACTCATCCTCCAGATGTCATCGTTGTAAAACATGTAAAGGGTCAATTATGCATGTTTTTTGGGAGTGCAGGAAACTAAAATATTTCTGGAAGGCAGTACATGACCTAACTGTTAAGGTTGTGGAAACTCCACTGGGCATTACACCAACACAGTACCTTTTCGATACGGAATTGGACAAGACACTGGACACCACGCACAAGAAGAGGATTACCATAATATCCTATATAGCAAAGAAATGCGGCAGCACGGTGGCGTAGTGGTTAGCGCTGTCGCCTCACAGCAAGAAGGTCCAGGTTCGAGCCCCGTGGCCGGCGAGGGCCTTTCTATGTGGAGTTTGCATGTTCTCCCCGTGTCCGCGTGGGTTTCCTCCGGGTGCTCCGGTTTCCCCCACAGTCCAAAGACATGCAGGTTAGGTTAACTGGTGGCTCTAAATTGACCGTAGGTGTGAATGTGAGTGTGAATGGTTGTCTGTGTCTATGTGTCAGCCCTGTGATGACCTGGCGACTTGTCCAGGGTGTACCCCGCCTTTCGCCCGTAGCCAGCTGGGATAGGCTCCAGCTTGCCTGCGACCCTGTAGAACAGGATAAAGCGGCTACAGATAATGAGAGAGAGAGAGCAAAGAAATGCATCTTGCTCAACTGGAATCAACAGAGACCCCCATCATTTAATTTGTTGAAACAAATCTTAAATGAAACGTTAAGACTAGAACAAAGCACATATGCCCTAAAGAATAAGGGGGATGCCTTTCGGAGGATTTGGGAACCGCTTATGGACCGCCGACACTACCATATTACATGTAATGGGTTCGACATGTTTACATAACATATACAGACGATGAACTGTGAACTGTGACCATGGACTGATTCCATTTAATTTGCTGTATTTTGATGTTTGTTTGATCTGTACTGTTTTCCTTCTCCTTTGCTCATTTTCTATGTATGTTAATGTTAAAAATAAATAAAAAGATAATTGAAAAAAAAACAGAAATCTGCCACCTTTTGCTGCAATTACAGCTGCAAGTCTCTTGGGGTATGTCTCGATTAGCTTAGCAAATCTAGCCACTGGGATGTTTGCCCATTCCTCAAGGCAAAAATGCTCCAACTCCTTGAAGTTAGATGGGTTGCGTTGGTGTACAGCAACCTTCAAGTTATGCCACAGATTCTCAACTGGATTGAGGTCTGGGCTTTGATTAGGCCATTCCAAGACATTTAAATGTTTCCCTTTAAACCACTCCAGTATAGCTTTAGCAGTATGTTTAGGGTCATTGTCC
Source organism: Neoarius graeffei (assembly GCF_027579695.1). NCBI lineage: Eukaryota > Metazoa > Chordata > Actinopteri > Siluriformes > Ariidae > Neoarius > Neoarius graeffei. The sequence continues at coordinate 45,032,572 of NC_083574.1, forward strand.
TGGTGGAACATGAACCTTCATCCCAGTCTCAAACCTCTGGCCGACTCACACAGGTTTTCCTCCAGAATTGCCCTGTATTTCATGCCATCCATCGTTCCTTCAGTCCTGACCAGCTTTCCTGTCCCTGCAGATGAAAAACATGCCGATAGCATGATGCTGCCACCACCATGCTTCACTGTAGGAATGGTGTTCTCAGGGTGTTGGGTTTGCGCCACACATGGTGTTTCCCATGATGGCCAAAAAGTTCAATTTTAGTCTCATTTGACCAGAGAATCTTCTTCCATGTGTTTGGGGAGTGTGCCACTTGCTGTTGGGCAAACTCCAAATGTGTTGTCTTATTTTTAATTTAAGCAATGGTGTTTTTCTGGCCACTCTTCCATAAAGCCCCACTCTGTGGAGTGTATAGCTTAAAGTGGTCCTATGGATAGATCCTCCCATCTCTGCTGTGGATCTTTGCAGCTCCTTCAGTGTTCTCTTTGGTGTCTTTGTTGCATCTCTGATTAATGCCCTCCTTGCCTGGTCTATGAGTTTTGGTGGGCAGCCTTCTCTTGTCAGGTTTGTAGTGGTGCCATATTCTTTCCATTTTGCTATAATGGATTTAATGGTGCTCCGTGGGATATTCAAAGTTTGGGATATTTTTTATAACCCAACCCTGATCTATACCTCTTCACAATTTTGTCTCTGACCTGTTTGGAGGCTCCTTGGTTTTCATGTTGCTTGCTTAGTAGTGCTGCAGAGTCAGGGTCCTTCCAGAACAGGTGGATCTTGCTTACTCTATACAGACATCATGTGACAGATCATGTGACACTGATCGCACGCAGGTGGATCTTAAATCAACTAATTATGTGACTTATGAAGTGAATTGGTTGGACCAGCTCTTATGTAGGAGTTTCATACAAAAGGGGGTGAATACTTATGCACACTCCAGATTTCTGTTTTTTCATCTTAATTATTGTTTGTGTCACAATAAAACAACAATTTTCACCTTTAAAGTGGTAGGCATGTTGTGTAAATCAAATGGTGCTAACCCCCCAAAAAATCCATTTTAATTCCAGCTTGTAATGCGACAAAACAGGACAAACACCAAGGGGGATGAATACTTTTGCAAGACACTGTACACTGCACTGCAACATAGCATGAGCAGCTATGTAGGAGTGGGCAATCTAGCCAGAAGTTCATACAAGTTCATATCTTTTGGGGTAGAAACACAATTCGTGATCTGAATCACAATTCTCCCCACAGATTTATATCAATTAATGTGATCACACGAGTAGTTGTACATATGGTTGCCTAGATACAAAGCCTGTCACTTTAACTCAAGGCTAAAGCCTCAACTCACAAACCTCTGCATCCAGATTTCGCTCCGATTTTATTCTGAAAGTTCTGACTGGAAGTGATACACATCTCCACGGCTTTGATGCTTCTTTCAGGATGTTGGTCTGTTCGCCGCTATTCTTCATCCGTCATGCTGTCTTCTGTTTACAAAATAAGTTACACCTCCAAGATGAGTAGAGCGTCTACTGAGCGTTGTCCTAATTGGGTCACAACCAATTGTGCTTTTGTTTAGTAGGAAAGTTTGGACAGCACTGTTACGTATTTATATATTTAATTACGCAATCATATGCCAAATTAAAATCGTCCACAATATAAAATCTTCAGATCGCCCACCTATACAGCTATGACATGCTGTAGCCAGAGCAGCAGTTCGGAAAAAAAAAAAAAAGAAAAAAAAAAAGCAGTTATTGGCCTAATGTTGCGAAGGAAGCGTGTACTAGTCCCCACCCTCCCCGATTGGTCAAAAGTAGAAAAACATTAATATAATGGCACAAAGGAACTGGGAAACACAAGTATGTTACAGTTGACAAGACTTTACCAAATACGAGGAAACGACAGAGTATAAATAAACAAACTAATCAAGGATGTCACAGACAACAGAACAATACCACAATAGTACAACTAACCAAGGACATTGCAAAACAAACAAAACCACATGACATGAAATCAGTGTCAAGAAATCAGCCAAGAACCACAATGCACACTGTGAGGGGGAATTCATTATACCAAGAGTAAAGGGTAAATCTAAATTTGGAAATACAGGAAGAGGGATGGGTGGCATGGTGGTGCAGTGGGAGTGTTACAGCCTCTAGCTCCAGCTCCACTTGGCTTTATTACTTTATCTTTCTTGTTTTAAAGTCAGTTGGATTGCTACTGGGAAAAGCCAAGACGTTTTTCAAACCACAATTTGGATTTTGTAACCATATTGTAGTGTTCACATAACTGCATTACAAAATGGCCCTTATGTATCTTGAACCATGTCCATCCCCCATGAAACCCGTATTACATTATGCTCTGCTGTACAGAGATCACTCTTTCTTCAAGTCATGTCATGTATGCTATCCACGAACAAATGGTCTCTTCTGTACACAGACACAATCAGTCTACACTCACCGGCCACTTTAATAATAATTACAACCCCGATTCCAAAAAAGTTGGGACAAAGTACAAATTTTAAATAAAAACGGAATGCAATAATTTACAAATCTCAAAAACTGATATTGTATTCACAGTAGAACATAGACAACATATCAAATGTTGAAAGTGAGACATTTTGAAATTTCATGCCAAATATTGGCTCATTTGAAATTTCATGACAGCAACACATCTCAAAAAAGTTGGGACAGGGGCAATAAGAGGCTGGAAAAGTTAAAGGTACAACCCCGATTCCAAAAAAGTTGGGACAAAGTACAAATTGTAAATAAAAACAGAATGCAATGATGTGGAAGTTTCAAAATTCCATATTTTATTCAGAATAGAACATAGATGACATATCAAATGTTTAAACTGAGAAAATGTATCATTTAAAGAGAAAAATTAGGTGATTTTAAATTTCATGACAACAACACATCTCAAAAAAGTTGGGACAAGCCCATGTTTCCCACTGTGAGACATCCCCTTTTCTCTTTACAACAGTCTGTAAATGTCTGGGGACTGAGGAGACAAGTTGCTCAAGTTTAGGGATAGGAATGATAACCCATTCTTGTCTAATGTAGGATTCTAGTTGCTCAACTGTCTTAGGTCTTTTTTGTCGTATCTTCCGTTTTATGATGCGCCAAATGTTTTCTATGGGTGAAAGATCTGGACTGCAGGCTGGCCAGTTCAGTACCCGGACCCTTCTTCTACGCAGCCATGATGCTGTAATTGATGCAGTATGTGGTTTGGCATTGTCATGTTGGAAAATGCAAGGTCTTCCCTGAAAGAGACGTCGTCTGGATGGGAGCATATGTTGCTCTAGAACCTGGATATACCTTTCAGCATTGATGGTGTCTTTCCAGATGTGTAAGCTGCCCATGCCACACACCACTAATGCAGCCCCATACCATCAGAGATGCAGGCTTCTGAACTGAGCGCTGATAACAACTTGGGTCGTCCTTCTCCTCTTTAGTCCGAATGACACGGTGTCCCTGATTTCCATAAAGAACTTCAAATTTTGATTCGTCTGACCACAGAACAGTTTTCCACTTTGCCACAGTCCATTTTAAATGAGCCTTGGCCCAGAGAAGACGTCTGTGCTTCTGGATCATGTTTAGATACGGCTTCTTCTTTGAACTATAGAGTTTTAGCTGGCAACGGCAGATGGCACGGTGAATTGTGTTCACAGATAATGTTCTCTGGAAATATTCCTGAGCCCATTTTGTGATTTCCAATACAGAAGCATGCCTGTATGTGATGCAGTGCCGTCTAAGGGCCCGAAGATCACGGGCACCCAGTATGGTTTTCCGGCCTTGACCCTTACGCACAGAGATTCTTCCAGATTCTCTGAATCTTTTGATGATATTATGCACTATAGATGATGATATGTTCAAACTCTTTGCAATTTTACACTGTCGAACTCCTTTCTGATATTGCTCCACTATTTGTTGGCGCAGAATTAGGGGGATTGGTGATCCTCTTCCCATCTTTACTTCTGAGAGCCGCTGCCACTCCAAGATGCTCTTTTTATACCCAGTCATGTTAATGACCTATTGCCAACTGACCTAATGAGTTGCAATTTGGTCCTCCAGCTGTTCCTTTTTTGTACCTTTAACTTTTCCAGCCTCTTATTGCCCCTGTCCCAACTTTTTTGAGATGTGTTGCTGTCATGAAATTTCAAAATGTCTCACTTTCGACATTTGATATGTTGTCTATGTTTCATTGTGAATACAATATCAGATTTTGAGATTTGTAAATTATTGCATTCCGTTTTTATTTACAATTTGTACTTTGTCCCAACTTTTTTGGAATCGGGGTTGTAGTTAAATTTATATAACACCTTTCTCAAAACCCAAGGTTGCTTTACAATTATAGGGGGAAAAAAAATCCACCAAATAAAGGTCAGGATGTTATTCCAATGGTGTAGCAGCCACAGTCCCACCAAAAGGCGCTCGAAAACAAGTCCCACACCGCCTGCACAGCCACTGCAACGCTGCCAGGCAACATCACTCAGAACATCACGCCATGGATCCACAAAGCGAGCACAGACGCACGGCCACACAGAGCACTGGTATGTCCCAAACCGCCTACACAGCCGCCGCGACGCCACCGAGCAACATCGCTCGGAACATCACGCCAAGCACTAAAGCACTGCTGCACAGAGCGCTGGACAACCACGATGTTAAAATGAGCAACGAGCTCACTGCAGTCCATAGCGAGGAGCACAGGCATCACCCACAGCAAACCAAGGCCTGGAGGGAACCGACGCCCAAAACTGGGCCCGGAGCGACACCACAACCGGCGGAAAAAAACACTCAAACAAATACAAACATCAAACTACACACACACACACACACACACAAGACAAAATAAAAAGCTCCGGTGAGAAGCGGCAGCCAGAATGCGCACGACGTACTCTCAACCAGAAAATAGAAAACATGAAGTTGTTAATAGAAACTTGTTCTTGATTCTAAGCTTCCTGTTCTTGGCTGCAGGAGTGGAACCCAATGTGGTTTTCTGCTGTTGCATGCTGAAATGCTTTTCTGCTCACCACTGTTGTACAGAGTTACTATATCCTTCCTGGCAGCTCGAACCAATCTGGCCATTTTCCTCTGACCTTTCTCATCAACAGTACGTTTCCACCCACAGAACTGTCGCTCACTCAATGTTTTTTGCACCATGTGTAAACTCGAGAGACTGTTGTGTGTGAAAACCCCAGGAGATCAGCAGTTTCTGAAATACTCAAACCAGCCCATCTGGCTCAAACAAACACCCATATCACAGTGAAAGTCACACTTTGAGATCGCAATTTTTCCCATTCTGATATTTGAAGTGAACGTTAACTGAAGCTCTTGATTTGGATCTGCATGGTTTGATGCATTGTGCTGCTGTCAAAGGATCGGCTGATTAGAGAACTGCATCAAACAACAGGTGGATGGGTGTTCCTAATAAAGTGGCCGGTGAGTGTATAATATTCACACACACTCAGTAGCAGTGCCTACTTCAAGTCTTCTGCCTATGACGATGGCAAAGGTGGAGAAAGTCAAACAGTGTTTCACATCACGCATAATGTGCGAGCAACGATCCTAATTAGTAACGGAGTACCGTACATTATTAGCACTGCTGAAGCGAGAACTGCTATTCCTCAAGGCTTCTCCTGAATACAAAATTGGCCACGCTGGAATTTACTGAGGACCTTTGAGTTAAAGTTTGTATTCGTGAGTTAAGTTAATGTCTCAGGAGTATATCAGAAGCACACAGAGCCAAGGCAGCAGCAGTGGAGCTGAGGCAGTCAGCATCTCCCAGGCCCCTCTCTGTCTCCTCTCATCCGTTGCTCGGCTGTATGGGGATGACAGCGTCCGACGCTCCAGGCTGCACTTTACAAGCCAAATTAAAGCCTGGAAGTGCCATTTAGGCACGGAAGGACCGAAGCTAATATAAATGTGCTTCCTGCAGAAATTTATCTTTTTAAACCAATGCAATCAATGTGTCACTGGCAGTGAGTCTAACATTTTTGGCCTTAACATAATTTTAGCATGGCCAGAGACATCAGTGACCACTAACATGTACTAGCTAAAGTAATATTTATACTGCATATGACAACGTGACTTTATAGAGTGAGACAGATTGTCACAATGACCTTGACAAAATATGGCACTCTAACCTGGCCAAACACCTGAAGTTAAAACTGTTCTGGCCTGAGTTTTCTAAAAGCATTGCAGCACAAAGATAATCGTTAAATGGTAGAGCGAGTAGCACAATGAACACACTCTCTCCTAGTTAAGATGCTCTTAAGGCCAATTTATGCTGACAACCCAGTCCTCGCAGATGGCGTCGCAGATGGCGTCTGCGAAGCCCCCCCACCTTCGCAGACACTCTGCGCACACCTTCCAAAAATTGTGACCACCGCAGACAGCATCGCAGACAAGAGGGCTCTGATTGGTCCACTCTACATCCGCTGTACACGCACTTCCGCTTCCATACTTTCCCGGTTTGGTTTGTTTTCACAACCGCCATTTTTAAAAACACGAGCGAAGATGGAGCAGCACGAAGAGCGGTTGATCGAGGAAGTACGTACATCTATACAACTCCAGTTCTAGTCATTATAAGTAACCGGAGAATAAACACTCCACTAACCACACCCACCAACTACTCCTAGCGATTTCGCGACTTCGCGCCCCCTTGCGTTGTGGCGGTGAATAATATCGCGCACGCCTATTACTCCCCGCTCAACAATAAATTACAACTGTCTGCGAAAAGCTATCTGCGAAAGCCTTGTCGCAAGAGCATGCAGAGGCCTTTAGGGTAAAGAGGCTTTTGGGAAACCCACCCCTGATCGGTAGTAGAACCCATCCTCCTATATGGTGCCTAGACATGGACCATGGCACTCAAACAAGAGCAGAGACTAGATGGAACTTATACCAACCTCCTGCGTTGGGTTCAAAACATCCATTGGTCTACCCATGCCACCTTGGAGGAGATATATGGGAACTTGCTGCCAGTCACAATGAAACTCAAATCAAGAAGACTCCTCTTTGCAGGGCACTGTTTTAGAGCCGAAGGGGAGATGATATCTCACCTTCTCCTCTGGAGCCCGGAGCACCGCCCAGTGAGGTAAAGAAAGTTAACCTACCCCATCTAATATCAAGGGACACTGAAATTGGGGTACAGGACTTGAAATTTGCAATGGCTGATAGAAACGTGTGCAAGAACACTGGGCGATTTATCTCGGCCGAGGCTGAAGGATGTGAGGGATCAAGTGTGCAAATGTTGCTTCAGTTAGGACAGAATAATATGTGTTTAGTGCACCATAAATGAATCAGTGAGTGGCATTACAACTAATAGCAGGACACTTTTCCAGGCAGATTGACAAAAAAATAAAATTTAAAACCCTTTCATTTTCCTCTCAGCCTAAATGACACTGAACTCACAAATGCTTGAGAGAATGAATCATACGGCATTACAAACATGAATTTAAATTCTCCAGTCAAACAAAGAGAAAAACACTTATCTCTCCTCTTTCAAAAGGTACTTTTCAAAAGAACATTTTAAAACAGTTTCTCTCAAAAGACCTATAAAAAGGGTTCAAGAGTCTGGTTTGGTCTGGAACAAGATAACGATGAAGCAGGCAAAGAATAAAGCCTCAGTTTCAGAACTGCAGTTTAGGCAAGTTACAAAATCAGCCATGAGACGCGACGTTTAGAACAAACATTGGCTGGCATCGTATTTTGTGATGAGACAAGACCAAAATATACATTTTAGCAGTAGCGAACTTACTATTAGAGCTGGGACTTGTGCTCAGCCAAAACTTAGTCAGACACATCAAAAAAGCAACAGGGCAAAGGATTTTGCAAGGGATTAGTGGCAGGCTGCCAGGTAGCTCCGTTGTATGAAGTTGTCGATGTTGATTTGAAAAGTAACTAAGTAAATTACACAGGGAAATGAATACTTAAGTCTGAGTGAAAAATACTGTGGCAAGCGTGCATGGAAGTAAAAAAAATGTACTGGAGACAGAAATCTTAGTTTTTCAGTCGTTAGCAGTGCTCTCGATAGCACTGGCTTGACTGTTTTATGAGCATTTGCTAACACTACTGATGAATGCCACACCAGCTGAAAGGTGACGTCACTGCTGCGCTAATGGTGCCAAGTTCTGGTTAAGCTCACATTGGCCTTTGAGCAGGCCTAGGGTGATAAATTTTTGGTCCCTTCCAGTATAAATCAAAATCTGATTGGTTAATTCATCTGTCATTTCCTACATAACCATACACTGCCATGGCCTTCTGTCCCGGCAATGAAGTCCTAACCAATGAGTGAGCCAGCTCGAAACTCTTCTCAGCCTAGAGACAACAAACAAACAAATCTCACTGGATAACTCAATTTTAATGTTTTCAGAATGTTTAATGTTTTAGAATTAGAAGAGAATAATTATAATGAAATTATGAAAGAATGAAAGCAATTAAAGAATGAAAGAAATTCAATATAACATTTGAAATGCAGATATGTTTGGGCCTTCTCTGAAGGTTGAGAAGGCCCTGACGGTTCCCCTCTGAATTTTAGTCTGTGAACACCACATACCAAAAAAACGTGACTGCATACTTGAAAGAAGCACCTGATACCCATAGTTAAATATGGTTATGCATCACTGAAGCTTTGAAGCTGTGTAAATGTGAGAGTATATGGCTATGTTCCCATTACAAGCCTCAGGGTTCACTTCTGATTTTTCGCTCAGATTGGATTTGCCCATCATACTTACAAGTGACCTGTATCTAACTGTAATGTGAACGCATCTGTCTGCCAAAACGGCACTCATGTGCACATTGATACATTTTTGCACGAGTCACTTGTGTCACCATCAACAAAAAACATCATAGTTGTGAGACAACTCATGATATTAAAACTGACTAAATGGACACACCAGTAGCTAATACATGCATCGCGTTTTGGTCTGGAGGACAGCAAACAGTTCGTCAGCTGTACATGATCAGGTTGGGAAGGCAAGAAACAAATAAAAAAACCCACCAGACGGCAAGCTTTTGCTGTTTTCACAGCTATCGTCACTCTCCTCCATTGTTGCTTTGCTGTGCTGTCGATGCTGGCTGATGAAGATAGCGCTCAGCTGTTGATTATATATATATTTTTTTTTTTCCTACCTGCATTCTACCAAAATTTTGTTTTTAATAACTTTTTTTTTTTAATTTGTAAACGTCACCCAGCTTTGTTTAACCTGGGTAGTATATACCAAATAAAATATTTTTGCATTATATGTGTAATACTGTTAGTAGGTATGAAATAAAGGCTTAAAGCTTTCACAAATCAAATACAAAAAAAAGGCTAAAATAAAGTAAATGAAAATAATTCTAGCCGTCTGATGATTACATTTGTCAAACAAATATTTAACTGCTTTTGTGCAGTTTTATTTTTAATAATCTTGAGCGAGTCAAAATAAATGAGCTGCTTTTTATTTATTTATTTTTTTAAACTCAGGGTGTAGATTTCCCAGAAGCAATGAATTATTGATTTTTTTTATTGTCTCCCATTAAAACAACCAGAATATTATTGTATACATTTCATATCTATGCTCGAGAATTTATAAGGCAGTAAATAAAAGGAGACACTATTTAATATGAAGTACTTTACTGATTTAGAACAGAAGGAATTCTGGAGAAATTCAAACTGCAATTCAATGATAATGATAAATGATCTGATCAGCGTATGAGCATAGACAAAAAAAGGCCACATAAATTCTAATCTGACGGTCCTCATTCATGTCACATGGCCATGAATCAGATACGTATCCAATCTAGGACTACATATGAATTTGACTCAATTCTGATTTGAAAAGATCAGATTTCTGTGTCCACACAGCCCTGAAAACATCAGATCTGTGTCACATTAAGGCAAACAATCAGATCTGAGTCACTTCAAAGCTGGTACTGTGACTGTAGTGTAAAGGATCTTGAAAATGTTCAGGATGCTTTACAAGTGTATCTAGCCATGCCAGACATTACAGGACAAATGGTTCACCAGATGTTAATTGAAGAGGTGCCAATAATTTTGAAACATCAGCTTCTTCTTTCTGCTGCTCCCATTTGGGGTCGCCATAGCAGATTACCATGATCCGCATATTTGATTTGGCACCGGATGCACTTCCTGACGTAACCCTCCCCAATCTATCTGGGCTTGGGACCAGCACTAAGTATCCACTGGCTTGTGCAACCCCAGTGGCTGGGTATGTTTACCTCACCTGCATGTCTTTGAACTGTGGGAGGAAATCAGAGCACCCAGAGGATACCCATGAGGAGAACATGCAAACTCCACACAGAAAGGCCCCGTCAGCCGTGAGGTTCAAACTCGGAACCTTCTTGCTGTGAGGCGACAGTGATAATTACTGCACCACCATGCTGCAGGTGCCAATAATTTTGAAACGTTTTGTTGAAAAGAAAAAAGGTTAACAGTGTTCTGCAAACAACACTATTGTGCTATGTGAATTTTCATGCAGTTATTTCTGACTGTAACATCTTTTGTAGGCATGTAATGAAGCATTATGTGACAATAAATTGTAATTTTTTACTTTTAGGCTGAGTAATCTCTTCATTTTTCCAAGCTGTAATCACGTTGTTTAGACAGCAGGGGCTACTGTCTTATAATTATGTACAATAGCGGGAATGCACGGGACATCCAGAGGTGAACAGTAACGAAGTACATTTACTTGAGTACGGTACTTAAGTACACTTTTTGAGTATCTGTACTTTACTTGAGTATTTTTTTTGGGGGGGAAACTTATGACTTTAACTTCACTACATTTGAAAGGCAAATAATCGTACTTTTCACTCCACTACGTTTCTGTCAAGGTCCTCGTTACTAGTTACTATGAACATACATGTCAACCTATATGGAATGTCTGTATTTTATACGGATTTGATTCAATAAACGTAGTATACGGGCGTATAAATAAAGTTATACGGATTCTTTAAAAAAAACTACAATATTTATTTAGAGCTATAATCAATTCCCACAATGATAAAAGAGCGCATAACATTTACAAACGTACTGTACACCACAGACAGCCAGTAAAGAGTCTTATGAAATCGCGCGTGGTAGCAAGACTTTGTTCCACTTTTGATCATGCGCACACCGCATTGCGAGAATCCCGCCAACCGTGAAGTCATAGACATATAAACATAGACGCCGCCTTCTGCGTAGAATCATACGTCATCCTCGCCGCCATATTGGATGTGGCAAAGTGGAGATTCTTCAACCGTCTCTGGTATAGCGTCTAGACAGTAGCCGAGAATAAAGATGCCTCATTCATGTGCTGCATTTAACTGTACCAACAGGTTTACCGTCCAAACGAGGTCACATGGGATTACCTTTCACAGGTGAGACTGGAAAAATACTTTTCATTGTATTTGGTCATAACGTAATTTTACGAACAGATTTTTCTGACTTTGTGGCTAATATGAAGTCTCGTGCATAATAGCCGCTCGGTGAAACCTGTCTCCAAACAACGAAGTATTTCCTTCGTAACTACGCTGATAACACTGTGTTTTTGTCAAACATTGGAGCTTTGTATTCATTCTGAAGGTTTATTGTTATTAATATTGAATAAAAAGTAACTGGGATATATCATTGTTAATTATCATTCAAATTTTAGGTAAATTATTTTAATTTGCATCTTATACGGATTTTATAAGGGAAATACGGATTTTGGAGGTTGGTTATACAGGTTTCATTGACCAAAGGTTGACATGTACGTATGAAGCAGCTTTGAAAGAGGATTTTTTTTCTTTTCTAAAATGTGATTGTTTTTTTCACAGGTGACACTGAGACAGCCGATCAGTAATCACTAGGGTCACGTCACGTCCATAGACTGTATAAAATCAAGTTCAATGATTTCTCAGCAGCATTATTTGAACACAATCAGTTGATGGCAGAATGGAAGGAGGCGGTTCTTCTGGGGAACGCATGCACTCATGGCTTTACTGAGAACCCATGTTTCAGTTTCCTGAAAGGATTAAAGATTTGTTTCGTTTTAAATGTTTGCTTTGTTTGCCGAAAGCGAACCACATCACGGCCTACAAAAACTCGCCGTCCAACCTGTGGAAGCATATTGAGGTATATAAACATTTTATTCCAAGAGAAATCTTGCAACGAAGTCGTCTGTGCTTTTAGAGCTAGCGAGAACATTACAATAGCTATGCAGTCTTGTTAGTCAAATAACTTCTCTGGATTTGCCCGCCAAGTTACCACAGCCTTGTCCACGGCTAACGTTAACACATAGCTAGTTAACTTGGACACTGTTAGTTAGCATGTAAAAACGGAGTTACGCTAACATGAATAACATTAACTTATCTAAGTCCTTTCAGAAATATGTTTTAGCGTAATCTTACCAAATAAACAAAATGGAGAAATCTTTCTTTTCTAGTAACATTAGCTACCCAATATGATTTTGAGTTTGAAAAGAGTTTGCTAGCATGTCAGCTGGAGCTTCAGCTCTACAGGTTCTACAAGTTTATCAGTAAGTGGGACATTCCATCGAATGGGTGCCATTTGCTTGTTGTACCACTCCCAAATTAAACTTAATTTGTTACATCTTTTCAACACTGATTATAATAACACACATATTTAACTATTCAAAATGTGTATTGGTCAACCTCAGGCTACGTTATTATTATTTTTTTTTACAAGGTTTGGAAGTCAAAGATGGCTGCATACTCTTTATATAAGTAACAGGACTGAAAGTAACAGGACTGAATTTTTAGCCTAGGATTAGCTAATACATGGAATTAAGCCACATGGCGTCATCGGTAATAGCATGACCACACTTAGCACATTCTAGTGATTTACCAAAAATCTGTATTTTTAAAATAAACAAATATCATCTAAGAAATAATTTAAGTAACAGGACAGTATGTTGACATTGACCTTATCAGTCAAAGTTAAAAAATCATCAAATATACAGAAAAGTAAATGAGAGAACTAACTTTTGGTCTTCCCATGGCCTTCAGAAGACACAACTGATGTAACTTCCTGTTGAGCATGTGATTTATGGAATGTTCCAAATTTGTCAGATGGGGTAATATGTTTGGGTAACAGGACTGAGTGAAAACCCAGGGACACGACTAAAATGTGTATTTTAACTACGATATTGTGGATTTCTTATGAAAAAAATATATTTAAACCATGAATAGGATATGGAGTCACAACAGTGCAAAAGAAATACTGTTTCTGAAGGATTTTAATCATAATATTTCATAGTTAAGTATAAAGTCAGAGTGCGGGGACAGGTACCAGTAACACATGCTGTTTTTCAGTGTTTTAGGTAGTTTTTATTAATCCTTACAATTATATATCTTAAATTTGAAATCAGATCAATGTGCAGGACATTCTGCGTAATAATGAAATGTATTTTAAAGTACATTTTTATGTGCATTTATACATATAATTTTCTAGGGACGGAAATGGCACCGATTCGGTGGAATGGCTCAAATCCAGTCGGTTGCTTCAGAGGCATTAGGTTTTGTAAGCGTTGTGGCAATAATACAACAATGCATTGACAGAAAATGTACTTTTAGTACTTAAGTATTTTTAAAAGCAAGTACTTTAACTTAAGTAAAAATTTGACTCTACAACTTTCACTTGTATCGGAGTAACATTTGACCAGCAGGATCTGTACTTTGACTTAAGTAATAAACTTGGGTACTTTGCCCACCTCTGGGGACATCACTACCACAGTTCAAATGCAGCAAAAAAGACACACAAAAAATAAAAAGGGTAATATCTGTTGTGTGTTTGTCTGTACAAATCGATTCAACAAGAAATCAGAGTCTCTTTTTACAGACTGCTGAACTCTAAAGAAAAGAGAAGTAAATGAAGGTAGCTGTTTTATGCTCCAGCCTTCACATTTGAATATTTATTCATAAATGGTTATTAAGAAATGGTTATTAACTTTTTCATTTTAAATAAAAGGAATATTTTAGATAATAGGCTATTTAACAGTTATTCCACAAAATCGAGTCGTACATGAGCTGATAGCCAACAAAGCATGTAGCGCTGAGCTGGTTATACTGTAAGCCATGTACAATGAGATTGAGTGGAATAACTATTTTTTCTATCCAAATTCACTGGATTTTGAGAAACAGGCCATTTTTTGCAAAGTCAAGACATAAAAACTTTATACAAAATGTCCGAAAAAATTATTTCTGCTTAGAATGTAAACAAACCGGCGAAATGACAGTAGCAATTTGTGAAAAATGCTGTAATAATAATTCTTGAAAAATAAAATGATACATTCTTACCATCAAATATTTTAATTCCATATTTTGTTGCTTTTTTGTATTTTGGGGGGTTTTCTTCTTCTTTAGGGTTTTTTTTTGGCGGTTGGCAAACCAACTTAAAGGTGCATTACTGCCACCGACTGGGCTGGAGGGTGGAACAGGAGATATTGGGGGGAAACTACATTCTATTAAGCATTTATGTCTCATCTCATCTCATTATCTCTAGCCGCTTTATCCTTCTACAGGGTCGCAGGCAAGCTGGAGTCTATCCCAGCTGACTACGGGCGAAAGGCGGGGTACACCCTGGACAAGTCGCCAGGTCATCACAGGGCTGACACATAGACACAGACAACCATTCACACTCACATTCACACCTACGGTCAATTTAGAGTCACCAGTTAACCTAACCTGCATGTCTTTGGACTGTGGGGGAAACCGGAGCACCCAGAGGAAACCCACGCGGACACGGAGAACATGCAAACTCCGCACAGAAAGGCCCTCACCGGCCACGGGGCTCGAACCCGGACCCTCTTGCTGTGAGGCGACAGCGCTAACCACTACACCACAGTGCCGCCCTGGATAGAATATATATAGATATTTTACACCACCTTTACAAATGTTTATAAATACATTTATAAATACTCACTTATTTATTACTAAGAAGGAGTACATGTGTCCAAACTTTTGACTGATGCTTTAATTATTGTTGAAACAAAAGTATTTTTTATTAACAAAATGATTATTTAGGCTGATAAAATAAATTTTGCAAATAAATGTTGCATTTTTTAGTAATAAAATTTTCATTAATTTTTTTTTTTAAATATTGCAAGAAAATTTAATCATGAACCCAGTATTACGTATGAATTGAACTGAATTATGAATTGGGTGAATCGTTACATGTCCAATCTTTCCTGTTTTTCACTGCTTGGTTATTTTAATCACTGTGATAAATTCAACTATACGCAGTATGATGTATGTGCAAACACACACCTTAAACCTGGCCCTCCCCTTTTTCTTAGAACAGCCATTTACATATAAATAAATGCAAAATGAATTTGGTAGCAAGAGCCACAGCCAAAGCTTTGAGGCTGCAACAGAGAGATGCATTTTAATCTGTGTGCTGGGCAGTAAAGGAATAAAGGGTGATGGTTTTAGAGAACGGATAGGATGATAAGAGGATCGTCTGACCTCATGCCTCGGGTGGAGCCGTTGTCGTAGTTCTGTAACAGCTGAGGCAGACCCAGCATGGCCTCAAACAGCACGGCCAGTGAGCCCAGAGACTCCACAAACACCACCCAGTCCAGGAAGAGGAGTGTGAAAAAGGCACACAGCATTGTGAAGCCGAAACAGAACAACAAGTAGTCCTCAAAAGCAGTCCATCTCCAAAAATACCGCACGTCCAGGTCTGTGAAAGAAATAAATAAAAGAGATATTTATAATCATATACATTTACATAACAAAAGGTGAAAGCAACTGTAGTATGGACCCTTTTCACGTGACGTCACGACAAACGCGGCCGCCATTTTGGACATGTACTACCAGTAGTTTACCACAGCCAACATTGAGGAACGGCAGCAAAGAAAGTGTTTATTTTCAGCAAGACTTCCATCATGCCACTATATTGTTGTGCACCTGGATGTAGTAACCATCAACAAACAAGGCAAGGGTTATCATTTTATCGGATCCCGGTAGATGCTGACCGACGGAGAAGATGGATAGCGGCATACCAACGCTTGTGTAGTGACCACTTTGTTGGAGGTAAGATGAATAAAATTAGCCAGAAAAGGCATTACATTGCTGTTAACATTCCATTCTAGTTTACTATAATTATGATCTGGCAGCTATTTACACCGGATCCAGTGTAAATAGCTGCCGGAGCCAACGTCCGAGGTTCCGGAGCGCGCTAGCTCGCGGCCGGCCGGAGCGCACGCGCTCCGGCAAGCTCGGACGTTGGCTCCGGCAGCTATTTACACTGGATCCGGTGTAAATAGCTGCCAGATCATAATTACAGTAAACTAGTAAATACAGTTTTCTGCATCTCGCTCCTTTTTCTTTTATGTTTGTCGCCTTCCTCGCATTCAAACCGATTCGAGCCGGAGTCCACTACATGTCCAAAATGGCGGTCGCGTTTACGAAGGTCACGTGACTGAAAAGGGTCTATACTTAAGCCCAAAATATCAGCGTGTTCCCCGAACAAAACATGATGTCTTTATCAAAATAGAGGATCATATTAAGATATATTTTCCTGCAAAAGTGATGTGATACTGAGGTATTTCTAACAGGTTTGGAGTGGCTCCTTTATCTTATTTGCTCCTTACTCATCTCTTGGATCTCGGTTAAAGTTGCCGTAGAGATCATTTGGCTTTCCTACACTTGCTTAAATGCACAAAGCATTTAAATTTAAAATGTATTTAACATGTGATTTTGAAAATGTTGGTACAGTGTGACTTTGTTTATTTATCAATTTCATCCTGGCAAAAATATTTTAAACGCCAAAAGAAAGAAAAAGAAAGAAAGAAAGAAAGAAAGAAAGAAAGAAAGAAAGAAAGAAAGAAAGAAAGAAAACAAAGAAAACAAAGAAAACAATGCCAATGTTGGTTTCTATCCACCTTAGGGGTACATGTAAGGAATAAATCTCAACATGGTCTACTGTCATGAGAAAATCATCAATTCCTTATGACAAGTCATATTTTGTATCCGTTTAGACTTAGGTTTAATGTTGCGGAATGTCTACGAACAAGTCAGCATCTATAAACAGTCATTCCCTCAGCAGCCTGTCATTTAGTTCAAAATACAAAGTGCCTTGTTATGTTACCAAGAAACTGTGAAGTGCAAAGTCTTGCCCATGATGGAAAACTTAAAGAAACAGCTTTAAGGCCCAGTCCCACTGTACCAATAACTATAACTACAATTATAATGATAACTATAAATAACTCGGTCCCCTGTAGTTTACGTGGTTGGTGGTCACACCAGACTGATAACGAGACCTATAGCCCAGGCCTGGGTTTATCCGTATCGCTGAGATTGCTTCTGGAGCGATTTTTCCAGACCTAGACCTGATCTGATCAAACATCTGACCAATCAGGTAACTGTTTACATGTGACGTTGTCTGAGCACGTGCTATTTTTCCTGGGGAATCTTTGTACATCCTTGTCGCATCATGAAGTCACGGAATACAGATTCACAGAAAATAAAAAAATATAATACAAAGCACAGATCTTTATTCACGGATATGATATTTTCCGAGAAATATCAATAGTAAATTAATAGAGTAAATATATAAATTCAGGTAATATATTTTAATTATGAACTTCGGCAGTCCAAACATTTAATTGTTTTAGACTTCATTTTTTATTCGCAATGCATCATCTGTATGAAATCTGTAATATACTGAAATGTCCGTGACCAAGCCATAAATTATTAACATCTGTATTAAAATCCGTAACCACTCCGTATTTTGTATCCCACGCACATACTCCAGTGGTTGACAAAATATAGATAAATCACAGACTACAGAAAAATAATAAAAAAAAAATTTCCATAGTACATGACCTCTCCGTATTATATCAACCACCGGAGTATGTACATGGGTTGTTTTGAAGTCCAAGCTGTACAGTACGACCCAGAATAATGTGCTACTACTTGGAAAAAACTTCCACGACTATTCCTAAGTTGCATTTCATACCAATAACTACAATTATAATGATAACTATAAATAACTCGGTCCCCTGTAGTTTACGTGGTTGGTGGTCACACCAGACTGATAACGAGACCTATAGCCCAGGCCTGGGTTTATCCGTATCGCTGAGATTGCTTCTGGAGCGATTTTTCCAGACCTAGACCTGATCTGATCAAACATCTGACCAATCAGGTAACTGTTTACATGTGACGTTGTCTGAGCACGTGCTATTTTTCCTGGGGAATCTTTGTACATCCTTGTCGCATCATGAAGTCACGGAATACAGATTCACAGAAAATAAAAAAATATAATACAAAGCACAGATCTTTATTCACGGATATGATATTTTCCGAGAAATATCAACAGTAAATTAATAGAGTAAATATATAAATTCAGGTAATATATTTTAATTATGAACTTCGGCAGTCCAAACATTTAATTGTTTTAGACTTCATTTTTTATTCGCGATGCATCATCTGTATGAAATCAGTAACTAATCTGTAATATACTGAAATGTCCGTGACCAAGCCATAAATTATTAACATCTGTATTAAAATCCGTAACCACTCCGTATTTTGTATCCCACGCACATACTCCAGTGGTTGACAAAATATAGATAAATCACAGACTACAGAAAAATAATTTAAAAAAATTTCCATAGTACATGACCTCTCCGTATTATATCAACCACCGGAGTATGTACATGGGTTGTTTTGAAGTCCAAGCTGTACAGTACAACCCAGAACAATGTGCTACTACTTGGAAAAAACTTCCACGACT
This sequence comes from Neoarius graeffei, assembly GCF_027579695.1. Lineage (NCBI taxonomy): Eukaryota > Metazoa > Chordata > Actinopteri > Siluriformes > Ariidae > Neoarius > Neoarius graeffei. Next base: position 45,051,277 of record NC_083574.1, read on the forward strand.
ATTCCTAAGTTGCATTTCCCTGAGTGGCAGGACCAAGTGATATTATAGTGGGGATTATAGTTGTGGTGTGACTGCTCCAGACTGGAACTAAATTCAGGCAGACGGATAAAAGACTGGACACTGGAGACTCCTTCCCCAAGTATTAAATAAACATCTCCTCACACTATGCTTTACCATTATGTATAATGTTTTAATTTGTTAAATAAAAACAACATTTTCCTTTGTTTATTGTTAGGTTTATAATATAGAGCTACGTCCCAATGAATTAGCTGTTACTCTAGAAATGATACCGTATTACAACGACACGGCAGATGCTGTAGAAAAATCATCCAAACTTTCTGACCAATCAGATTTGAGAATTCAGCAGCCCTGTGGCATAAGGAAACCATATAAGCAATAATAAGCAATACTAACAGCTACAATGAAATGCGCCTCCCTTTTCTCTCAGCAAATATGTGACAAGAACAACTGGATTTATTCTATAATCTATAATACCCCTCAGTGCAATGGAGACAGTTCTCGCAACACAAGGAACACTGAGTGCAATAAGAAAGCATTAAAGGAGTGTCAAATAAGATCAACGGCGAGCTCCTGCTCACTTACGTATCCCCCCCGCTCTCGCTTATATCAGAATGCAAGCAATCGAAGGAATAGGACACTTATTATGAATGTTGACTTCAACAAATAATTAACCCTGAAACAAGTAAAGAGCCGTGTCTCTCCCCAGGGATTTCAAATAGCGTTCTGGTAAACTGTCATTCTGAAACAGCATTTTGCTTCTTGAAAGAGCGTCAAAATCCACCCTATATGTTTCGTAAATACATCCAGTTGGTAAACAGGAAGTTGATGTGGGACAGACCTGAAAACGGTACACACGGTATAGAACCCCAAGCTGAAGTTCGGTACCAAATATCAAGCAGTTGTGATTTGTAGTTGCTGAGAAAAGTGTTACGAAAATTTTGTAAATCCACGCTATATGTTTCGTAAATACATTCAGTCGGTAAACAGGAAGTCGATGTGGGACAGACCTGAAAATGGTATAGAGAGCGTGCACGTGACGTCACGAGGTCACGTGATATTTGTTTATCTGCCATCTTGGACGGCATGGCCGCGCATAGAACTTAGACGAACCCGTTCTAATGATCAAGTGTGTGGGAGTAGACCTTTCGAGAATGGTTATATCTTGTTCAGCATTTGGTTGTACCAATAGACAGGGCCAAAAGGAGGGCCTGTCATTTTATAGATTCCCCGCAGACGAGGAGAGACGCTGTTTTTAGTCACTGCACACTTTATTGGACCATTGGGGTCTTTTCAAAATATTAGTTAGAACTTGCTGTATAACTGTAGTATACTGCACCACCTATCACAAAGTTGTGATCAAAAAAATATAACTGGTTTTCACATGGACGTGTAATATTAATGTTCTTAATAAAATATGTATACAAATGCATAACTTGTTTATAAAGTTCTTCCTATCAGATTGTGTAAAGTACTGAAAAAGAATATGTATGCTATTTTAGGCACATAGAGGTGCAAGAAAATATTTTTTTAATTTATTTGAATATAGAAGCTGGACATATCTGTGACCCCTATACATTTATATCTGATATTGAATAATAATTCTGCACAGATAAAGATAGCGGTGATTTGTGATATTTTTTTCAGACAAAAACATACATATTTACAACCCTGTCATTATCTGGAACTGAGTTTAGATTTCGAACATTCTTACGATCAAACGTCCTGCCTAGTCTCTTTATGATAAACGTCTTAATGCCACTTACCCGTGAGGTTATCAAGTAGACATTCTTCTTCGGAACCTTCCAGAGGTATAGTTGGGATACCCATCCCGCAACAAAATATTTATAAGCTTCCAGGCTCTTGTAAGCTTTGAGGGCTTTGCCAGTGTAACACGATTCACGATTAACAAGAAAATTGTAAATGTCGTGGTAGGCCAGATCGGGCAAATCGCCGGCACCGCAGCTCCGAATTTCCCTGAACAAGGATTGCAGCAAGTTGTACGGATCTGCAATCCCCAACCTGGAACACTTTTCCACGTAACGCTGCCTCACGTCACCTTCAAGATGCTGAACAAACTTAGACAAGTTATCGCGCGATGTAGATGGGGTATTTTCCAAATTTTCTTGGAGATTACTCCCTGGATCCATTACGCTCGCGCAAGGTAAACAATCCTGAAGCCGTCCAATATGGCGGAGTAAACACGGACGGGTCACGTGACTGCACATCCTCTGTATACGGTATAGAACCCCAAGCTGAAGTTCGGTACCAAATATCAAGCAGTTGTGATTTGTAGTTGCTGAGAAAAGTGTTACAAAAATTTTGTAAATTCACGCTATGTGTTTCCTAAATTAATTCAGTCGGTAAACAGGAAGTCGATGTGGGACAGACCTGAAAACGGTATACACGGTATAGAACCCCAAGCTGAAGCTCGGCACCAAATATCAAGCAGCTGTGATCTGTGGTTGCTGAGAAAAAGGGTGTTTTGGATGGATGGAAATATGGAGATATGGATGGATGGACAGACGGAGGTAAAAAACCAGTATAACCCCCCTCCTTCGGAGCAGGGGTGTAATAAAGTCACGGTTTAAAATCATGTGTGTGGGAGCAGGAAAAACTATGCAGTGCTGTGGTTCTCCAGTGATAACACCCCTGATTAATCACGTGTATAAGCACAGTTTCCGTGTCAGTACATGCTGCAGAGGGTAGATAACTCTCTAACTCACACTGATCTATTTCTCACAAGTTGTTTACACGCTACTTATCACATTCATGTATGACATCCTGACATGATCAATGACTACCTGCTTCTCTCCTTCACTGATTATACAGGCCGAGCCAGAATACACTACAGAAGAATTGATTCTCAAATAAACGCACATCCATTTTGGCCCTAACTGGAGATTGACGTTCTGTGAAGACTGTTCCTGAGATCCTGTACTCTTCACTGTCTATAGTCTGTGAAATACAAGCAGCTGAGGTGTAAACAAGAGACATGTGTGCCTTTGGAATCAGCAAAGCAGAGTAGCTTAAAAGAAAACCAAAACAGTTTGTGCCTCCTCTCTCTCAGTGACCTCGAAGTGAGCGAGAAGAGATAGTAGAAGTTGTAAACAAAGAATACAAATTTGCACAATAGAGAAAAAGATGATACAAGGCAGGACCACATAGTGTTTGAGAGTGTATGAGAGTGACTCGCAGCTTACTCATTCGATGTGTAGTAACTGATGCTGCTTGTGACAGAATTTGATTGGGAAGTGAATGAGAATTTTGGCAGTGTTGAGGAGTCTTACATTTTCACCTGTACGTATAACTGCATCGATCTGCCCGAATATACCACCTCAGCAAGGCAATGGCAAATGAAAGCCCTATTTCCCTTTAAAGCAAAACATAAAACTAGCTGACGACAGCAACTGATATGATGAGAAACCATAAGGCGCTTACCTTGTACTCTCCTTCCTCTCACTTAGAGAGCAAAAGGGCTTTAAAAGATGTGGAAAATACATCCATATCGGCAATTTCCCAAGAGCAAAAAGTTTAAACATGATTCTTGAGGATGTTTATCAGAGCGTGTCATAGAGAAGCTTTGGCAAGAGTAGGAGCTGAGGTGTTTCTAAAGCGCTGTATGGACATCTGGCTGGTCGTCACAAGGAAAACTGCTTTCTGAGAAAAACTACAAAAAACTAAAAGAGCCATAATATTTCCTTCTGGTTACTGAGGTCAATGTTAGGGTTGGATTTAGGTGTAGGCATAGCATTAATAACGATGTCCATTAAAGGTCCTCAGAATGATAGTAAGACAAATGTGTATTTATGTTGGCTGCTTCTGGAAGAACTCATGTTGGTTTTTCTGCAGTGTCTCAAAAGACCATTATAAACAAAATACTGAGGTATTCTAAGTAGCCAATTTTTGTTCACATATTGCTTATACTACATGTATTACGTTACTCTACCCAATAGAGAATGAGCGTTGAATATGGTTTACGATATTGCATGGTTGTCAAGACAACATGACGTCACACGTCAGAGCTGATGCGAATATCCAATATGAGAGTTTCCTGCTGCGTATGCACAGAACCATTTCTTTGTTCACCGGGAAAGAGAAAGACACATTGAACACCCGAAAGGCTACCAAAGTTTCATTAGATATTCTTCACGCATATTTACAAGAGAAAAACATACCAACGGACATCAAAAAACTGGAAAAGAGAGTGTATTATACTACTACTACTAATAATAATAATAATAATAATGGCTTTTTAGCCCTGTGATGACCTGGCGACTTGTCCAGGGTGTACCCCGCCTTTCGCCCGTAGTCAGCTGGGATAGGCTCCAGCTTGCCTGCGACCCAGTAGAACAGGATAAAGCGGCTAGAGATAATGAGATGAGATGAGATGAGATGAGGTGAGATAATGGCTTTTTTTCATGGTCTATCAGAATTATGCCATTCAGCTAGCATGATATCAAAAAAGCCAGCCAATATTATTTCAGAATGATGAAGTATGCTGACAGTAGTGGTATTTCTACCTTTGGCTCCCCCCAAATTTTTTCTAGTGTTTCTGGGGACATACTGGTACGTCGCAGGAAAAGCTAAAGAAAACAAACAACCCTTCCAGTTTAGGCCACACCCACATCCAATCCAAAGATACAGTAGATACAGATATAAATATTTTGAACACTAAACAGATATAGATATAGTCACACCTCTAAAGCAGTGGAACTCCAAGAATATTTTCCAATATGCTGAGACTATCATGGAGTCATATTATTATGCAAACTACGTTGCCTTTTGAGGTTATTTTGGAAGGAGTTTCTTTAATTTTCAGGTTTCATTACAACAGACCCATATTGCTATGCATAATAAATGTACCCAGGACATGGTCTTGTTTGTTGTGAAATATTTTATCGCATAAATTAGAAGCTTCTGGTCAAAACTAAATTTATAGCACAACAGAGAAACACCAGAAAATGCTTTCAAAGGCTCTTTATAACTCTTTGGAAAAGATGCAGTCAGGCTGTGCCTGGCCTTCAGGAATAGTTTTGGGTTTATATAGATGCTGTACAATGGCGTTTTTAAGTATTTAGTATTGTGCTCCCCAAAAGTAATTTACACAAGATGCTAAAATCAATACGACTATAAAAAAAAGTCAATATGTCTAAAAAACCAAAATGTATTAAAGGGCCAGATCAGGGAGGACAATGAGCAACTTAAAATAGCAATGTTTTTTATGGGCCAATTTGGATGGACCAATTGATCATCAGCTACCGCAGACAGCTACATCTTTCTGGTCAGTGGAGGATCAGCTTAGGCCGGTCTCAAACATTTCTTTTTTTAAATTTCACTCACTTGCTCAGTTCAAGCAAATAATAATTTCCTTTCTTCTTTTTTGCTTTCTGGTCCTCTTTGCCCTTCCTCTAAGTGGCCTTTTCTAACTGATCCCCCAATTTCCTTCGAGCCTGAAGGCTTTTTGGAGGCACTTCAGTCTGGCTTGTGAGCTCAGAGCTCTGCTGTGGAAAAGACACACTTCAAAGACACACGCATGAAGGTTAGTGAAGCCTTCTCCTCTCAACCACCTACAGATCAAATAGTTCAATTACCAACAGAGTTCCCACCTCAAAGCTATGAGAGAAACTTCTATCTTGCTCAAAGTATCTCCAGTCCCTATATCGCAACATAACACCCTTTTTTTTTCACAATCATCAACAAAGCTGTCAGAGCCAATGAGTTCTGTCATTCATCTACGAGCCTTCAGAGCTCACAGAAGCCTGGGTTTGCTGTTCACATTACCCCAGAGGGCATGTCAATCTCAGCTGGAAAAGCACAGGGCAGACAGACATTTGTGGCAAGTGGCAAGCATGAGAAAAGCCATCAACGTTCATCACCCTTATCCACAAACCAAGCCAAACTCTACGAGCTCTGACTGTACCATGTCTATCAGCTGAGCCCTGGAGGTCTCAGCCAAACGGGACTCTGTTGATGGATCTCTAAGGTATAAATCTTCTTATGGTTGAATTTAATACCACTCTAAAAATAGCTGGTCTAAAAGAAAACCCCAATTTGGGTCAATTTAGAAAGCCAGTGCTGGATCCGATATGGATTCACCCAGTGAGGCTGGGTAAGGATGTTGACCAAGAGTTTTGTTTTTTTATTTTTTTTTAAATTAAACAAGTAGAACTCAATGTCAATGGGCTTGATAGGGATGCTAACAAGCCTAACCCTTATTTTTCCTAATTTGTATGCCTGAAATACCTTGAATATATACAGTTCCAGTTAAAAGTTTGGACACCGAATCATTCATAGGTTTGTCTGTATTTTGACTATTTTCTACATTGTAGAACAATACTGAAGACATCAAAACTATGAAATAACATATCAAACATATATGGCATTATGTGATACAAGAATGTGTTCAAAAAATATGTTTCATATTTTAGATTCTTCAAAGTAACCAGCATTATCTTGATGCCGCTTTGTACACTATTAGCATTATCTTAACCAGCTTAATGAGGTCATCACCTGGAATACTTTTCAATTAACAGGTGCCTCGTCAATAGTTAATTAGTGCAATTTCTTGCCTTCTTAATGCGTTTGCAATCAAACATCTCATCTCATTATCTCTAGCCGCTTTATCCTTCTACAGGGTCGCAGGCAAGCTGGAGCCTATCCCAGCTGACTACGGGCGAAAGGCGGGGTACACCCTGGACAAGTCGCCAGGTCATCATAGGGCTGACACATAGACACAGACAACCATTCACACTCACATTCACACCTACGGTCAATTTAGAGCCACCAGTTAACCTAACCTGCATGTCTTTGGACTGTGGGGGAAACCGGAGCACCCGGAGGAAACCCACGCGGACACGGGGAGAACATGCAAACTCCACACAGAAAGGCCCTCGCCGGCCCTGGGGCTCGAACCCAGGACCTTCTTGCTGTGAGGAGACAGCGCTAACCACTACACCACCGTGCCGCCGCAATCAAACAGTAAACAGTAAATTATAAAAATACAGTAAATAGCCCTATTCCATAACTGTAGTAATCCATATTATTTCAAGAACTGCCCAACTAAGTAAAGAGAAACGACATCCATCATTACTTTAAGACATGAAGTGAATTTTAATTAATAGAGTTTGTGCAGGCAAAATAAACATATGCGCTTCATGATTTCTTAAAGTTATTAAACATTTTCTTGACGTGTGACATCACTCAGCACCCCATTAATGAAGCACATATGTATATTTTGCAGGCACAAACGTGCACAAAGGAATCAGACATGTTTGAAGTCGTTTGGGCGTTAATGAGGTGCTGGGTCATGAAAACATTAAGACATTTAACAGTTAATTTCTTTAAAATTGTTTGAGCAGTATTTTTTTTATTTTGCATGCACAAATAATGCACAAACAACACACAAATGAACTGAAATGCTTTTTATTCACACTCATCATATGGGGTGCCAACTTCATGGAGGTGCAAAGGGAGACTAAACCTGAAAAGAAATGTTCAACAAGCACGTGACAGTTGAGGGCCACAAACCTTTGGCCATATATTGTCTTTTTTTCCAAAAAGGAAACTTCTGCCATATTTTCTCCTCAAATAATGTAAGCCATTATCCTTTTTTGGAGCATTGACTATCTAGCAAAACCAAATGTTCGTTAATTAATTAAATTATAAATAAATAAATAAATAAAGATAGATAGATAGATAGATAGATAGATAGATAGATAGATAGATAGATAGATAGATAGATAGATAGATAGATAGATAGATAGATAGATAGATAACATAATTTTGAAGCTTTTAAATGAAGTAAAACATGAACACAATCATTTCTTGCAGTTGCAATTTTTTTTTGGGTTGTCACAGGCACAGTGGAAAATTCCAGACAACGAATGTTGCCAGCAAGTGCTTGTTCCTTTTCATGTCCATATACCCTATTCATGCCATCTTGTCCATTATCAACCCAGGCTGGGTCATACCGACCTAACTACCCAACAGGTTATTAAACAGCATTTTTAGAGCGTACATATCCGTACTAGTGGTGTCTGATCCCTGCATGTGAAAAAACAAGTACATCCCATGGAAAAATAGACTTTTCAAAACATATTTAAACAAGCAAGCATTTCCCTCTCTTTGATACAATGCCTAGAGATAAACATTAGATTAGATTAGATTTACTTTATTGATCCCACATCAGGGAAATTCACATGTTACAGTAGCAAGAAAATGTCATACAGATAACAAATAAAACTGAAATAAAAATTAGACAAACGAAAGATTAAATACAGAGGGCTATTTGCATTATCTACCGTGAAAAAGTATAGAAAAATTGCCTTATTGAGAGGCTTGGAAAAAAAATTGCACATTACAGGTAGACCCTGTGTGTGTGTGTGTGTGTGTGTGTGTGTGTGTGTGTGTGTGTGTGTGTGTGTGTGTGTGTGTGTGTATATATCAGTGGTGGCTGGTAGTCTTTCAAACAGGGGAGGCTGGTCGGTTACGATATTTCCAAATTTTAAAAGAAAAAACACATCAATTTTGCCCATGCTCTTGCCTCTGATCTGGCTGATTGTTGGCAGGGTCACAAACTGTGAAATAACAGGTTCTTTTGGCCCATTAGCCTACTGTCCAATATACATGATGGTGGTGTTGGGGGGGGTATATTTTAACATTTTATATTTTAAAATTGTGGCATGTTGTTTAAAAATTGATCATTATTGAAAGCAGCTCTTTGTCAGGAACCTCAGCAGTAACAGCAGAGTGTTCTGGAATAGGCACAAGCACTGACCTTGGGGAGCCAAACATAGAGCTGGGTGCCACACATTTCATTCAATGACACTTTCCCTATATTTTACTTATTTTGACTGAGAAATGTTTTATTGACAATTTTGATAACCCTTCACTTTTAATCCAGGTCTGTAGTGTGAAATGTTCTCGGCTGTGTTTTTGTTTAAAAATGTTTTCCAAATTGTAGCTGTGTTTAATTCATATCCAGAGAAATATATATTCCAATATAATATACTCAGCATAAACATTTTAAATAGATTCTATATTTTTGGTCCATCCATGACATATTACTAAAGTAGCCTATTTACTGTTGTTGATGTGGGTCACGTGCTGTTAGCCAATTCACTTTCTCGTACCAGGAGAGCTGAAAGGAACGAGTATTATTCCCTACCTTTTTCACCAAGTCAATTTGAGGCGTTGGTCTACCCTGCTCTTTAATTTTAATTTTTTCCTCGAAAGGAAGACTGGCAAATGGCTTCGCCAAAATTAAATCAGCAATGCTTGGCATCCGTGCGCAGCTTTCTTGCTAGCTGACTAGCCCCCTCAAGTTCAAGTTCAGTCACTCAAATAAACGAAATTTCTGGAACTAAGATAGCAAACTTGACAACACTATATTTACACTTTATTTACAATGAAAAAATATACAAACTAAAAAAGCTGGTAGAAACCGTATGTAATGAATGAAATTGAAATGTAAGCTGATCTTTTACAATACACCACAGCACTTGCGAATCCGCATGGGACTGAACTGAAATTCACTGCTGCCTGTCTATATTTGAAACGAGCTGTCAATCAAAGAAAATATCTGGCCGCTTTCACGTGGAAAGCTTTGCCATGTCCCTCCCACTGTGAGGCTGGGAGTCCGTGGGTGGGCGTTTTCGCAGTATTTGTCCAATAACCGTCTTGCATTTTGAGATTGAAAAGCGCATAGCTCCCAAATGCCATTGAAGTCCACTGAGGCTGGGAGTCCGTGAGATTCCGTGGGCGGGCGTTTTCGCAGTATTTGTCCAATAATCGTCTTGCATTTTGAGATTGAAAAGTGCATAGCTCCCAAATGCCACTGAAGTCCACTGAGGCTGGGAGTCCGTGAGACTCCGTGGGCGGGCGTTTTCGCAGTATTTGTCCAATAATCGTCTTGCATTTTGAGACTGAAAAGCGCATAGCTCCCAAATGCCATTGAAGTCCACTGAGGCTGGGCTGCATCGCACTGTCACGAGGGGGAGAAACTTACACACACATTAGGCGAACTGGGGAAAGTTATAACGGAATGATTTCGCACTGTAGTTGGGTTGAGCACATATATTTCTATGATTCTGGATCTGAAATAGCAATGTTATAAGGTCGGCTATAACATAAGCCTAGCGCAATTCATCCTACACGATGTTCGTCATTTTTAGAGGAGGCTGAGCCTCTCTCGTTGTCTTAGAGCAATCGCCCGTGATATATATATATATATATATATATATATATATATATATATATACATACACACACACACACACACACAAGTGCATCTCAAAAAATTAGAATATTGTGAAAAAGTTCAATATTTTCCATCACTTATTTAAGAAAGTGAAAAGGTTATATATTATAGACTCATTACACATAAACTAAAATGTTTCAAGCATTTTTCTATTTTAATTTTAATCAGTATGGCATACAGTACAAAAACAAAAAAAACCCATCTCAAAATATTAGAATATTTCATTTCGAGTTTGAGTAAAACAGTATGAACACAGTGTATCTCTCGGTCTAGTTCAGTACACACAACCACAATCATGGGGAAGACTGCTGACTTGACTGTTGTCCAGAAGATGATCACTGATGCCCTCCACAAGGAGGGTAAGCCACAAAAGGTCATTGCTGAAAAGGGTGGCTGGAAAAGGTGCACAAGCAACAGGGATGGCCGCAGTCTTGAGAGGAGTGTCAAGAAAAGTTGATTCAAGAACTTGGGAGAGCTTCACAAGGAGTGGACTGAGGCTGGTGTCAGTGTATCAAGACCCATCACGAACAGACATCTTCAAGAAAGGGGATACAACTTTTGCATTCCTAATATCAAGCTACTCCTGAGCCAGAGACAATGTCAGAAGTGTCTTATCTGGGCTAAGGAGAGAAAGAAATGGACTGTTGCTCAGTGGTCCAAAGTCCTCTTTTCAGATGAAAGTACATTTTGCATTTAATTTGGAAATCACGGTTCTAGAGTCTGGAGGAAGAGTGGAGAGGCACAGAATCCAAGGTGTTTGAAGCCCAGTGTGAAGTTTCCACAGTCTGTGATGATTTGGGGTGCCATGTCATCTGCTGGTGTTGGTCCACTGTATTTTATCAAGTCCAAAGTTAACACAACCATCTACCAGGAGATTTTAGAGCACTTCATGCTTCCATCTGCTGACGAGCTTTTTGGAGATGCTGATTTCCTTTTCCAGCAGGACTTAGCACCTACCCACAGTGCCAAAACTACTACCAAATGGTTTGCTGACCATGATATTACTGTGTTTGATTGGCCAGCCAACTTGCCTGACCTGAACCCCATAGAGAATCTATGGGGTATTGTCAAGAGGAAGATGAGAAACACCCGACCCAAGGGCTTCAATAACAACCTGGGCTTCAATAACACCTCAGCAGTGCCACAGACTGATCACCTCCATGCCACACCGCATTGATACAATAATTCATGGTAAAGGAGCCCCAACCAAGTATTGAGTGTATAAATGAATATACTTTTCAGAAGTTGGACATTTCTGTATTGTAAATCCTTTTTTTTGATTGATCTTAGGGAATATTCTAATAATTTGAGATACTGGATTTCTGATTTTCATGAGCTATAAGCCATAATCATCAAAATTAAAACAAACAAAGGCTTTAAATATTTCACTTTACATGTAATGAATATAGAATATATGAAAGTTTACCTTTTTGAATTAAATTATGAAAAAAAAGGAACTTTTTCATGGTATTCTAATTTTTTTGAGATGCACTAGTATACATGTAAAAAAGAATTTACGACCTATATTATTGCACATAATAATTGCATCGATGAAGTAGAGGTAGTAGTGGTGAAGTAATGCAAATAAAACGACAAACAGGTTATTGGTGCTACATTACAAGTTGTCGGTGTTATACAGTCTGACAGCAGTAGGTATGAATGACCTGCGGTATCTCTCCTTCTCACACCGTGGGTGTAGCAGTCTACTACTAAAAGAGCTGCTTAAAGCCCCCACAGCCTCATGTAGAGGGTGAGAGGGGTTATCCATGATTGATGTCAGCTTGGCTAACATCCTCCTCTCACCCACCTCCTCAATGGAGTTCAGAGAACAGTCCAAGACTGAGTCAGCCCTTCTGACCAGTTTATTAAGTTTCTTCCTGTCCCTTTCTGAACTTCCACAGCCCCAGCAGACCACAGTGTAGAAAATCGCTGATGCCACCACAGAGTCATAAAAAGTCCTAAGCAGTGTCCTTACAGTGACCAGTGTAGCAGGTAGATGACAGCATCATCTACACCAATGCCCGGTCGGTATGCGAACTGCAGGGAGTCCATCTTGCTGTTCACCAGGTGTCGAAGGTGGGAGAGAACAATCCTCTACATGATCTTCATCGGGTGAGATGTGAGACGTGATAAAGGTGATGTACTCCAACAAATGACACATAAAATTTGCATTTTGCAGTCCATCCATCCATCCATTATCTGTAGCCGCTTATCCTGTTCTACAGGGTCGCAGGCAATCTGGAGCCTATCCCAGCTGGGCAAGGGGCGGAGTACACCCTGGACAAGTCACCAGGTCATTGCAGGGAGACACAGAGACAAACAACCATTGACACTCACACCTACGGTAAATTTAGAGCCACCAGTTAGCCTAGACACAGGGAGAACATGCAAACTCCACACAGAAAGGCCCTCACCAGCCGCTAGGCTCAAACCCAGGACCTTCTTGCTGTGAGGCGACAGTGCTAACCACTACACCACCGTGCCACCATTTTGCAGTCATTTTCATAATTTAAATATTAAAAAAAAGTAAGTACATCCTGGAAAAAGTTAAATATACCCTTACATTTATCACACGTTCAGGTCCATAATATTAGACTCAGATGTTCCAGTTTAGGAGCCATTGATTAGAACCTCCTGCAGGTGGAGGTGCAGGTGGAACCCTGGGTCTGGTGTTCTCTTTGCTACTGAAGTGTATGGGGTCACCAAGATCTAAAGAGCTCTCTAAGGACCTCAGGAAAAATAAAATAAGATAAGGTTGTGGGCGGCACGGTGGTGTAGTGGTTAGCGCTGTCGCCTCACAGCAAGAAGGTCCGGGTTCGAGCCCCGTGGCCGGCAAGGGCCTTTCTGTGTGGAGTTTGCATGTTTTCCCCATGTCCGTGTGGGTTTCCTCCGGGTGCTCCGGTTTCCCCCACAGTCCAAAGACATGCAGGTTAGGTTAACTGGTGACTCTAAATTGACCGTAGGTGTGAATGTGAATGGTTGTCTGTGTCTATGTGTCAGCCCTGTGATGACCTGGCGACTTGTCCAGGGTGTACCCCGCCTTTCGCCCGTAGTCAGCTGGGATAGGCTCCAGCTTGCCTGTGACCCTGTAGAACAGGATAAAGTGGCTAGAGATAATGAGAAGGTTGTGGATACCTATGAATCTAGCAAGGGATTTAAAAAAAGATCTCTAAATTATTAGATATAAAAAAAATCCACTGTAAGGAAAATCATCTACAAGTGGCATAGATTTCAAACAACTGCTAATTTGTCCAATTTGGCCGTCCGAGCAAATTCAGCCCAAGAGCAGGCTGTTCGATGATAAAAGAAGTCTCCAAGAACCCCAAAATCTTATCACTGGATCTGAAGGTAACTCTTGCAAATATTGGGGGAAGCCATGGCCTAATGATTGGAGAAGCAGCTTTGGGATCAAAAGGTCACCAGTTCGATTTCCTGGACCAGCAGGAATGGCTGAAGTGCCCTTGAGCAAGGCACCAAATCCCCAGGCTGCTCTGGGTATGTTGTACGTTGCTCTGGATAAGATGACATTAATGTAATGTGTTGGTGTGAAAGTGCATACATCTCCAATCAGAAAGACATTGGACAAATTTGACCTGCATGGGAGGCATGTCAGAGAAAAAAAAGCCTTTGCTGTCCAAAAGGAATGTTAAAGCAAGACTTCAGTTTGCCAGTAAACATACTGACCAAATATGTTTTGGGCTTTTGGAATAACGTGCTCTGGACAGACAAATCAAAGGTAGGGTTGTTTGGCCACAGTAAGAGTGCCTGTGTGGCGCAGACCAAAGATGGCTTTTCAGGAGAAGAACCTCATATCAGCTGTGAATCATGGTGGTGGAAATGTTATGGGTTGGGGTTACTTCACTGCCTCAAGGACTGGGAAGCTTGCATTCATTAATTCAACTATGAATCCTGAATCATATCAAAGAGTGTTTGAAGATGAGAGGCCATCTGTTCAAAAGCTGAAGTTGAACCAGAGGTGGACCTTTCAACAATATAATGATTCCAAGTACACAAGCAAATTTACCAACGAATGGCTCAAAAAGAAGAAATGGAGGGTTATGGAATGGCCTCACCATAGTCCAGATTTGAACCCAAATGAAATGTTGTAGAGAGATTTGAAAAGGGCAGGACATGCAGGAAAACCTTCCAACATCTTGCAACCGAAGGAATTTTGCATGGAAGAGTGGGTAAAGATTTCAGCAAGCCGATGTCAGACAATTATGCAAAACATCTACAAGAAGTTATTTCTGTTAAAGGGGGTAATACTGGCTTCTGAAGCCAAGGGCGTACTTACTTTCTCCACAGAAGAATACTACATCTATTGATATTTTTGCTGAACAAGTGGTTGAAAGAGTTCATTTTCCTTGTTGTTTTATTCAAGTATATCACCTTTATCTGTAGACACTGTATCTAAAGGCTGAAATGTTTGCTTGGTTAAATATGTTGAGAAAAGTCTACAATTTCCATGGGATGTACTTATTTTTTCACATTACTGGACATGTATGTTCACATTATTATTATTAACGCTTACAGCCCAAAAGTGCACTAGATTTCTGGGTTGGGGCATTATGATATAATTAAGGAGGGCACACACTAGGCCAGCGGCAGAGCTTGTAATAAATAATGCATTAAGCTGCAGGTCCAGAAATAGTCCTGCCCATTCAGAATATGTAACTATGTTTAGTACACTCTCGCATACGTATATAAAAATTAAAAAAGCTCTATTCATACATGGGACCTCTTCAATCATGAATCACTTCAAACCAGAACCACATTTCTGTCGGAGTTCTACATTGCTATAAAAAGTGGACTCAAGTTTCTTTTGATACCGATGTGATCTTTGAGCCAATGTGCTCATTTAAATATTGACTGTCATCCAAGAAAAGGGATTTTGGATGGTATTCATCTCATCTCATCATCTCTAGCCGCTTTATCCTTCTACAGGGTCGCAGGCAAGCTGGAGCCTATCCCAGCTGACTACGGGCGAAATGCGGGGTACACCCTGGACAAGTCGCCAGGTCATCACAGGGCTGACACATAGACACAGACAACCATTCACACTCACATTCACACCTACGGTCAATTTAGAGTCACCAGTTAACCTAACCTGCATGTCTTTGGACTGTGGGGGAAACCGGAGCACCCGGAGAAAACCCACGCGGACACGGGGAGAACATGCAAACTCCACACAGAAAGGCCCTCGCCGGCCACGGGGCTCGAACCCAGACCTTCTTGCTGTGAGGTGACAGCGCTAGGATGGTATTCAAATAAATTAAAACATTTATATTTAGAAACAGCCCTGTGATGACCTGGCGACTTGTCCAGGGTGTACCCCGCCTTTCGCCCATAGTCAGCTGGGATAGGCTCCAGCTTGCCTGCGACCCTGTAGAACAGGATAAAGCGGCTAGAGATAATGAGATGAGATATTTAGAAACAGAGTAGCGTTAACACTTTTCAGCCAAGTGTGATATCACACACTAATATTACACACAAATCTGATCAGACACATGTGAAGCTCTTGTTGAGTAGAGAGATGATACTCTTGAACCAGCTGTACTGTATCTAGCAAACTCATAAAAGTTCATTCAATTATTTTTCAATAATTTTTTTTGCTCTAGACAGTAATAAAAGAGAAAGTGGGATGAGAAGGGAACACTACAGGGAAACCCTCAACATCATTTTATATTTAATATTTACATTTCATAATCATATAGAAGCAGTATGAAATCTGAGACTTGATTTAATCAGAAACCAATAAAAACCCCTCAAACAGCTGGGATTCAAAGTCTTTTTGTTAACTTCATTGCAAAAGCCACTGTGACTTGCAACTCAAAATGACAAACCAGATCTCCCCCCCCACACACACACAATAATCAAGGTCATGACTGCAGTATTCTTTTGTGCTGTAGTGACTATAACTTATGACTAGACATTTCCAGCTTATGATGAAATATGATGGCGCTGGCAGTCAGTAAATCCTGCTTTGGATTTGATGCGAGCATCCAGATGAAACGGTGTATGTTGATGTCATTTAAACCAGCAGGATTCATACTGATGCTTGACTGCATGACTTCTGTTTGGAATGTCTGCACTTCTGATTCACCTTTGGCTGTGATAAATATTTCTACATAGATATTACATTACATTACGTGGCATTTAGCAGACGCTCTTATCCAGAGTGAAGTACAATGAGTGCAAAAGTCAGGTACACGAAGTGCTGAACTTCTAGACAAGGAAGTTCTAGTGGCAATTGAACAAGTGACAGTAATACCTAGTGCAGTATTCTGTTGAAGTGCCAACACTTAAACAGCCAAGGAAACGAACCAACCATATAAAGTACAACTAAATAGAGGAATCAAAATGGCTAACCCCAGGCTAGACAGTACACAACCTGGGTTGGTGTAGGTCAAAATGCAGTTACACAGTGGGCAGGGAAGCAGGAGAGAGGTGCAGCCTGAAGAGGTGAGTCTTCAGTCTGTGCTTGAAGGTGGTCAGGGAGTCGGCAGTTCTGACCTCAATGGGAAGGTCATTCCACCAACGGGGAACCAGGACGGACAGCAGTCTTGAGCGGGCTAGGAAGGAGCGGAGAAGAGGAGGGGCCAGGCGACCAGTAGTAGCTGAGCATAGGGATCTGGCTGGCATGTAAGGGTGGATCAGACTCTGGAGATATGCTGGCCCTAACCCCTTGAGAGCCTGGTAAGCTAGCACCAATGTCTTAAATTTGATGCAAGCTGCGATAGATAGCCAGTGCAGGTCGGCAAGCAGAGGGGTGATATGGGAAGAACGAGGGAGGTACCTCAAATATCTGCATTTCTCTTAACAATTTATACCCAAGACTCATAATTTTTTCAATCAATCAATCAATCAATCAATCAATCAATCAATCAATCAATCAATCAATCAATCAATAATCGCAAGCTGCTGTAATCATAAAGACCGTCCTGTGTTCATCCCGAGACTCTTATTCCCAATGGGCCACAACAAGAGTTGAGTTAAGGACACAGTGAGGAATTAATATGAAAATTATGCTCAACATAACATACTACTGACTTAAATGCTATTCGGAAGTTGCGCAAGAGTTACGCATGCAGGCTGGAGCTTGCCTAAAACGGTTATATGCGATTGTGACCTTGTACTTAAGTGCTTTTTCTTCGAGTGAGGAACAGCATTAAGTTTACACCACTGTGTGATAGTTTGATGTAACCATAATATGCCAAGCTGAAATGGATGTTTTGGGCATTGAAAATATACCAAACAAACTATCGAATGCCACTCTAAGCCAATATTTAATAGAAAAATATGAAAGCATTAATTAATTACTAGTATCGTCCATTTCCCATGAAGGACATTGAAGGAGAAAGCATCTTAAATCAGAGACAGTGCATATGCTGAAAACTGAATGGTTTATGGATAGAAGATTTAAAGTGAGCTGGTGCTCGGTCAGCTTATCCTTCAAAACATGGGCAAGTTCTCTTTACAGGACAGCACGTTGGATTAACAAAACATCTTGGGCTCAATGTACTATTTTATTATCTTATCTACTCACACGTACTGGATCAAATCCTATTTTATAAGGTGTAGAATATTAATGGTATAAGCCATATAATTGAATTCAACCAAATTTGTAGTGATTAATGTGATGATTACAATTAAAACTACTCATGCAGCAAAAAACTATAGAATCCTTCAGATTTGTGGGCTCCACTATTCTGATCAACCTTAAATAGAAGGAGATTATCGCATGCCTAGTCATGAAAGCATAACAGAGAAAATGTTCCTTCTGAGGCTACTCAATGTACACTATATTGCCAAAAATATATTTGTTCACCTGCCTTGACTCACATATGAGCTTAAGTGACATCCCATTCCTAATCCATAGGGTTCAATATGACGTCGGTCCACCCTTTGCAGCTAGAACAGCTTCAACCCTTCTGGGAAGGCTGTCCACAAGGTTTAGGAGTGTGTTTATGGGAATTTTTGACCATTCTTCCAGAAGCGCATTTGTGAGGTCACACACTGATGTTGGATGAGAAGGCCTGGCTCTCAGTCTCCGCTCTAATTCATCTCAAAGGTGTTCTATCGGGTTGAGGTCAGGACTCTGTGCAGGCCAGTCAAGTTCATCCACACCAGACTCTGTCATCCATGTCTTTATGGACCTTGCTTTGTGCACTGGTGCACAGTCATGTTGGAAGAGGAAGGGGCCAGCTCCAAACTGTAAAAACAGTCTGCATGCCGAGGTGCTTGATTTTATACACCTGTGGCCATGGAAGTGATTGGAACACCTGATTCTGATAATTTGGATGGGTGAGCAAATACTTTTGGCAATATAGTGTCTCTCAACCAACAGTGGTTCAGTTCTGCAAAGAACTGTCATTCTTGAGATCACTGAGAGCATCCTTACATCATTGAGAGCATCACGGAGAACATCCTGACATCCTACAGCACTGTGTAGTTCCTCCTCTTCTCAATCCAAGAAATTGATACAAAATGTAATCTGTGTTGCTGAGAAGATCATCAGATATCTGCTCACTACCATCAATAGACTGTTCACCACCAGAGCAGGGACACGGGGCCATAAAATTGCTAATGACCCCAACCATCCAATGGGCAACTACTTATTTCGAAAGCAGGTGTTACCAAACCATATGCACCAAGAGAGCTTCTTCCTGTGCACCATCAACCTCATCGACCAAGACCAGTGATGTTTTCTGGGTTCTGGACTCGTACTTATCAAGCCACAAAGTCTATCACACAGAATGTATTATTGTTACTCTATGAACTTGTAAAGTTTGATCAGTCTCTTTATCTGTATGTTCACTTGTGCTACTGCTCAAAGTCTGTGTGTGTGTGAATTTGTAACAGTGTCGTATGTTAGATGTCCATAGCAGCAATCACACCAAGAAAAATTCGGATGCACGTCTGTAATCACATAATGTAATGTATTGTGAATATCTCATAGGATACTAGACGCCCATTAGATGTTTTAAAATGCTTACCATCTTTTCATTCCTATATCATTGTTCTTGAATTTTCAGTTTTAAAAATGTCCCTTGCTTTTATTGTACAGGTACATCATATTACATTCGACAGTCCGTATTTTCTATCCCTGATTTTTCTCAGCCTTCAAAGCAAGCAAGCGCTTGTGTTGAAAGTTTCAACAGTGGTTATTAAAGATTCAGTCGTGCTCTAGATGCTATTGAAAACCCCAATCTCAAATGCTTCTATACAAGAAAAATCTGGCAACCTCAAAAGACATGAACCACACTCAAGAAATGTGCATAATGCAAATGCGGAACCAAGAAAAATTGAATAAAGTTATTCCATAACCCGAGTTACAAATTTCCTCATAAAATCACTGACATAAATTTTGGATTTAAAAGTCACAAAATCTGAATACAGCCTCTCCTCAATATTTGCTTTTACGCTTCTATAATAGTATACCATAATAATTCCACCATCATGTCACCCAGAAGAAGAATGAGTTTTCTTTTGAGTCTGAAGGTTTCTTCCTCATGTCGTCTCACAGAGATTTTTTCTTGCCACTGTCATTTCTGGCTTGCTTATTAGGGATCTAGATCTACATCCGGATTTGTGTGAAGCTGTTTTTTGACGATGTCTATTCTTCAAAGCGCTATACAAATATAAAATTCACCCAACAGTGAAGATTGCAATGATGAGACTCAAGCTTTTAAAATCATTGGCATAATGTGATTACATTATTGTACCAGTAACACAAAATGCCAAATGATGCTTGGAGAGCTACTGTTTTGGGAACTGGCTAAAACTCATACATATGTATAATCTTAGATATCTCTCAGGCACTGAGCACTCCGAATACATATGCAATAGCCTCCGTTTCTTTTTTCATTGGCATGACCTCTGCTGCTGCAGCACCTCAATGAATATATTCAGCCAAGAGATGAGTGTTATTTTGTGTATCGTCCCATTTCATTATTCATACTCGAGACACATATCGTTTTTTTGCCACAGGTCACACTAAAATCTACATTAGATTCCATTAAATAACACTGAATATTAGAATGAAAGGAAGAAAGAGGCACAAGAGAGATGTTATGCCCAAAAATGAGGCTCTAAATAGCCTTCAAATTGAAGATGGGTTCTGAATAAGTGTGGACAGTTTTAGAGCTTTAGAGTATTTGGAAGAACTGAGGTATGGCAGGAATGTGTAGATGGAGTGTGGCAACACCATTGGATTCTCGCAGGACAGCTTGCCTCGAGTCTCCACATGAAACCTGGTGAGCTCTGACAATATATCACTGACGCAACGTTGCAGCAACACATCATTGTGGAGTATTTTCAACATGTTGCTGATCTCTGGCCTGCAGGTTCACCCTTGGCTGAGAAGCACGCTGTTCAGGAAATGGGTCAATAAACTGCAGATCGGAATAATCAC
Source organism: Neoarius graeffei (assembly GCF_027579695.1). Lineage (NCBI taxonomy): Eukaryota > Metazoa > Chordata > Actinopteri > Siluriformes > Ariidae > Neoarius > Neoarius graeffei. The sequence goes on from NC_083574.1 coordinate 45,071,970, forward strand.
TCACAATTAAGCCCAATCAGCTTCATTAAACAGAACCGAGGGTTTGTTCATTAAGTAGTTCTCCTCATGAGGGACATACTGAACAACTGTTAGTGAGGATAGATGGTATATAATCAGTCTATAATTAATTTGAGACAAACACCAAAGCAAGTCAGAATGAGCTTGCATACGACTTCAGATGAAATCAACAATACAAATCCAACTCCGAACTTCCAACTTCTCAAATAATTCCAACTGTTTAAAGTAAGAAAAAAATGGAGGCACTCACTAAGCTGACAATTGTTTAACTTATGTGTGCTGAAAGGAGACTTGCTGTGGAAAACTGCTTTTTTCTTGTTGTTTTTGAAATACGTGAGCTACGTTAATGTGACTTGGGGATGTACTGGGCCTTACAAAGTGGACTGTTACATTCCCAGTCTGTAATGGCCATAGAAAGAAAATAGGTAGAGAGATCGGGGTGGGTTTCTCAGGCCAAGCTTACATTAGACCGTATCTGTCTCGTTTTCTTCGCGGATGCACTGTCCGTTTACATTAAAACGCCTGGAAACGGGAATCCGCCAGGGTCCACGTATTCAATCCAGATCGTGTCAGCTCCGGTGCTGTGTCAACATTGAGAATACGCGGATACGCTGTGCTGAGCTCTAGCTGGCGTCGTCATTGGACAACGTCACTGTGACATCCACCTTCCTGATTCGCTGGCGTTGGTCATGTGACGCGACTGCTGAAAAACGGCGCGGACTTCCGCCTTGTATCACCTTTCATTAAAGAGTATAAAAGTATGAAAATACTGCAAATACTGATGCAAATACTGCCCATTGTGTAGTTATGATTGTCTTTAGGCTTGCCATCCTTCCACTTGCAAGTGGTAAGTGATATGCGCTGGGATCACACACACAGCGGCTCAGTCCCGAATCACTGCTCGTGCGCTCCACTCGCGCGCTCTGTGAGCTGCGCAGGGCCGGAGTGCGCACCCTCCAGAGGGCACTCGCTGTTCAGGGCGGAGTGATTTGGAGCGCAGGATGCCTGCGGAGCCGAGCGTATCCGTGTATTGGTGTTGCTGTGTGCACGCGAATCGTGTATTGGTGTTGCTGTGTGCACACTAATCGTTTTAAAAACGTTAATCTGATGATCCGCTGATACGGTCTAATGTAAACCCCACCTCAAACGCATCGCAGCACAAAGATCATTGTTAAACGGTTGAGCGAGCAGCACAATGAACACTCTCTCTCCCCTAGTTAAGACGCTCTTAGCATTAAGAGGCTTTTGGGAAACCCAACCCAGGCCAGTTACAAAATTATAGACTTCTTATGCAGAATCTCCTTTCATTTTTTATGGTACCACTCCTCATTAACATATGACTGCAAACTGGCAGTCTGCAAACTGGCAGTCAAAGTCCTTCCCATGCCAGGACCTGATCTTCCCAGGCAGTCTCCCGTCCTGGTATTAACCAGGCACTTAGTGCATTGGGTGGTGCTGATCTCCATTTCCATAGACCTTGGCCTCTTGCCTATTACATAGCTGGGGTTACAGTGGGACGAGAGGCAAACCAAAAGTAAAATGTTCAAAATATAATAATAATAATAATAATAATAATAATAATAATAATACATTAAATGCTGTATTGGATATTTTAATAGAGTTCTTCTTTTGGACTGAACTTGCAAGCTAGCTTACCCAGTGTTAGGGATGTGACAGGGTACACAAGCTATGCAAATATTATATGTGTCGCACCACAGGATTTTTGTACCAGATGCATCAGTATGGATGATGTTAAAAGTGGTAAATGTATCCCGCAGGAGCGCTGCTGAGGTGATTATATGTTGATAGTTACTGGATCAGCCAATGAAAATGGTGTAAAATATTGTGCACTTTTCAACGCAATTTCTACGCATTCTATAAACAGAGCTTCTGGTACAAAAATCCCGTGGCGCGATGCATATAGCTTCGGAAATATTTGTTTCATACATACACAAGTATCTGGTTGTCATCATAAAAACAGCAAAGAGGAAAACAATTCCATGAATGTGGATGACCGAGATCTTGTTGAAAGATTTTAGCCAATCAGAGTGAAGCTATTTACATATTAAATATTTAAAAGCGCAGCCGCAACATCAGCCCATTTTATCCTAGTGTTTTCATACCATGCTAAAATGGCATGAGAGAAAAAGAATCAAGGCATTTTTTCAATATTAAAAAAAAAAAACAATAGATGTTTAACTCAATAGATAAAAAACAAAACAAAACAGATTTTCATAGAAAGCCAACTCTCGAAATCAAGCTGTAAAATGCAACATGCAACTTGAAGTAAGCTTTCTGATTACTTCGTAACTCTGGATCGTTCTCTCTCTCTCTCTCTCTCGCTACAGATTCCACTCCTGAGATAAAAGTGATGCTGACCTTTCCTGCTCTTCAGACCTGCCTGATCCATCCTGACGCCCTACTTCTGGCTGGAATTCGCATCACTTTGCTCCTGTGCAGGATGGCCCCATACGGACAACTTGAAGATGCAATTAGGATATGGCTTTGGACAATTAATACAAACAGTTTTGCTATGACGGCATAGAACTGCAGTTGGCAATAACTGGTTTTGCACTTAATTCTCCATTGATGAACAGCTGATAACAACAAAATAGACTTCATGCTAAAGCTACAGTGGATTTCCTGGTTACACAATTGCACTTTTTGACCATATAGGGTACAGTTACAGAAGTGAGTTCTTTATAAATCATGCTATCTGTTATCACCCAGATGAGAAGAGGTTCCCTTTTGAGTTTGGTTCCTCTTAAGGTTTCTTCTTCTTCCCTCTTCCTATATTTCTGGAAAGCTGCTTTGAGACGAAGCTCTATGCAAATGAAACTGAACTGAATGAAAAAATGAAAAATGCTCAGGAGAGTTGACTGATTAGTGCTTGATTGATTGATTGATTGATTGATTGATTGATTGATTTTTAAAGGATGTAGGGTGTAGTGAAGTGAAGGGTATTATTTCAGTATTATGAGCACTGAAAAAGAAGTAGGAAAAGAATGAAAGAGTGCAATTCGATCAAAAATCTTACATAAAAGTGCCCAACCTTTCATTTATCTAACTTTATGCAGCTATGGTACTTTTTATCATGAAACAAGGCAAAGACAAATACATAAAACTCAAATGCTTAAAATGCTTCAGACTATTATTTTTGTTGAGTCCAATTCTGAGAACACTGAGCTCCTGAAAAAGACTTTGAGTGGAAATTACAAGGTGGAGGGCTGTTTAAATGAAATTTTCCTGTCCAAAGCACTTGTGGATTTGAAAAGGGATGATTCGGTTACCAATTAGGGGTACTCCAGGACCGAGACTATGAACTTCTGGTGTGTCCTCTCTCATAAAACCCACTGAGCCACTGCTGCAGCACGACTTTCTCTTATACCTGAATTTATTTTCATTTATACTACGGCATTACTGGATTCTCAAATCTGATTGTTCAGAAAGTGTTGATTAATTTTCTAGAACAAAATGCTTCAAAAGTAGTTCCAGCTGGAAAGCAAATCACAAGTTTCCATTAACCTGCACTTGTTCTAACATGTTATCATACCAACTTACACTTTGACTTGTACTGTATATAGTGTAGGCTCAATGTAAACAGATTTAAAAACATGTTTATGTTTAGACGTGATAATGTTTTCTGTTAGGAAATATTTCCTTCGGATTTTGGAAGGAGTCTCCAGTGTCAGAGCTTTGCTATAGTCCGAGGTTATATGTTTTTGGACATGGGAAAGACTTCAAAGTATTTTTATGTCTTATTAAGAGAGAGAAAAAGAGAGGCTGGGATATATGGCTGTTGGAATACAAGTGCTAACGGGAACTAACTTGATGTGATGTTACAGGACCTTAAATGTAACTGTGTATGGATAAAATGTGTCATTCTTTCATAAATAGAAAAATAATAATCTTAGTGTTGGCAAAATGCTGTTGTATAAGAGAAATAAAAAACACTTCAGCCCTTATAAAAAAGAAGCTTATTCAAGTGTGCTTCTAGTATACTTCTTTTAAACTAAGAGAGTATGCTTTCAGTGTACTTTTTATTTACTTATCAGAGATATATTTAATAAAGTTATATATAACTATACTTGGCTTATACTGAAAAGTATATAGAAAAGTCTAAGTATATTAATCTTATACTTAAACTTTTGATTAAGATGTACTTAACACAAGTGTAATAAAGTATTAAAACAGGCGGCATGGTGGTGTAGTGATTAGCGCTGTCGCCTCACAGCAAGAAGGTCCGGGTTCGAGCCCCGTGGCCGATGAGGGCCTTTCTGTGTGGAGTTTGCATGTTCTCCCCGTGTCCGCGTGGGTTTCCTCCGGGTGCTCCGGTTTCCCCCACAGTCCAAAAGACATGCAGGTTAGGTTAACTGATGACTCTAAATTGAGCGTAGGTGTGAATGTGAGTGTGAATGGTTGTCTGTGTCTATGTGTCAGCCCTGTGATGACCTGGCGACTTGTCCAGGGTGTACCCCGCCTTTCGCCCGTAGTCAGCTGGGATAGGCTCCAGCTTGCCTGCGACCCTGTAGAAGGATAAAGCGGCTAGAGATAATGAGATGAGATGAGTATTAAAATATTTGTGCCTTATGTTTAAGTGTACTTGCCCTGTAGTTGTGCTTATCCTTTTGATAGTAGCCTATAAAATACTTCTTTTTCACACATATTGGCTTCTTTGTAAAATACAGCAGCATGTTTTAAATCCCATCTTTTAAACCTACATGTACCATAAGTTTGTGGTCAGCTCTGGGGTGGAATAGCTTAAGAGTAATAGTGTTATTAACCCACAAAGAGACAGATAAACATTTCTCTTATTTTATTTGCCAACAAATTTGAACACAAAGGTGAGAACATTGTGACAGACTTGAATCATACTGGCTGTCATTATACGCCACCACCAAAATACATCTGAATTTTTTCATTTTCTTTCGAGCTTGGGTGTCAATTTCAGTTGTCATTGGCATGTTTTTGTACTTCGGCATTTAATACGATGTTGCTTTAAATTTTGATGTTTAAAGAAAATGAATATGTTCTTAATCCTGAGTATCTGTTGTTATTTTGTGAATTCTTACCTTTATAACTTCATTGCAACTTAAGGTACAAAACACTTACGCTGTCTAACGTGTGCATGAGGTAAGAGTTAGGGCTAGAAAACTAACAGTATACCTAGAAGGGTAATTGCAATATACTTCAAAACTAAAAAGTGGACTAGATATATATAACCAGTAACTAATAGTATATTTCCAGTATACTACAAAGTATAATTTAGTAAACTAAAAAGTGGACGAGAAGTATAAAACAAGTAAACTCATAGTATATTTCCAGTATACTATGAAGTATGCTTTTGTAAACTAAAGAGTGGACTACAAGTATAGAACTAGTAAACTATTAGTATATAAGTTTACTTGTGGTATACTTGCAGTAAAAAATAAAAAAAAATACTAGTTGTTTACTTCTCTTAGACTTAAACTATACTTCTTATAAACTAAAAGTGGGCCAATTTAGTCCCAAGAAGTATTAGATTAGTTTACTGACAAGTATACTGTAAGTACACTGATATCAGTATACTTGGTACACAAAATTATACTTAAGGAAATGTACTTTAACTTTACTTAAGTATACTTAATAAAATGAACTTGAAGTATACTTCTTTTTGATAAGGGAGGGCATGTTGTTAATTGAAGCAATTGGAAAATCTGCAGGGTGGTAACAGTATCACAGCACCCATCGTGTTTTATTCCTTACTTAAAAACATGCAAGTGTCAGAAATTGTGATCGTATTCCCGTTTGGACCAGTGTTTGTGCTTATTGATAGTGCCATGTATCTCTCTTGAGAAAAACCTCCTGCTGCATACAGATCAAGCGCTCGGTTATCATCTTACGCTTCTCTGTCCGGGGATTCAGATACTAAATGTTGTTGATGTTACTTTCACACTGTGTGTGTTCATATGCATGCAGATTTCTCTAAATGACTGTGCAGAAACGTTGTCGATGTAAACAGATGATCGAAAAGAGCAGGAAATATATCCTGTACAACTGAAGAGTTGTATTTATTTCAGTCACGCTTTAATAGTTACGCTTTTACAAATCAAGGACAAGTCACATCTTCATAGAAAAAAAAAACAACCTGATCAAGGGCTGCACAAGTGGAGTTAGGACAGCAAACATATTTTCAATTTTAATTTAATTTATTTAGCTCTGCTACAGCGAAATACATATGTACATACATATTGGCTGGGAAACTACTACAGCGTGTGCCAATTACAGTGGCCCCATTGTTTCTAACCTGCATGTCTTTGGGGGAAACTGGAGCACCCGGAGGAAACCCACGCAGACACGGGGAGAACATGCAAACTCCACACAGAAAGGCCTGTGAGGTCCGAACCCGGAACCTTCTTGCTGTGAGGCAACAATGCCAACCACTGCACTACTATGCCACCCAGATTTTCCTCTACATCTCATCTCAGATGAAAACCAACAGATAAAAATATTATACTTCTTAAAAGCTCTATTTTCCTTTGTAAATTTTTAACCAAAGGATTAAAGCACATCTCATTAGCTCACAATACTTTCTTATCCAGCTTAAAAGACGTCTGTCTTTTATCTACTATAAACGAGAGAGAGTCCAATCTATTTTATTTGTTTATGCGAGTTTCTAATTTCCACACAAGAAGACCTGGAAAGAAAAAATGCCAAGGAAAAATGATTAAATATTAATTATACAGATACAGGTACAGTGGTGCTTGAAAGTTTGTGAACCCTTTAGAATTTTCTATATTTCTGCATAAATATGCCCTAAAACATCATCAGATTTTCACACAAGTCCTAAAAGTAGCTAAAGAGAACCCAGTTAAACAAATGAGACAAAAAATATTATACTTGGTCATTTATTTATTGAGAAAAATGATCCAATATTACATATCTGTGAGTGGCAAAAGTATGTGAACCTCTAGGATTAGCAGTTAATTTGAAGGTGAAATTAGAGTCAGGTGTTTTCAATCAGTGGGATGACAAATCAGGTGTGAGTGGGCACCCTGTTTTATTTAAAGAACAGGGATCTATCAAAGTCTGATCTTCACAACACATGTTTGTGGAAGTGTATCATGGCACGAACAAAGGAGATTTCTGAGGACCTCAGAAAAAGCATTGTTGATGCTCATTAGGCTGGAAAAGGTTACAAAACCATCTCTAAAGAGTTTGGACTCCACCAATCCACAGTCAGACAGATTGTGTACAAATGGAGGAAATTCAAGACCATTGTTACCCTCCCCAGGAGTGGTCGAACAACAAAGATCACTCCAAGAGCAAGGTGTGTAATAGTCTGCGAGGTCACAAAGGACCCCAGGGTAACTTCTAAGCAACTGAAGGCCTCTCTCACATTGGCTAATGTTAATGTTCATGAGTCCACCATTAGGAGAACACTGAACAACAATGATGTGCATGGCAGGGTTGCAAGGAGAAAGCCACTGCTCTCCAAAAAGAATGTTGCTGCTCATCTGCAGTTTGCTAAAGATCATGTGGAAAAGTCAGAAGGCTATTGGAAAAATGTTTTGTGGACGGATGAGACCAAAATAGAACTTTTTGGTTTAAATGAGAAGCGTTGTTTTTGGAGAAAGGAAAACACTGCATTCCAGCACAAGAACCTTATCCCATCTGTGAAACATGGTGGTGGTAGTATCATGGTTTGGGCCTGTTTTGCTGCATCTGGGCCAGGACAGCTTGCCATCATTGATGGAACAATGAATTCTGAATTATACCAGCAAATTTTAAAGGAAAATGTCAGGACATCCGTCCATGAACTGAATCTCAAGAGAAGGTGGGTCATGCAGCAAGCACACAAGTCATTCTACCAAAGAATGGTTAAAGAAGAATAAAGTTAATGTTTTGGAATGGCCAAGTCAAAGTCCTGACCTTAATCCAATCGAAATGTTGTGGAAGGACCTGAAGTGAGCAGTTCATGTGACGAAACCCACCAACATCCCAGAGTTGAAGCTGTTCTGTACAGAGGAATGGGCTAAAATTCCTCCAAGCCAGTGTGCAGGACTGATCAACAGTTACTGGAAACGTTTAGTTGCAGTTATTGCTGCACAAGGGTGGGGGTGGGGTGGGGGTGTCACACCAGATACTGAAAGCAAAGGTTCACATACTTTTGCCACTCACAGATATGTAATATTGGATCATTTTCCTCAATAAATAAATGACCAAGTATAATATTTTTGTCTCATTTGTTTAACTGTGTTCTCTTTATCTACTTTTAGGACTTGTGTGAAAATCTGATGATATTTTCGATCATATTTATGCAGAAATATAGAAAATTCTAAAGGGTTCACAAACTTTCAAGCACCACTGTACCTCAAAATTAAAATCCATGGCTTTATTTATTCATCACACCTTTATAGTTTACAAAAGGTGTTATGGATACTCCGTTGATCCACAAGATAAGGGCCTGGTCCCACAACACCGATAACTATAACTACACCTGTAACTCCAACTGTGACCATCCCTCTGCCTGAATTTAGTTCCAGTCTGGAGCAGTCACACCACAACTATAATCCCCACTATAATATCACTTGGTCCTGCCAGTGAGGTAAATAAATGCATGCAACTTAGGAATAGTCATGGATATGAGGGGGGTATTTGTGTATGCGTGTGTGTGTATATATATATATATATATATATATATATATATATATATATATATATGTATGTATGTATGTATGTGTGTGTACATGAATACATATGTATATTATCAGTTTAGCAATTATGTAAATGATATGTGAGCAGAAAAGTCCGGGGCATGGGGGATTAGGATGAGTCCCACTGGGAGGGAGTGGAGGAAGGGAGGAAGAGACAAGGAAGGGAGAAGCAGACTTCGGGCAAACTGACGCACCCCCCCAGACACAATCACACCCACAAGAGAAAAAATAAATAAATAAATAAATAAAATAAAATGGAAGGGGGGGTGGTAAAATGACTTCCTCTGACCACTCCAAGCCCCAGTGCATCAGAGGTACAAGCCGAACCCTAGCGGGAGGAGAGGCCAGGAAAGGGCCACCGCAGAGCCCCCCAGACCACCCCCAACATCCCGAACAGAACAGGAGCCCCCCTCACAAATATACCCCCCTCACACCCACACTCAAACATCCCCCTCTAATGCCGCTTTTCCACTACAAACGCGGCTGAGCCGTGCCGTGCCGAGTCGAGCTGAGCGGGGCTGTTGGAGTTGCATTTCGACTACAACCGCGCTGAACCGTGCTGGCTGGAAGTGGGTGGACACATTGGGTGGAGTTAGTGAAAGTGGGTGGACGTCACGTGATGTCGTTAAGCAGCGCAAACAGTGACATCAGTGACAGTGGCGGAACAAGTCAGAGCCGGGCTGGGGGCGGGGCAAATGACCGGGCCCTTTATTAAAGCTTATCATAACATCATTTTAGGCTACAAAATGTCCGCAACTGCGGTGTTTACCAATTTCAACACTACCGGGTGCAACTATGTTATTTAGTACATCTAGTCCTTCAAACGAACATGTAACTCAGAAACAAAAAACATTAGGATACTGTACATGGCTCATAATAAAACATCAATAGCCTATACTGCGCACATTATTTGAAGGGCATACGAATGAGCGCTCAGAGTGGTGACAGGAAGAGTCAGAAATAAAAGGAGGGCGGTGCAAACCTCACTGAATGCACTGTGTTTACCAATTTCAACACTACGGGGTGCAACTATGTTATTTTGTACATTAAGTCCTTCAAACGAACATGTAACTCAGAAACAAAAAAACATTAGGCGACATACTGTACATGGCTCATAATAAAACATCAATAGCCTACTGCGCGCATTATTTGAAGGGCATACGACGAGCCTTGCGCTCCGCGAACTCGTCCACGATGCTCTGTATGTCACTGATTCAGTGATCTTTTCAGCGGTAGTCTCACGACCCGAATAGTAAACAATAAACATGGAGGACATGGAGTCGTTAGTGTTGCTGGTCTTGGTGCTGTGGCTTGTTGTCACCGACAACGCCAACAAATACTGGCAAGAGTGTATAGATGAGGCGAGGCGCATAAGGCTTCAGAAATTCTCGTAATTCATAATTCTTCTCCTTCCGGGTTTGCGGTGTTTACAGATCCCAGCGCGCTCGCGGGGCGTGTGTGGGCATGTGAGGACACTCCTCCTCACCAATCAGTGCACAGGGGAGTGTCTGCTCACGCCCCCAACCTCACTCGGCACGGCTTGGCTCGCTTCAGCCCCACTCCAAAACGGTGCGAGTTTTAGGGGCTAAGCAGGGCTGAAGCGAGCTGAGTCGTGCTGGTTTTTGGTAGTCGAAACGCGAGCCGTGTCGGGCTGAAGTGAGCTGAAGCGAGCTGAAGTGAGCTGAAAAAGGGTAGTGGAAAAGGGCCATAACACACACACAGATACACACACACACACACATATATATATACATTCTAATAAACCCCCCCCAGTACCATGTCCCTAGCCCTTATTGTATGTCCTACAGTGGGGCAAAAATTATTTAGTCAGCCACCAGTTGTGCAAGTTCTCCCACTTAAAAAGATGAGAGAGGCCTGTAATTTTCATCATAGGTACACTTCAACTATGAGAGACAGAATGGGGGGAAAGAATCCAGGAAATCACATTGTAGGATTTTTAATGAATTAATTGGTAAATTCCTCAGTAAAATAACTATTTGGTCACCTACAAACAAGCAAGATTTCTGGCTCTCACAGACCTGTAACAACTTCTTTAAGAGGCTCCTCTGTCCTCCACTCGTTACCTGTATTAATGGCACCTGTTTGAACTCGTTATCAGTATAAAAGACACCTGTCCACAACCTCAGTCACACTCCAAACTCCACTATGGCCAAGACCAAAGAGCTGTCAAAGGACACCAGAAACAAAATTGTAGACCTGCACCAGGCTGGGAAGACTGAATCTGCAATAGGTAAACAGCTTGGTGTGAAGAAATCAACTGTGGGAGCAATTATTAGAAAATGGAAGACATACAAGACCACTGATAATCTCCCTCGATCTGGGGCTCCACGCAAGATCTCACCCCGTGGGGTCAAAATGATCACAAGAACGGTGTGCAAAAATCCCAGAACCACACGGGGGGACCTAGTGAATGACCTGCAGAGAGCTGGGACCAAAGTAACAAAGGCTACCATCAGTAACACACTACGCCGCCAGGGACTCAAATCCTGCAGTGCCAGACGTGTCCCCCTGCTTAAGCCAGTACATGCCCAGGCCCATCTGAAGTTTGCTAGAGAGCATTTGGATGATCCAGAAGAGGATTGGGAGAATGTCATATGGTCAGATGAAACCAAAATAGAACTTTTTGATAAAAACTCAACTTGTCGTGTTTGGAGGAGAAAGAATGCTGAGTTGCATCCAAAGAACACCATACCTACTGTGAAGCATGGGGGTGGAAACATCATGCTTTGGGGCTGTTTTTCTGCAAAGGGACCAGGACGACTGATCCGTGTAAAGGAAAGAATGAATGGGGCCATGTACCGTGAGATTTTGAATGAAAACCTCCTTCCATCAGCAAGGGCATTGAAGATGAAACGTGGCTGGGTCTTTCAGCATGACAATGATCCCAAACACACCGCCCGGGCAACGAAGGAGTGGCTTCGTAAGAAGCATTTCAAGGTCCTGGAGTGGCCTAGCCAGTCTCCAGATCTCAACCCCATAGAAAATCTTTGGAGGGAGTTGAAAGTCCGTGTTGCCCAGCGACAGCCCCAAAACATCACTGCTCTAGAGGAGATCTGCATGGAGGAATGGGCCAAAATACCAGCAACAGTGTGTGAAAACCTTGTGAAGATTTACAGAAAACGTTTGACCTCTGTCATTGCCAACAAAGGGTATATAACAAAGTATTGAGATGAACTTTTGTTATTGACCAAATACTTATTTTCCACCATAATTTGCAAATAAATTCTTTAAAAATCAGACAGACAATGTGATTTTCTGGATTTTTTTTTTTCTCATTTTGTCTCTCATAGTTGAAGTGTACCTATGATGAAAATTACAGGCCTCTCTCATCTTTTTAAGTGGGAGAACTTGCACAATTGGTGACTGACTAAATACTTTTTTGCTCCACTGTATGTCCTGGTTCACTAATGTTGTATGTTTTTTGTTATATTGTAAAAAAAAAAAAAAAAAGGAATAGTCATGGCAGTTTTTTGAATTTTTTTTTTCATTTCCGTTTCCGGTTGAGTACACGCTGTGCGCATTCTGGCTGCCACTTCTCACCGGAGCTTTTTATTTTATTTTCTCTTTTGTTTTTCTTTTTTGTGTTTGTGTAGTTTGATGTTTGAGTGTTTTTGTCTGCCGGTTGTGGTGTAGCGCCAGACCCAGTTTTGGGCGGTGGTTCCCTCCAGGCCTTGGTTTGCTGTGGGTGATGCCTGTGCTCCTAGCTATGGACTGCAGTGAGCTCATTGCTCTGTGCAGCAGTGATTTAGTGCTTGGTGTGATGTTCCGAGCGATGTTGCTTGGTAGTGTCGCGCCGGCTGTGCAGGCGGTTTGGGACATACCAGCGCTCTGCATGGACATGCATCTGTGCTCGCTTTGTGGATCCATGGCATGGTGCTCCAAATGATGTTGCCCGGCGGCATCATGACGGCTGTGCTGGCGGTGTGGGACTTGTTTTCATGCACCTTTTGGTGGGACTGTGGCTGCTACACCATTGGAATAACATCCTGACCTTTATTTGGTGGACTCCCCCCCCATAATTGTAAAGTGACCTTGGGTTTTGAGAAAGGCACTATATAAATTGAACTAATTATTATTATTATAATACTAGCACGTCTGTGAAGGTTCTCAGTCATCCAGGTCATCGAAAAGCGTAGGTGCTAAAGAAGGCAACTGGACTTGCCTGAAATTCTTGAAGATGTTTCACCTCTCATCCGAAAGGCTTCTTCAGTTCTGTCTGACTAGTGGGGAGTTCCAGGTATATGGTTGACCCACAGATCACCCAAATGACCCTCTAGACTGCCAACACCATTCACACCCAGCCTCCAGTGACCCCAACACCTACAGGATGACAGAGTGTCAACAACCCATGTGACCTCAACAACTCCTCTTAGGTTTGCTTTTGCTCCACTAGAGGATGAATACCTAGAACTCCCCACTCGTTAGACAGAACTGAAAAAGCCTTTTGGATGAGAGGTGAAACGTCTTCAAGGATTTCAAGCAAGGCCAGTTGGTTTAAGTAGTAGCACATTATTCCAGGTCATACTGTACAGCTTGGACTTCAAAACAACCCATGCACATACTCTGGTGGCTGACAAAATACGGAGAGGTCACGGACTACGGAAATATAAAAATAAAAAAGGATACAAAATACGGAGTGGTTATGGATTTTAATGTGGATGCTAATAATTTATTGGCAGCACGGTGGTGTAGTGGTTAGCACGGTCACCTCACAGCAAGAAGGTTCCGGGTTCGAACCCAGTGGCCGGCGAGGGCCTTTCTGTGCGGAGTTTGCATGTTCTCCCCGTGTCAGCGTGGGTTTCCTCTGGGTGCTCCGATTTCCCCCACAGTCCAAAGACATGCAGGTTAGGCTAATTGGTGGCTCTAAATTGACCGTAGGTGTGAATGTGAGTGTGAATGGTTGTCTGTGTCTATGTCTCAGCCCTGTGATGACCTGGCGACTTGTCCAGGGTGTACCCCGCCTTTCGCCCGTAGTCAGCTGGGATAAGCTCCAGCTTGCCTGTGACCCTGTAGAACAGGATAAAGCGGCTAGAGATAATGGATGGATGGATGAATATGTATTCCGTGCCTTCATGATGCAACAAGGATGTACAAAGATTCCCGGGAAAAACAGCACGTGCTCAGACAATGTCTCATGTAAACAATTACCTGATTTGTCAGATGTTTCATTGGATCAGGTCCAGGTTTGGAAAAATCGCTCCAGAAGCAATCTCAGCGATATGGATAAACCCAGGCCTGGGCTATAGGTATCGTTATCGGTCTGGTGTGACCACCAACCACAAACTACAGGGGACCGAGTTATTTATAGTCATCATTATAGTTATCGGTATTGTGGGGCTGGGCCTTCAATGTTCTTATCTTTCATTACATTTTCCATCCAAGTTGGATTGCAGGTTTCATTGTAAGTCCATTGTTACAGTGGTGATCTATGGTGATGGGCTATTTCACCATACTGCCTGATAGGCTACAATATGAAAGTGAACAGTTTTCTATGTGCTGAGCAGGCACTTTTTGCACATCCAAGCTGAAGTGCTTGAGTTCTCCTGAAAATATTTTCATAACAGTGATTAAAGGAATAGGATACATTACCTCTATATCTATACATACTGTTCTGTGCAAAAGTCTTAGGCACCCTATTTTTTTTTTCATGCAAACTTTGTTATAGAGTTCTATTTTATGACTTCTACATTATCGAGTCAGTACAAAAACATTTTAGAGTCCAAACGTTAGTTTTCCAGCACAAAGTTAAATGTTACAGAAAAAAAAAGTTTGTATCTGAGCAGCATATTACATAAGAGAGCACTTTTCAGATTAACCCTTTGATGCAAAACATATGCACACCCCTTCTAATGCACAACATGGGTCAAAAATGACCCGCATTCATTTTCCAGGTTATTTCATGCTGGCTGAGTTTTTCTTTGCTCTATCTTTTGAAATCAATTTATTTTATGATTGAATATTCCAAGTATTCTTTAAATATCTTGTTTTTAATTACCACAAATCATTAATTAAATTTTTTCTTTCCTACTTTATGAACAAAAATACTTTTTATATTTTTAAACACATGGGTCATCCAAGTGTGATTTAAAATTAAATGTCTTAATACTATAATAATAATAATTTGTTTCAAGTAATTACTTTAGCAGTGAATGGGGCCAGTTATTTATTTATTAACTATGTAGTTAGCTAAACCAACTACAATAAAATTAGCTAACTAAAGTAGAATATGTCAACATATTTATTTTATTATATGTATTTTAGTAGCTAATAGTAATTACTTGTAACTTTCTGACAAGTAATCTACTCACTCTCAAGGTAACCTAAACATAATCAATTTTTTTCTAAGGTAATGTTAGAACAATTGAAAAACATTACTTGCATGTATTAGATGGGCAAAGGGCGCTGTGCTGAGCTGTGAAATGTCTGACACAAGCACAATTCACAGTTCCCACCAAACGCTGGAGTAAATGCATGCGGGTCGGTTCTGACCCATGTGTGTAAACTTGATGTAGAATTACAAAAGCTGTGCTTGTTCATAACTTAAGAAAGGAAAAATAAAAATGATGATTTGTGCTAAACAAAAACAAGATATTTACTGCATATTTGGAAAAGTAAATGACAAAATGAATTTATTTCAAAAGTATATCATAGAAACACTCAGCCATACATGAAATAACCTGGAAAATGAATGCAGGTCGTTTTTGACCCATGTTGTGCATTAGAAGGGTAGTGATACAAAAAGGGGTTTTATTCAAAAAGTAAGAAAGGAAAAAATAAAATAAGGATGTATGATGATCAAAAACAAGTTAATTGAGGAATACCTTGAATACTGAATGATGGAATTAATTTATTGCAAAGATATAGAAGATAAAAACTCAGCCGGGTCACTTTTGACCCATGTTTTGCATCAAAGGGTTAAAAAAGAAAGCATAATGAAGGCTGCTGGGTTTTGGTGTAAAATGAAGACGAGAGTGCAACAGTCAACGTGTCCAGAAGAACTGTGGCTGCTTCTGTAGGATGCTCAGTAAAACCTACAGCTCATTTCCGCATAAAACTGCACTCACTGTACCTGAGACTACTAGTTTTGTTTTTTTAAAAGCAAAGGGTCGTCTCACACCAAATGTTGTTTCATTTATTATGGCTGACTGCTGTTCAAAGTATTTTTTTTTTAAATGTTGAAACATTTAATTTCATTATTTTTTAAACCATTTTTGGTATACATAATTTCTTTACATGTGCCTAAGACTTTTGCACAGAACTGTATATTTATTAATCATAAGACTCTAATTACATACTCATTACAATAGGCCTGTTAACTTTTATATGCATTGCACTTTTACATTAATTTGCACTTCTGGTTGGATGACAACTTCATTTCCTTGTTTAAGTACTTGCACTTGTTCAATGACAATAAAGTTGAACCTAATCGAATCGGTCTACAATTTTTGCTGACTTCCTAAACAAAACAAAACACAACAACAAAACTGCTCACAGTGATGACAAACATTAGGATGGAAACACGTAGACCAAATGATGAAGAGGGATGTAAGCAAGAAGGGAGTGTCTACATTAAAACATGTCAAGTATAAAATATAAACTAATGACTGGTACTGCATATATGTACTTATTGCACTTTAAATTAAATGCAAATTAAATACATGTACAGTGATTGCTTTTAGAAAATCAATATTGTGGTGTCATTCAGAGTCAAAATTAAATCTTAAAAAGCAATTTTAACCCATTTTCAATTTTGGAAGTAACCAGATTTTAAAAAGAGAAACAGTTTTGTTCAGTCAAGCTTACATTTTTCAATTGCAGATAGTAGAAAATGCCAGAATTTCACTATATAAAGGGTTTTCCCAGACGTAACCATAAGATGTTTTCACAGACGTAACATGGACAACATGAATACACACACACACACACACACACACACACACACACACACACACACACACACACACACATCCCCACAAACAAACAAACAAACAAACAAACAAACAAACACCACCAACAACAACAACAAAGAAGACAGTCATCTATATCCCCCGCCCTATAGACCAACTATATACCAAGTTTCAAGATATTATTTGTCACATTTTTCAAGTTGTGCTGCAGGAAACCAACCCTACCTCTTTACACTGACCTCAGCAGCCCATGGCATAAACCCACCGGACCTTTGGTCCAGCCGAGCTAAAAATTACAATTTCTCACATTTCTTAGTATCAAAAGGCACATATACATTACTTAATCAACACATATACCAACTTTCAAGACCGTACTGCTCATAGTTTTCAAGTTCTGCTCCGGAAACAAAACCTACCCCTAAGACTAACCTGAGCGACTAAGTCTGAAATTGTTTCCATGGAAACATGAAAAATTAAAATTTCTCAAATTTCTTAGTATGAAAAGGCACATCTACATCACCTTGTTAACATGTATACCAAGTTTCAAGTCCGTATCACGAATAGTTTTGGATATATGCTCCGGAAACGAACATTGCTCTTAGAAACTAAGTCAAAATCTATTTTTTCCCCCATCTCATCTCATTATCTCTAGCCGCTTTATCCTGTTCTACAGGGTCGCAGGCAAGCTGGAGCCTATCCCAGCTGACTACGGGCGAAAGGCGGGGTACACCATGGACAAGTCGCCAGGTCATCACAGGGCTGACACATAGACACAGACAACCATTCACACTCACATTCACACCTACGGTCAATTTAGAGTCACCAGTTAACCTAACCTGCATGTCTTTGGACTGTGGGGGAAACCGGAGCACCCGGAGGAAACCCACGCAGACACGGGGAGAACATGCAAACTTCACACAGAAAGGCCCTCGCTGGCCACAGGGCTCGAACCCAGGACCTTCTTGCTGTGAGGCGACAGCGCTAACCACTACGCCACCGTGCCGCCCAATCTATTTTTTATGTAAAAAAATTTGAAAAATACTTTTTTCAAAAATCCAAAATAGCAAAAGGCACCAGTTCACATGTTGCTTGATATGTATACAAAGTTTCATTCAGTAGTTTTAAAGATATGGCACGGAAACGAAAACGTGACCGGACAGACAGACAACCGGATGGACGAATGGACAGAGGGAACCCGTTTCTATATCTCCCGCTAAACTTCGTTTGGGCGGGGGATAATTTAAAACAAACAAACAAACAAACCCACAACCACAGATGTAGCTCTGTGTGTGTGTGTGTGAGAGAGAGAGAGAGAGAGAGAGATGCCTGAGCACAGCTCTCGAACAGAGGCAACACACTCACCCAATGACCATCTGAGGTAAGAGAGTGTGAAAAATGAGGGCATATAATGGACAGTGTCCAGATAGAAGGAAGCAGAGAGAGACACATAAAGGAAAGCGTTTGCTAAAATTATGACAATCAGAGATAGGATAGTGATGGCTTGCTGAAATCAGACCCGAGTCATTCATCATAGAAATAAAGACAGGAGCGCTAGAGGTGAAGCAACCACACATCCATCCATTTTGTTGTCAGAGTGGATAGAAAAGCGTGACCCTCAGCTATCCTCCGGTGTCACAACGAACACATGATAGAGGTGGAGAAAGGCACAACTGCATCACTGTCAAAGGATGGACAAACCCAGCAGCTCTAATTTCTAAAGTATTCTGACGTTTCAAATTTGAGATTATTATTATTATTATTATTATCTCAACTGGCTCCTGGTTTGGGTTAGTCTGTGCCTTCTCTAGCCTCAGACTCCTGTTCTTGACTGACAGGACTGAAACATGATGTGGGCTTCTCTTATTGTAACCTGTTCACCTCAGGATATGATGCGTTGTGCATTCGGAGATGCTTTTCTGCTCACCACTGTTATAAAGAGTGGCGATTTGAGTTACTGTAGACATCCTGTCAACTCAAACCAGTCTCTGCTGACCTCTCTTATTCATATGGATAAGATATTTCTGACTGCAGACCCTGCTGCTCATTGGATTTTTGTTGTTGTTGTTGCTTTGTCCCCCACCATGATTCTGAGTAAACTCTAAAGCTTATGTGCGTGAAAATCCCAGGAGAATCAGCAGTTTCAGAAACACTCAGACCAATCTATCTGACAGCAACGACCATGCCACGGGCAAAGTCACTGAGATCAAATTCTTTCCCATTTCACATTAACTGAAGCTCCTGAATGATATTTCCATGAGTTGATGCACTGCGCTGCTGCCACATGATTGGCTGATTGAATAATTGTATGAATGAGAAGGTGCACAGGTGCTCCTATTAAATAAAGTGGAGGTTTTTAAACGCTGGATCCATTTGACGATCAAAATGAATAATGGTTGCCGGAAATAAGACAATTTTCTTGCTCACTTTTTAATTCTTCATCTCGTCGCTTTTGTTTATTGTTGCTTTACTCGATGGCAAAGCAATACACTGACAAAATTGATTCGTGGTTTATACATACAAGTGACAAAATAATCTATTGCAATTGTGTTTAACACAAGGATACAGTAGATGTCATGAAAATGATTGATCTCTCTCTCTCTTTCCTCTTTTAAGTCAGTACAGTGTGTAGTGGAGCCTGTAGGAGCTCAGACGTCTCCTACTGTCTGCTGTTTACTCCCATTAGACCCCTCCTGTGCAGACACACACACCCACGCACACATCCAGTATACTCTAAATATAGAACAATACGTCATGACAATATTCTCTTTCTCCTCCTTTCTTTAAAGAGCTGTAGATGAGTACAAGGACGCATAAATGTTATCTAATCATGAAAGTGTTTATTAACTTACTAAATTATCTAAACGCATTCATTGTTTCTTTTTTCTCATTTACAGTACATCAAGTTTACACCCACCCAACTTTATCACATGCCCCGCCCACTTCACGTCGCTAGTGGTCACGAGATTGTTAAATCAATGTAAAAGCTTCCATGGTGAGATCACAAAAACCAAAACATTCATTCTTCTTCAGTCAGTGCTTTAGCCTGGTCATGGTTTCATGGGACCTGCAGAAGATCTCATGAACACACTGTACAAGGTGGGAATACACCTTGGATGGGACGCCAGTCCATCCTAGTCCACATACATGCATACGTTCATGAACATTTCGAGACAATTTAGAGAAGAGTAGCCAATCCATCTACTGGCATGCTGATATGAAGATGGAAGGAAACTGACGAACGCAGAGGAAACTTTGTTCTTTTTTTAACCGTCTATCTATCTATCTATCTATCTATCTATCTATCTATCTATCTATCTATCTATCTATCTATCTATCCTAAACACAAGGCTGGCATAAGGTCAAGGGTCAGTCTGTATCTGTTGGGCAATCTATCATACAGTGAAATGCATTGCTGCTGCTTTTCTTGCGATTCCTGTATCTGGCTCGACAGACTGCAGGGCTCAAAGTTGCACTGGTTTCTCTCATTACTGTTTCTGTAAGACTCATGGCTGGTTTTGACCCAGAAAAAAACACAATCATACTGCCTTCACCCAGCAGTTCTTCTGTCAGAGCTGTTTTATCGGACAAATCACAGTTGTTCTCTGGACCACAGCACTGGCCTTTCAACTCGGACATAATGAAATACTATATGTCCAATCTTCTTGTTGGCCTTTGATGGATGCTGCAACCTTACTTTTAATGGGCCCAGAGAGAGAAAGAGAGAGAGAGAGGGGCAAGATAGAATACAAGAATAAAAGATAAGAAGACAGGAGGGTGCGGGAGGGGGAGAGAGGTTCAATCCAAAGTCAAATTCAGTGAGTGTGCTCCTTCAGTAGTAAGACGCAGCTGGCATTCTGATGCTGTTTCCTCCTCGCAGTTAGAGAAGCACTGTCGTTCTGCCTTGCTCAGCTCTGTGAAAGAGTAAAGAGTGCTGATGCAGGATAAATCAGGCATGCAAATTACACTCTCGCTATCTCGGATGCCAATATTTTTCTCATGGACGAAGGTGTAAAGTATCTCATCTCTCAACAGCTCAATCCCATGCGACATGATAAGCATCGACTTCAGCTTTCAGCCTTCGAAGCACACACTGCTGGGGTTTAGCGCAATGAAGTCCATACTATCGCCTGTCAATGAAACGTTACTGCCTAAGAACACAGGACTCTGGAGACTCTCATCAATTATCCATCTGCGCTGCATCACACCGCTGCACATCAACAATCTGTCAGTACGCTCAGAAGACAGAACAGGACTGAAGGTTAAAGCAGCTACTTTTTCCTCACGCCAGTTCTCAAGCATATCTGGACCTTAAAAGGATTTGGTATTATATTATATATTCCCTAAATAATTAATATGAGATGGGGGTGCCATTTAGCTGAATGTAATTAGTTAATTACCTCGCCCGGGACGGAGTCCACCAGGGGGTGAGGTATTGTTTTCGGTCGGATTTCTTTGTTTTATTGTAAACGATATTACGGGAAAACAGCTGGACCAATCTTCATGAAACTTTCAGGATAGTTGGGCATTGGTCTCAAATAGAACCTCCAACATTTTGAGGGTCATCCGGTCAAGGTCACCAAAAAGGTCAAAATCGTTTTTGTTGTGGCTACTGCCTCATATAGAGGCGCTAGCCACTATGTCATTGTGCTGTAAGAATGTAAGGGTAGTACGTTATCTCACTGGGCTACGACAGCCCACGACTAGTTGGAGACACAACAATTGCAACTAGAGTTGACAATTCCCCTGCGGGAAATCGTGAGAGTGATGCAGTGCGCGAAGCAATTTGAGCAGGAGCGCTGAGTCACACAAGATCTTGTCAGTTTTTTGCTGATTTTTGCTCAGGAGCAGGCCTCGAACAATGATGATTTACTCGAAAACGAAAGCAGCTATTCACAAAATTCACATTGAGTGCCACAAGGGTCTCCTGAACACAGTGATGTAATTTTTTGTCCCTAGTGTGAAAAATGTGGACACTAGAGCGAGTTAAAAATGAGTGACTTTTCTGCCAGGTTTATAATGGGAGTCAATGAGGCAGAGTGCGTGTCCTCTCGTCACTTTGAGGCTTCTCATTCAAAAACTGTAAATCCTATCGGTTAGGTAGACACATTGTGTGAATCAGGACAAGTGTGACTACTATTTTTGAGAAAATTATGTCTGTAGACTGAAATTTGTGGCTGAAAACACAGTTTAAGTGAGAAAGTTTGAGCTATTTTTTCAAGCTCTCTACACTCTAACTTAACGAGCTCCACTGGTGTGTAACGCAATAGACACCCATTATAAAGTCTGAATTTCTCCAGATTTGCTCATGGTGTTTGAGCCGGAACTGATCCAAAAGTATAGAACCTAGCAAAAAAGTTGAATGCCAGATCCACAGAGGAGAAGTTTGTCTACGTTTTAAAGTTTGAATCATGTCTGTAGGTGAAAGCATGCCAGAGCAGCGGATGTTTGAAAAAGTGCGTTGTTTTTCAATTAATTCCATAGAAATGAATGGGAAATTTTGGCCGATTTTTTCACGACTACGTCGCGAAAAAAATCATATTTTGATGAACAAAGTAATAGCACATCGAGTCCGATCGAGCCGCACGTTTTGATATATTGCTTGTCTGTGTGCGATGCACGGTTATTGAGTTATTAAAGTGCCATTCCACCATTGGATGTATTCTTTGGCATAAAATACAATATATTTTATGACAATATAACTAGACAGAGAAATCTTTTAGCTTCAAAATGATATATCAAACATAATTTTTTGACAACGACAAGTATATGAATTTTGCGACCAAAGTCACCTACCCTTTTAATTTCCGTGCGGTAGTGAAACGTGATGTCATCGGCAGGTTCCCCTTCTTGTGTACCACGTGTCGGTCTATTTTTAGACCAGGAAACCCCCAAAGTGAGAGAGTCATTTCTCCTCGTATACGGGGGCCAAAAAAATTGCGAAAAATTTTGAGTTAATCTTTCAGTTAGCTAGATTTATTGGTATTAGCTAGATTTATTGGTATTATTTTTATCGCGTTCTATCCGCCATTGCTGATAATATGTGCCACGTCACACGTCACGTGGTACTCAAGAAGGGGAACCTGCCGATGACATCATGTGCGGAAATTAAAAGGGTAGGTGACTTTGGTCGCAAAATTAATACACTTGTCGTTGTCAAAAAATTATGTTTGATATATCATTTTGAAGCTAAAAGATTTCTCTATCTAGTGATACCGTTTATATATGTTGTCAAAATATATT
Source organism: Neoarius graeffei (assembly GCF_027579695.1). Classification (NCBI taxonomy): domain Eukaryota; kingdom Metazoa; phylum Chordata; class Actinopteri; order Siluriformes; family Ariidae; genus Neoarius; species Neoarius graeffei. The sequence continues at coordinate 45,094,852 of NC_083574.1, forward strand.
GTATTTTATGCCAAAGAATACATCCAATGGTGGAATGGCACTTTAAGAATCGAAATTTGTACGGAAGATGAATAAGAAGAAGAAGAGGAAGAAGAAACACGCAGAAGAACAATAGGTTGCTGTGCTTTGCACTGCAACCTATTGACTCCCCTAGGGAGGGGAGTCAATAGGTTGCAATGCATAGCACTGCATCCCTAATAAAATATGCGAATTAGCTACAATTTTCACTTGGAATCACACTGAATTGATATTCGCATATTTTACCGCAATTGTTGTGTCTCCAACTAGTCGCAGGCTGTCGCAGCCCGGCTTTCCCTCGGCAGGCAGGGAAGTAGAGGAAGCCTCACGGAAACTGACTTGAGAAGGGTTCGCGACGGCTTTGCAACACCAGCGACACACTTGCGGCTATTTTGAGAGAAATTTTGTCGCACGAATTTTTTGAACATGTTCAAAATTTCAGTGACGAAGGAGCGACACTTTGCGACTCATGTGAGGAAATTGAGAAGCCCCGCGAATGTTTCAAGACACTTTTGAAACTCTCTCGCGAATGACGTTCGCAATTTGTCGCACGCTGTCGCAGCCCAGTGAGATACTGGCTTATGAGTGTAACAGTCACGCATGCGCATACATGTGCTCCGATTAAAATAGCCGGTGAGTGTATACAATTCGGTTCACCATTCGAAATAAATGGACTAGACTAAAGAAATCACTTTCAGACATGTTTATGTTTATTGCAGAGGGAAAGCGCGTTCCACTGAGCTCTAGCGCCGGGCCATTTCCGGGAAATAAGAGTTTGGGTCATGGTGACAGCGTGTGTATGTCAGCCTCGGTTCGGAGGTTTCAGTTTCGAAAACTGTAAGACGTAAGAGTAGAATAATATAAAGTACAGACACTTGGTATATTTTACTTCTGTGATTTTTAAATTGTTCATTTTTGGATTACGCTTCATTTTTGTAGCTACTGCCTCATAGAGTAAATATGCTGTATTTACTGTATGGACATGGGATCAGAAAGCAATTTTATTTATAAGCAGTAGCCACATGTACCCATAGGGTACCTATTTTTTTTGTGATATCTTCCTTCATATTCATCATAAGTGCTACCGGGCGAGGTTTGTTTTGCCTGACAACACTTGTTATTATCCATCCATCCATTATCTGTAGACGCATATCCTGTTCTACAGGGTCACAGGCAAGCTGGAGCCTATCCCAGCTGACTATGGGCGAGAGGCGGGGTACACCCTGGACAAGTCACCAGGTTATCGCAGGGCACTTGTTATCATTCGTTATCAAACTTAAAGACAGGCACAAACAGAGAAAATGGGGTTACAATTCTGTTCATAGCTATAATTCATAGCTATCTGTGGATATATGTATATTTAACAGTTATTCCACGAATTCAAGTCGTACATGAACTAATAGTCGACGAGGTGCATAGAGCTAACTTGGTTATAAGCCATGTACGATGAGGTTGAGTGGAATAACTGTTTTATTCTATCCACATTTCACTTGATTTTGAGAAACAGAGCATTTTTTTTTTTGCAAATTCGATAAATAAAAACTTTATACAAAACGCCTGACAAATCATTTCCGCTTAGAATGTAAACAAACCGGCGAAATGACAGTAGCAATTTGTGAAAAATGCAATAATAATAATTCTTGGGGGAAAAAAAAAAAGATTTGTTCTTACCATCAAATACTTGCATTCCATATTTTGTTGCTTTTTTGTATTTTTGGGGTTTTGTTTTCGAGTAGAGTTTTTATTTCGTCCTCGGTTGGTTCAGCAACACGCGCCGCCATTTTGTTTTTCTCTAATCACGGTATAGGAGCTGATATCCTAGTAGTAGAGTAGCCAATCAGAGCACGTTATTGCTCATATCCAGTGACTATTAGCACCCAATTAGGGATCTACACTATATGTCCAAAAGTGTTTGGACACCTGACCATCACAGCCATGTGTGTTTGTTGAACAGTTCATTCCAGTTGTAGTTCACTCCTTATTTCTCATTCCAGATGTAATTCACTCCTTGTTTGTTGAACAGTTCACTCCTTATTTCTCATCTCATCATCTCTAGCCGCTTTATCCTGGTCTACAGGGTCGCAGGCAAGCTGGAGCCTATCCCAGCTGACTACGGGCGAAAGGCGGGGTACACCCTGGACAAGTCGCCAGGTCATCACAGGGCTGACACATAGACACAGACAACCATTCACACTCACATTCACACCTACGATCAATTTAGAGTCACCAGTTAACCTAACCTGCATGTCTTTGGACTGTGGGGGAAACCGGAGCACCCGGAGGAAACCCACCCGGACACGGGGAGAACATGCAAACTCCACACAGAAAGGCCCTCACCGGCCACGGGGCTCGAACCCGGACCTTCTTGCTGTGAGGCGACAGCACTAACCACTACACCACCGTGCCGCCCTCCTTATTTCTAATGAAGGAAAATTGTAATGATACAGCATACAAAGATGCCATATATCATTGTGTACTTCCAACTTTGTGGCAACAGTTTGGGGAAGAACCACATCTGGGTCTGATGGTCAGGTGTCCACAAACTGTTAGTCACAGTAGAACTGAATAAAAATACATTATTTGTAATGAACAGATGTGTTCTAAACAGATACAATTTTTTTTTAGAAAGCTTAGAAAGGTTACCAGAGCGTCAGATTGAAACTAAAAAAGTGTGCAACAAAAGGCTGTGGAAGCAATCAAGCAAGCTGTGTGTGCATGAGGTTTTTACTTTCATATCGGTAAGCAGTCAGATATTCATGAAAAAGAAAATACATTCATCAACGGGAATGTGATTCGCTGCACAATGCAGGTAGGATTCATTCATTCATCCTGAGTCGATCCTTAGATCAGAGTCGTTTACAATCAGGCTACTAGTTTGCTTAGATTTTGGAAAATAACTAAATTCGTCAGAAATTATAAAAAAAAAAAAAAAAAAAAAAACTGCAAGTGAGATCAATTATGAACTCAAGTGATATAGTTGAGGTTGAGGAACTGTCAGAACCAGAATCCACAGATCAAGCCAACAGTGTTTTCCAGTATTTCCAGAGGTACTGTGGTAGGGTTCAGATTTAATTCTGATACAAACACCGATATCTGGGGTATTACACAGATACAGAATCACGGTATTGGACTCCTACACCAAAGTCATTAGTATTAACGCCTAATGAATATTGAGTAATTGGCAGAGGTGGACAAAGTACTCAACTTCATTACTTAAATCAAAGTACAGATCCCGCTGGTCAAATATTACTCCGATACAAGTGAAAATTGTACAGTCAAATTTTTACTTAAAGTTAAAGAACCGCAGTATTTGCTTTTGAAAATACTTAAGTATTAAAAGTACATGTTCTGTCAACACATTGTTGTATTATTCCCACAACATTTACAAGTCCTAATGTCGTTACCAAAGACAGAAATGTGAATTCAGAAAATGAACGCATGCTGTGCCATCATGGTGGTTTAATGTTAAGCTAGCTTGCCAGTGAAACTCCACCTGATATGCTAGTAAACTCTTTTCAAACTCGAAATCATATTGGGTCGCTAACACTCCTCGAAAAGGAAGATTTCTACATTCTGTTTATTTGGCAAGATTATGCTAAAACATTTCTGAAAGGACTTCAGATAAGTTAACGTTATTCATGTTAACATAACTCTGTTTTTACATGCTAACAGTGTCCAAGTTAACTAGCTATGTGTTAACGTTAGCCGTGGACAAGGTTACAGCAACTTGGAGGGAAAATCCATAGAAAGTCATTTGACTAACCAGACTGCATAGCTATTGCAACGTTATCGCTAGCTCTAAAAGCACAGACAACTTCGTTGCAAGCTTTCTCTTGGAATAAAATGTTTATATACCTCAATATGCTTCGGGATGACGAGTTTTTGTAGGCTGTGATGTGGTTCGTTTTGGGCAAACAAAGCAAACATTTAAAATGAAATGAATCTTTAATCCTTTCAGAAAACTGAAACATGGGTTCTCGGTAAAGCCATGAGTGTGTGCATTTCCCAGAAGAACCGCATCCTTCCATTCTGCCATCAACTGATCGTGTTCAAATAATGCTGCGGAGAAATAATTGAACTTGATTTTATCCAGTCTATGGACGTGATGTGACCCTAGTGATTACTGATAGACTGTCTCAGTGTCACCTGCGAAAAAAACAATCGCGTTTTAGAAAAGAAAAGAAAAAAACATCCACTTTCAAAGCTGCTTCATAGTAACGAGTAACGAGGACCTTGATAGAAATGTAGTGGAGTGAAAAGTACGATATTTGTCTTTCAAATGTAGTGAAGTTAAAGTCATAAGTTTCCAAAAAAAAAAAATACTCAAGTAAAGTACAGATACTTAAAAAGTGTACTTAAGTACCGTACTCAAGTAAATGTACTTCGTTAATGTCCACCTCCGGCAATTGGTTAGTCAGTAAAAATGAACCAAAGATTTGGTAGGTCATTATAAATTAAGCAATAATTACAGGAGATTTATCTTCTGGATAGGGGCGGCACGGTGGTGTAGTGGTTAGCGCTGTCGCCTCACAGCAAGAAGGCCCGGGTTCGAGCCCCGTAGCCGGCGAGGGCCATGCAGTTCTCCCCGTGTTTGCATGTTCTCCCCGTGTCCGCGTGGGTTTCCTCCGGGTGCTCCGGTTTCCCCCACAGTCCAAAGACATGCAGGTTAGGTTAACTGGTGACTCTAAATTGAGCGTAGGTGTGAATGTGAGTGTGAATGGTTGTCTGTGTCTATGTGTCAGCCCTGTGATGACCTGGCAACTTGTCCAGGGTGTACCCCGCCTTTCGCCCGTAGTCAGCTGGGATAGGCTCCAGCTTGCCTGCGACCCTGTAGAACAGGATAAAGCGGCTAGAGATAATGAGATGAGAGATGAGATCTTCTGGATAATAAAAAAGGAACAATAATAGCCATCCAGAAGTGTGGGTGAAAATATATATTATGAAGTATGTGATAGTGGGGGCGTGATCAAGCATCAGCTGGGCACAGAGAGGAGGCAGGTTGGAGCTGTGTGTAATTTTGCGGAGGAGGTTACTTATATGTCGTTTGCCTTTTAGGTAGAATGCTGTGAAGCTGAGAGAGCGAGAAAACAACCAAATACTGCAGCCAAATGCGTATCGCAACTTTAAAAAATGTTTGTATTTTGAAAATAAAGAGTTACATCAGGTAACTAGTGCCAATTCCAGTAGTGAGAGTAATTTAGCGTTGTAGTGGATGATAGGCAACACTAACTGTAGGTATCCTTCAGAAATCACACTGATGGTTCCTGTACTAAGCAGTGTGCCACTCAGTTATACTACTTCTTTGATTTATATAGTACTAACTAGTAGTTATCACCCGTGAACCTGATTTCCTCTGAATGGCCCAGTGGAGAGCTGAGTGGACACATGCGATATATAGGTTTTCGCTGTGTTCTCTCAAAATGACAAAAATCGCTCCCAGCGTCTCCTCAGTGACGTAGACTCGGCCCTAGCGGAAGTCTCCGGCGAGGAGCGCTAACTGCGAGGTCCTGTACAATCAAAACTCTCAGGTGAGTCAGGGATGGGATTCCCCGCCGAGGCTGCGCGCAGTGTTCTAGCATGAGCATGTAGCCTATGGGAAATGATCATGTCTTGGATTAGCACAGTGTGTTAGCACAAGCATGTAGTTTACGGGAACTCAATAGTGTGTTGGATTAGCACTAATCCCATGTTTTGGGAAATTGTAAATGTTGTCTTGGGCCCCTCTGGGGTGTCACAGATCCATGTGCAAAGTATGGAGTATGTGCGTCCAGCCGTGTCAATTTGCACAGGTGAACAGACAGACAGCCTTCCTTTAGTAGGTAGATGCTTCATGTCTGTTAACCTGCTGCCCTATTTTTCTCTTTCGCATTGCATCAAAATCAGATCAGCTTTGCGTGCTAACATCCTGCTCGCTAGCTCGTGGAAAGTATCTGGAGAAATAAAGGATATTACAAACCATTATACTACACTTCAAGTAACTACTTTTTCTTCCGGCTGCTCCTGTCAGGGGCTGCCACAGTGGATCGTTTGGATCTGCATATTTGATTTGGCATAAGTTTTTACACCAGATGTCCTTCCTGACACAACCCTCCCCAGGCTTGGGACTGGCACTAAGTATGTACTGGCTTGTGCAACCCCAATGACTGGGTATTTTTACCAAACCTGCATGTTTTTGAACTGTGGAGGAAACCCACGCAGACATGGGAAGAACACACAAACTCCACACAGAAAGGCTCCCACTACACCACCGTGCCACCCTACTACACGTCTAATAACCATGCTTCCATAAAACACTTCTAGCAACATCATCCATCCATTATCTGTAGCCGCTTATCCTGTTTTACAGGGTCGCAGGCGAGCTGGAGCCTATCCCAGCTGACTATAGGCGAGAGGTGGGGTACACCCTGGACAAGTTGCCAGGTCATCACAGGGCTGACACAGAGACAAACAACCATTCACACTCACATTCACACCTACGGTCAATTTAGAGCCACCAATTAGCCTAACCTGCATGTCTTTGGGGGAAACCGGAGCACCCGGAGGAAACCCACGCGGACAATGTGCAAACTCCGCACAGAAAGGCCCTCGCTGGCCACGGGGCTCGAACCCAGAACCTTCTTGCTGTGAAGCGACAGTACGAACCACTACACCACCGTGCCGCCCCTGCTAGTAACATCAGTCTTTTTTTTTTTGCAACATGTGGGCTAGGAATGAGTTAATCAGCACACTACTACAGTACGTCTGCATTTCCACCCTGATTAGCAAGTCTGGTGTGTGAAACCTACTATACTGTTCATGAACTGTTGAGAAAACAGAAAGCACTGCCTTTGAAATGCGTTTCAGTGGTTGGTGCTGAAGTGAATATCTCGCTGCGGAGCTGCTCTGGGGTGCGCACCTGATTTAAAATGCACCACCATCCCATGGGGCCTGAGCATCATTTATTATAAAGTCATCATGCAGGATAATTCCTGTATTTAAAAAAATATACACAAAATCGTTTTGATATTAAGTACTGACATTTTCTATGACTATCAAACATGAGCGACAAAATAGTAGCCTTTTAAATAAAAGGTGCTGTAGAAGTCTCAAATCCGATTGGTCAGAAGGTGTTGATTGATTTTCTATCACAGCAGCTCTGAAGATTTGAGTTATAGCTGTAACTCAAATCACAGGTTTATATTAAAGCTTGCGATTGTTGTTTCTATAGTAACAACTTACTCAGGGACTTGTATGGATGATGCTTCATGTGAACATCTTGAACACGTAATTATTGATATGTTGATTTTTCTGTGAGGACATTTTTAAGCATTTTTGGAAGGAGTCTGCATTGTTCACTCTATAACTGTAAAAGCTAAAGCTGGATCTTTTAGTAGTTTTCTAACACAGAAAAGTCTTCAGGATGGAAATCTTTGTGGTTGGTTGTTTCCTGGTAACATGATAAGTTTTACTATTTGGTCTCATTAATTTCAAGAATAAATAAATAAATAAATAAATTTACAGGTCAGGGAATGACTGTTCCTACAACCTTAAAAGTAACTATAAACAGATAAAAAGTATGATATGCTGCTCTTTAATAAAAAAAAAAATTAAACGTTAGTGTTGGCAAGTTGCTATGGTATAAAAGCAACGATAACACTTTAGGACATACTGTTACTGGAAAATAATCCATTTCTGGGTGGTAAGAGTAACTCTGCTTTACATTGCACCATCCTCTTGTTGATGATCTTCCAGTAACGTCATGCCCCAAAGTGTTTTATTGCTTATTTATCAGACATAATGCCCTTTCATGGAAACACATAAGGTGTGTGTGTCTTGTCTGCTGGGACATACTGCAGTGCTGTGAGACAGACAACACTGCCACTCCTAGGCCATCATGCTAAACTAACTCAGCATGATCTGATTTCCATATGGAGTGAATTTCCTGTAAATCGTTCATGAAGCAATGCCATGAAACAAAAAATAAATCATAAATCTGTCCCACAACTTTGTATGCGCACTTACTGCACGATATTTGCAAATTCATACACTGAGTTCATTCTTTGCGCCTCACATTTGACAATGAGATGTAAACAAGAGATATGTAAATATAGCTTATAAACTGTTACGTACAGTACCAGTCAAATGTTTATGTCATGGCTTAATGATGGATGTTGTTTCTCTTTACTTAGTTGAGCGGTTTCTTGACATAATATGGATTACTACAGTTGTGGAATAGGGCTATTTACTGTATTGCGATTATTTACTGTTTGATCTCAAACACATTAAGAAGGCAAGAAATTGCACTAATTAACTGTTGACGAGGCACCTGTTAATTGAAAAGCATTCCAGGTGACGACCTCATGAAGCTGGTTAAGGTAACGTCAATAGTGTACAAAGCGTCATCAAGGTAAACGCTGGCTACTTTGAAGCATCTAAAATAGGAAACATATTTTTAACTTTTTTTTGTTTGTTGACGACATAATTCCATACAGAGGGCGGCACGGTGGTGTAGTGGTTAGCACTGTCGCCTCACAGCAAGAAGGTCCGGGTTCGAGCCCCGTGGCCGGCGAGGGCCTTTCTGTGCGGAGTTTGTATGTTCTCCCCGTGTCCGCGTGAGTTTCCTCCGGGTGCTCCGGTTTCCCCCACAGTCCAAAAGACATGCAGGTTAGGCTAACTGGTGACTCTAAATTGACCGTAGGTGTGAATGTGAGTGTGAATGGTTGTCTGTGTCTATGTGTCAGCCCTGTGATGACCTGGCGACTTGTCCAGGGTGTACCCCGCCTTTCGCCCGTAGTCAGCTGGGATAGACTCCAGCTTGCCTGCGACCCTGTAGAAGGATAAAGCGGCTAGAGATAATGAGATGAGATAATTCCATACACAGTACTGTACAAAAGTCTAAGGCACATGTAAAGAAATGCTGTAGACCAAAAATGGCTTAAAAATAAATGTTTCAACATTTAAAAAAATACAACACTATAAACAGCAGTCAGCCATAATAAATTAAACAAAGTCAATATTTGGTGTGAGACGACCCTTTGCTTTAAAAAGAAAAAAGCAGTCTCAGATGCAACGAGTGCAGTTTTATGCGGAAATGAGCTGTAGGTTTTACTGAGCATCTTACAGAACGCTGGTTACGAATGTAACCATGGTTCTATGACTAAGTGGAAGACCGCCAGGGCGGTGCTGAAAGCACTAGTGGAAGGATCTTTGGATCCGCACGTTTCGAGAGTCGCATACAAAAGTTGTCATCTCATGACGTATGACGTGCCTGCCTATATAAGGCAACATCCCACGTTATTTGGCCTCAAGATCATTCTCGCGCAATCCGAGTGACCAAAGACCCTGGCAGTTACATTCGTAACTAGCGTTCTATTTCCTTCACTCCAGACCGCCAGGGCGGTGCTGAAAGCACTAGTGGAAGACGAATACCAACCCAGTCATGAGGAATTCAGAAGAGCATCACCACCTTCTGGAAGAACAGCTGCACACAGCAATGGCATGGACGCAACATTTAGCCTGTAGTACCGGGCAAATGTACATGTATTGGACCAAGTTGCAGCAGCACAAATGTCAGAGTGGTACGCCCTGGAGAGCTGCCCATGATGTTGCCTGAGCACGCGTCGAATGGCAGCGGACAGGAGAGGGCACAGTACGTCCCATAGATTTATAGGCATGGGTGATTGCCTCCACAACCCAACGGGAGAGCCGCTGCTTGGACAGAGGCCTTCCTCTCGGAGCACCACCAGAACAAACAATTGGTCTGTCGTATGAAAGGCTGCCGTCCTATCAAAATAAAACCTCAGAGCCCTGACAGGGCACAACTCTGCACGCAAGTCTGTCCTGTCCACCGGTATAGCAGTCAGCAAAATCGGCTGGTTGCTAAACTGGGGAGATAAGACTTTCTGGAGGAAAGCTGGGTTAGGCCACAATGAAACACTGTCAAACATAGGGCCCCAACGAAGACTATTGCCGCTTTTCCACTACAAACGCGGCTGAGTCGGGCTGAGCCGTGCCGTGCTGAGTTGAGCTGAGTGAGGCTATTGGAGTTGCATTTCGACTACAACCGCGCTGAACCGTGCTGGCTGGAAGTGGGTGGACACATTGGGTGGAGTTAGCGAAAGTGGGTGGACACATTGGGTGGAGTTAGCGAAAGTGGGTGGACGTCACGTGATGTCGTTAAGCAGCGCAAACAGTGACATCAGTGAGCTTTTAAGCGGTAGTCTCACGACCCGAATAGTAAACAATAAACATGGAGGACATGGAGTCGTTAGTGTTGCTGGTCTTGGTTCTGTGGCTTGTTGTCACCGACAACGCCAACAGATACTGGCAAGAGCGTATAGATGAGGCGAGGCGCACAAGGCTTCAGAAATTCTCGTAATTCGTAATTCTTCTTCCGGGTTTACGGTGTTTACAGATCCCAGCGTGCTCGCGGGGCGTGTGTGGGCATGTGAGGACACTCCTCCTCACCAATCAGTGCACAGGGGAATGTCTGCTCACGCCCCCAGCCTCACTCGGCTCGCTTTGGCTCGCTTCAGCCCTACTCCAAAACGGTGCGAGTTTTAGGGGCTAAGCAGGGCTGAAGCGAGCTGAGTCGTGCTGTTTTTTGGTAGTCGAAACGCGAGCCGTGTCGGGCTGAAGCGAGCTGAAGTGAGCTGAAAAAGGGTAGTGGAAAAGGGCCAAAACAGTACTCACTGAGAGGGCATGTAGCTCACTCACACGCCGGACTGTTGTGATGGCAAGGAGAAAAGCCGTTTTAACAGATAGCCACTTAATGTCAGCTGCTGACAGGGGCTCATAAGGAGGCAAGCAAAGGGATTTGAGCACAGTGTTCAGATCCCATGACGGACTCCGCACAAAACGAGGAGGATTAAGACGAAGTGCCCCTCTCAAAAAGGCTACCACCAGCCGGTGGGACCCAAGTGAAACACCTCCAACCTCTGAACGGTGGGCTGTTAGTGCTGCAACATACACCTGAAGTGTAGATGCAGCCCTGCCAAGCTCTAAAAGGTGCTGCAGGAAATCTAAAGTCTGTGGAACAGAGCAGCTTAGGGGGTCGATGTTGCGTTCCACACCAATCACAGAACACCTTCCACTTGCCTGCATACAAGCGTCAGGTAGATTCTGCACGTGCGTTCACCACAGTGTTCCTGGTCCCTTCTGAACACTCCAGTAGTAGCCCCGGGGCCCCAAGGGCCACACCCAGAGCTTCAGGCGTTCGGGACATGGGTGTTGAATCCTGCCCTCCATCTGCGTCAGCAAGTCGGGCCTGCTGGGCAGCTGACAAGGGGATCCCACTAGTAGTGACAGTAGGAGCTGGAACCATGGCCTGGATGGCCAATGAGGAGCTATCAATAGCACATGGTGACTGATCGTGCACACGACAGAGAGTCCTCCACAACAGTGGTAGAGGGGGGAAAGGCATAAAGGATGGCCCTCGGCCAGTCGTGGGCCAGAGCATCCTGGCCTAACGCTGCCGTTTCTTTTCCCAGGGAAAACCATGTCGGACAATGAGTTGTCGGACTGCTCGCAAACAGGTCCACAGTTGCTCTCCCATAGGTTTTCCAGATCTGTTCCACCATGTCTGGATGCAGTTTCCAATCCCCTTGAGACACCTTGCCGCGTGACAGAGCATCTGCCACACTGTTTAGGCGTCCAGGTAGATAAGATGCTCTTATGGAAAGGAGGTTGTCCTGAGCCCATACTAGGAGACTGTGAGCCACCTGAAGCGCCGCTACAGACCTTGTGCCCCCCTGATGATTGATATAGAAAACAGCTGCCACATTGTCTGTACGTACCAATACATGTTTGCCCCGTAGCACTTCCTGAAAGTGGCGCAATGTCAGAAACACTGCCATCAACTCCAGTGTGTTGATGTGGGACGTGCACCACGGAGCAGGCCAGGTGCCGTTCACACCTTGCCGACGCCAGACTCCATCCCAACCCATGAGGGAAGCATCTGTCCGGATAACCTCCCACCGTCCCGGTGGGGGACCAAGTGGAACTCCACAACTGAGAAAGTGTGCCTGGGACCAAGGTCTTAGCGTGAGCATGCAACGGCGTGTTATTCTCACCCTCATGTGCCTGTCTCGCACTGGACACAGACGCAGTTGAAGAAGCCATCTCTGAAAAGCCCTTAGCCACAGAAGACCCAGAGGAATGACTACTGAGGCTGCTGTGAGTTTCCCCAACAGCTGAAGGAGAGAAACGTAAGGCTGAGAATTGAACTTATTCTGTCTGGCGTGGGACTGGCCAGCATAGTATTCGAATCCAGGGCAAGGCCGATGAAATGTGTTGCCTGGACTGGGACCAGTTTGCACTTCCTCTGGTTAACCCTGAACCCCAGAGCCGTAATGTGTAGTAGCAACCGGTGAGCCTGTTCCCTGGCCTGTTCGGGCAATGCCGCACAAAGAAGCCAGTCATCCAAGTAAGGGAGCACTCTTATGCCCTCCTTCTGAAGGGGTTCTAGTGCTACTTGGATGCATTTCGAGAACACCCTTGGCGCCAGAGAAAGTCCAAAGGGGAGAACTCTGAACTGAAAAATCTTTCCCATGAACGAAAAACGAAGGAAGCGCCTGTGGTCCGCAGCAATGGGTATGTGAAAATAGGCGTCCTCGAGATCTATGGTCACAAACCGGTCCTGGTTTGTGACCGCTTGCAGTACATCTGTTGTTCGTAGCATTCGAAAAGGAAGCACCTTCAAGAAACAGTTTAACCTTCTTAAATCTAAAATCGGCCTGAACCCGCCGTCTTTCTTTGGAACGAGAAAATAAACTGAAAAGAAACCCCCTGGATGAACAATGGGGTCGACCATCTTTATGGCTCCTTTTTGTAGTAACAACTGAACTTCTCTCGACAAGGCTTCTGCCTGTCTTGGATTGGTTATAACTGTCTGCCTCACACCTGAATGCATTGGTGGCTGGCGGCGGAATTGCAGGCGGTACCCTTCTGAAAGGGTGGTGAGTAGCCATTGGTTGATTGTTATTTCATGCCAACGTGCTAGCTGGTTGCCTGTAAAACCTCCTGTCACTGGCCCTGACCTGTCAGTGGTCCTGTCTACGTTTTTCGGAAGGGATGGGGGGCGACAACGGCGGGGAGGACCCGTCTGTCGAAAAGGGCGAAAACTCACATGTGGCTGAGCGCCACCCTGCCTGGCCGAGGGAGATGAGGGAGGTGGGGGATTGGGGGCCTGCTGCTGGGGTCGATGGGGAGACCTTTGTGCAGCTCTAGGGGCCACATGCCTAAAGCATGAGGCAGAAGGGTTTGGCGGAGCTCTGAAGGTGGTTGCTATGCCCACATGACGGGAGCGAGACTCTGTAACAGACACACATCTGTCAAGGGCCTCTTGTGCTGCTGGCCCAAAGACCTGTCCAGATGCCAGTGGGAGGTGCCTCAGGTTGTTCCTGCATACTTCTGGCAGGGGCGATTGAGCCAGCCACACTTGTCAACGGGCTTGCAGCAAGGTGCCCAAGGTAGTGCCACACTGGTTGGCAATGACACCCATAGCCTGCAGTGCAAGTTCCAGTACCTCAGCCGCCAGTGGCTCTGCCGATGATGTGTTGAGTGTCGAGTGCAGCATAACAAGCATGTGTGCCAGTGAGTTAGACACCCTGCCAAGAAAGGCAGTAGAGTTGTAAGCACGAGAAAGTAGCTCATCTGTGCGGCGGCACTCAGCGTTAGGGCAACGCACCTGCTCCCGAAGTGCTTCATCGGGAGACACAATGAGCGAAGCAATGCTTGATTCGACTACTGGCATGCTACCCAAGCCAACAGCACTGGGGTCCTGCATCGCCACAAGCATGCGAGACATCTGGTCTGGACGGGCAGGTTTCGTAGCAGCCTCCAGGGCAGAGGCCACCACAGAAGTAAAGTCACGACACTGTGGAATTACCAGAGAGGCACGCTGAACATGGCGCAGGAACATGTTCTCAGATCCGGTAGGAGGCGCCGGGGTGTCCAATTGCAAACGTGCAAGCAAAGCCTTCAGTGTGGCCTCCACCGAACCCACCACTGAGGCAGACTCCCCAGATCGCCCAGAGGTAACATCACTGCCCGAATCACGGGGCTCAACACCTGGTGGGACTTCGCTTGGTGGCTGCGCCGAGGAAGAAGGCTGACTGAAAAAAGATGTCTGAGGCAGCCACAGACATCACTTCCTCTTGGTCAGGTGGCTGAGAACATGAGTCAAGGCACTCCGCGCAGCGATCATGTGCATCCAGCACCTCCATGAGGTTGGGGCAAGTGGAACACCTCACTGAATCCATCTCAGTGTCTACTCACCCACAACTTTTTTTTTAAGAAAAGAAGCAAGGTGTAGCACTGCTTGCTAGCCTGGCAACCAAGGCTAGCGAGTTCGCAAGCGCAACTTTACCGCTACAGACAACGATTTGCTAGCAACCAGAAAACCGATGCTCACGTAAAGTTGTAAGTACACGTTAACGTTATTGGCAACCAATTTGCTAACTCATTCAACACTGACAAACCTGCCGGCAACCGAACAGTTTGTGACAAGACCGATATAATAGCCGTCCCTGCAAACTTGGCAGCCAAGATTCAATGACTATCGATGCATAAACAACCTCAAAATAATGTTAACCAAGTTACCTTAGCGACCAAACAGCTCGCGTGGAGTCGAGTCCCACTGAAGTCCTCTTCAGTCACGAGCTGCACTGTAGATTGTCGCAGGTATTCCCACAGTTAACTGATAGCACACAAAGAATTCCAATAGAAGAGATGTGATTCCAACGCGAGAAAAAAGAAGAGGCCAAATGACGTGGGATGTTGCCTGAAATAGGCAGGCACATCATACGTCATGAGATGACAACTTTTGTATGCGACTCTCAAAACGCGCGGATGCAAAGATCCTTCCACTAGTGCTTTCAGCACTGCCCTGGCGGTCTGGAGTGAAGGAAATAGAACCAGCCACAGTTCTTATGGACACTTTGACTGTCACACTTGCTTCTTCATTTTGCACCAAAATCCAGTAGCCTTCATTATGTTTTCTTTTTTAATCTGAAAAGTGCTCCCTTATGTTATATACTGCTCAGATACAAACTTCTTTTTTTCTGTAACATTTAATTTTGTGCTGGAAAACAAATTCTAAAATGTTTTTGTACTGACTCGATAATGTAGACATCATAAAACAGAAATCTATAACAAAATTTGTATGGAAACAAACAGGATGCCTAAGGCTTTTGCACAGTACAGTATGTTCCATATGTTATTTAATCATTTTGGTGTTTTCAGTCTTGTTCTACAATGTAGAAAATAGTCCAAATACAGAAAAACCTATGAATGAGTAGGTGTGTCCAAACTTTTGCCTGGTACTGTATATTCCATCCATCCATCCATTATCTGTAGCCGCTTATCCTGCATAGGGTTGCAGGCAAGCTGGAGCCTATCCCAGCTGACTATGGGCGAGAGGCGGGGTACACCCTGGACAAGTCACCAGGTCATCACAGGGCTGACACATAGAGACAAATCACACTCATGGTCAATTTAGAGCCACCAGTTAACCTAATCTGCATGTCTTCGGACTGTGGGGGAAACCGGAGCACCCGGAGGAAACCCGGGCAGACACGGGGAGAACATGCAAACTCCACACAGAAAGGCCCTCGCCGGATACTGGGCTCAAACCCAGAACCTTCTTGCTGTGAGGCAACAGTGCTAACCACTACTGCCACCCTTATTTGCAACATTTAAGTGACAAAAATCATATTTGCACACATTTAGGAATATGCATACTGATTTGCGAGTCATATAATTACAGTCTCATCACTTTTTTCCCGTACAATTACTTTTGACAGGAATATAACTAGGACGTCCCTCAGTGCCTGTGCTAATTGACAGCCGAAAAATGTTCTCAGTCAAAACGTAACTACTGATGGTGACCAGCAGAGGGCTTTATTATTTCATTCTTGTTCAATGAGTCCAAGCCATAACTGCACTTTCAGTGGCCGCAGGACATAAAAACTGCATTCTTTGGTGTTTTCTCATCGGTTTTTATGACTTATTTGTATTAATTTTATTCACGATTTTTTAAGTAGTTTGTCTCCTCCCAGTTCAGTATGTATTTCACCCTTATCCAGAGCGACTTATATTTATCTCATTTACACAGCTGAGCAGTTAAGGGTGAAAGGCCTTGCTTAAGGGACCAGCAGTGTTAGGATTTGAACCCATGACCTTCCAAACAAAAATCCAAATGTCTTAACTGTTGAGCTACCACTGCATTTGTTTGCATGTATAAGATGCAGCTATATCTGTGGTATCTCCCTGGCATGCTGTGTGTGCAGGTTTTTTTACGTTGTCAGCGAGTATGTGATTGCACAGGTGGCTGCTTGTGAAAGACAGTCTCGGACATTGTGTCCTCAGGGAAACAGCCTGATGTTTTAGGTTATTCTGGGCCCAGCACCCCCTTCGTATGTCTGACTTTATCTGTAATCAGACACCGTGACTGCCTGATAGAAACTCCCAGAGTCCCTCATGGCTGGCCTACATTCTCTGCTCCACTGAATATAAAATCTTATATAGTACAGACAACCTTGGCAGTCACCGTACAACCATGGGATATGTGAGAGAAGAGGATTTTAGATCAATAAGGACACACTAAGCTTGGGCGTAAGGCATGACAGAGGGGAACAAGCTGGATTGCAGCAAGACCGTCTACTTCCTCAGAGCAACACAGGCAGGAAATGAGACACAAAATTCAATCTGATACCAAGTTTACCAATACTCTTGGTAGCATGAGTGCTCTCACACACGAACACACACTGTGCTCATGTTCCACATCCACAAACAGGAACTTCACTGAAGTCATATTTATAAAACCATGTTTGAAATGTTTAAGAGTCCGTTTTCTACTTTTAGGTCACCTAGGTGCAGTAAAAGCGTGCTTTTTGTCAAAATAACCCTTGTGCTGCTTGAGTAAGACAAAAGTGTAATTTATAACAGAGTTTAATTTCACTTTTTTTTTTTAAACTCTCATACATAAATTCTCAGTTGAAATAGTGCTGTGCTGAAAGTGATATTGCATGCAAGTTGTTCATTTCTTAATGGAGGCTCTGTTTAAAAAGTGCTTAACTGAATATGCAGTTGTGCTTGAAAGTTTGTGAACCCTTTAGAATTTTCTATATTTCTGCATAAATATGATCGAAAATATCATCAGATTTTCACACAAGTCCTAAAAGTAGATAAAGAGAACCCAGTTAAACAAATGAGACAAAAATATTATACTTGGTCATTTATTTATTGAGGAAAATGATCCAATATTACATATCTGTGAGTGGCAAAAGTATGTGAACCTTTGCTTTCAGTATCTGGTGTGACCCCCTTGTGCAGCAATAACTGCAACTAAACGTTTCCAGTAACTGTTGATCAGTCCTGCACACCGGCTTGGAGGAATTTTAGCCCATTCCTCTGTACAGAACAGCTTCAACTCTGGGATGCTGGTGGGTTTCCTCACATGAACTGCTCGCTTCAGGTCCTTCCACAACATTTCGATTGGATTAAGGTCAGGACTTTGACTTGGCCATTCCAAAACATTAACTTTATTCTTCTTTAACCATTCTTTGGTAGAATGATGTGTGTGCTTAGGGTCGTTGTCTTGCTGCATGACCCACCTTCTCTTGAGATTCAGTTCATGGACAGATGTCCTGACATTTTCCTTTAGAATTCACTGCTATAATTCAGAATTCATTGTTCCATCAATGATGGAAAGCTGAGGAAGCCCAGATGCAGCAAAACAGGCCCAAGCCATGATACTACCACCACCGTGTTTCACAGATGGGATAAGGTTCTTGTGCTGGAATGAAGTGTTTTCCTTGCTCCAAACATAACACTTCTCATTTAAACCAAAAAGTTATATTTTGGTCTCATTCGTCCACAAAACATTTTTTCAATAGCCTTCTGGCTTGTCCATGTGATCTTTAGCAAACTGCAGATGAGCAGCAATGTTCTTTTTGGAGAGCAGTGGCTTTCTCCTTGCAACCCTGCCATGCACACCACTGTTGTTCAGTGTTCTCCTGATGGTGGACTCATGAACATTAACATTAGCCAATGTGAGAGAGCCCTTCAGTTGCTTAGAAGTTCCCCTGGGGTCCTTTGTGACCTCGCCGACTATTACACGCCTTGCTCTTGGAGCGATCTTTGTTGGTCGACCACTCCTGGGGAGGGTAACAATGGTCTTGAATTTCCTCCATTTGTACACAATCTGTCTGACTGTGGATTGGTGGAGTCCAAACTCTTTAGAGATGGTTTTGTAACCTTTTCCAGCCTGATGAGCATCAACAACGCTTTTTCTGAGGTCCTCAAAAATCTCCTTTGTTCGTGCCATGATACAATTCCACAAACATGTGTTGTGAAGATCAGACTTTGATAGATCCCTGTTCTTTAAATAAAACAGGGTGCCCACTCACACCTGATTGTCATCCCACTGATTGAAAGCACCTGACTCTAATTTTACCTTTAAATTAACTGCTAATCATAGAGGTTCACATACTTTTGCCACTCACAGATATGTAATATTGGATCATTTTCCTCAATAAATAAATGACCAAGTACAACCTTGATTCCAAAAAAGTTGGACCAAAGTACAAATTGTAAATAAAAATGGAATGCAATGATGTGGAAGTTTCAAAATTCCATATTTTATTCAGAATAGAACATAGATAACAGATCAAATGTTTAAACTGAGAAAATGTATCATTTAAAAGAGAAAAAATAGGTGATTTTAAATTGCATGACAACACCACATCTCAAAAAAGTTGGGACAAGGCCATGTTTACCACTGTGAGACATCCCCTTTTCTCTTTACAACAGTCTGTAAACGTCTGGGGACTGAGGAGACAAGTTGCTCAAGTTTAGGGATAGGAATGTTAACCCATTCTTGTCTAATGGAGGATTCTAGTTGCTCAACTGTCTTAGGTCTTTTTTGTCGTATCTTCCGTTTTATGATGCGCCAAATGTTTTCTATGGGTGAAAGATCTGGACTGCAGGCTGGCCAGTTCAGTACCCGGACCCTTCTTCTATGCAGCCATGATGCTGTAATTGATGCAGTATGTGGTTTGGCATTGTCATGTTGGAAAATGCAAGGTCTTCCCTGAAAGAGACATCGTCTGGATGGGAGCATATGTTGCCCTAGAACCTGGATATACCTTTCAGCATTGATGGTGTCTTTCCAGATGTGTAAGCTGCTCATGCCACATGCACTAATGCAACCCCATACCATCAGAGATGCAGACTTCTGAACTGAGCGCTGATAACAACTTGGGTCGTCCTTCTCCTCTTTAGTCCGAATGACACGGCGTCCCTGATTTCCATAAAGAACTTCAAATTTTGATTCGTCTGACCACAGAACAGTTTTCCACTTTGCCACAGTCCATTTTAAATGAGCCTTGGCCCAGAGAAGACGTCTGCGCTTCTGGATCATGTTTAGATACGGCTTCTTCTTTGAACTATAGAGTTTTAGCTGGCGACGGCGGATGGCACGGTGAATTGTGTTCACAGATAATGCTCTCTGGAAATATTCCTGAGCCCATTTTGTGATTTCCAATACAGAAGTGTGCCTGTATGTGATGCAGTGCCGTCTAAGGGCCCGAAGATCACGGGCACCCAGTATGGTTTTCTGGCCTTGACCCTTACGCACAGAGATTCTTCCAGATTCTCTGAATTTTTTGATGATATTATGCACTGTAGATGATGATATGTTCAAACTCTTTGCAATTTTACACTGTCGAACTCCTTTCTGATATTGCTCCACTATTTGTCAGCACAGAATTAGGTGGATTGGTGATCCCCTTCCCATCTTTACTTCTGAGGGTCACTGCCACTCCAAGATGCTCTTTTTATACCCAGTCATGTTAATGACCTATTGCCAATTGACCTAATGAGTTGCAATTTGGTCCTCCAGCTGTTCCTTTTTTGTACCTTTAACTTTTCCAGCCTCTTATTGCCCCTGTCCCAACTTTTTTGAGATGTGTTGCTGTCATGAAATTTCAAATGAGCCAATATTTGGCATGAAATTTCAAAATGTCTCACTTTCAACATTTGATATGTTGTCTATGTTCTATTGTGAATACAATATCAGTTTTTGAGATTTGTAAATTACTGCATTCTGTTTTTATTTACAATTTTTACTTTGTCCCAACTTTTTTGGAACTGGGGTTGTATCATATTTTTGTCTCATTTGTTTAACTGGGTTCTCTTTATCTACTTTTAGGACTTGTGTGAAAATCTGATGATGTTTTAGGTCATATTTATGCAGAAATATAGAAAATTCTAAAGAGTTCAAAAACTTTCAAAGCACCACTGTACTACAGAGCACTTCATAGGAAGTCTCACTATTCTACCTCACTGTGAAATGACTCCTGTATGAATATGATTTGAAGATGATGGGTGTACACGCCTTCTGAAGCCCTGTTCTGATGGGATTAGCTGCACTAGGTGACTTTTTTTAAACACGTCTCCTTTGTGATAAAAAAAAAACTCATTTCAAATTTAAAGTGACACACGTCGATGTATTAAAAAGATGAATAGTACCCTGTGGAGCTAGAATAATCCCGATGTACTTGAATCACATGCTGTATTTCCTGCTGCCTCATGCCTGTGAAGGAGAATGAGCTGGAAAAACACCACGTGCTGATGTTTACACTTGGGTATGGAAACGGCCGAAGTTTATCCTCATTATAATATTATAATAAGCGAGGTCGCAACAAACATGGCAGAACCAGTGGCCTCTGCTACAGAAGTGAGCACTCGAGAGCCTTCGAGCTCACAGGTGCATTTAGATTCTGAATATTTCAATTCTAACCTGTAGAAAAGTTGATGCAATAAGTAGGCTAAAAGATACCAATGTGACTTTTCTGAACTGGCTGTAAACTGCTGAACCGTGACTTTTCCGAACCGGTTTGTAAACAGACTAACATGTGGTTAGGACGTCCCACATGAGGAACTAAAATGCATTGAAACAAGATGATGTATACCAGTTATGGGGATGGGTATCAGTTCAAACAGTTCAGAAAGGGGAGTGGATTAAATGATTCCTGAACCAGCACATTGACCTGTGTCACTTTAAACAACAATGAAATTAATTCAGGAAGGATGAGTTTCTGCCAGGTTGTTTCGTCTATGAACCTGGATGACAGCATCATACGGGTGGTCATATGATCTTATATCTGTTGGATTACAGGAAATGCATGCAAGATGGTTTAAAACCTTACAGAGATAAAATCGACTTTAATTAGCCAGGTTACTGCACTCTTCTGATTGGAAGATCTTTCTCCTGCTAATGGACTCCTAATTTAGGCATTATGGAGATAAAGGTATAGAACCCAGACAAAGCAAGTTGATGAGAGACTCCTCCAAAACATGAATCATTTTTGGGTTAGTTCATGTGTGCTAGACGACTAAATAAAAAAAAAAGTGGTTTTCCAACGCAAGGGGTCGAAGCAGTCAGTAAAATAAGAAACAGATCGATACGGAGAGGATTTGTTCTGCATTTGATGGCAGGTCATAACCCCGGACAAGGAAAAAACACAGAAAATGCACCCTCAACTTGGAATTCCTACTGAGGTACACAGGATGGTCTCTTCAATCTGAGTTTTCCAAGCTAACAAATGATGTCAAGTCAAAATGTCTGTGCACAGCATCAGAAATGAACAACATAACACTTCTTACCTTCAAATGAGTTATTCTGTATGTACACTGCATTACATTATTGGCATTTTGCAGACGCTCTTATCCAGAGCGATGTACAACATACCCAGAACAGCCTGGGGAGCAGTTGGGATCCTCAAGGGCACTTCAGCCATTCCTGCTGGTCTAGGGAATTGAACCAGCAACCTTTTAGTCCCAAAGCTGCTTCTCTAACCACTAGTCCACAGCTTCCCCATGGAACTATACAACTATTTCCTTGTATGTCAATCGACATACAGCATTATTAACTTGAATCTATATACGTCAGTCCACCAGATTTTCATACCAGATGCTCAGATGATGGATTTTGAGTTATACCTGCTGCATTACACTACCAAGCCTCCGTATGCAGGAAATACAAACTAAAGTGAAATTGGACCGAGGGAAGTTACTGTAAATCTGACATGAAATCATGTGTGTACAAACCAAAATGGTCCATTTTCCACGCAGAAAGCCTTCAAAACATCCATGATGTTTCAGCTAGGTCTAAAGTGCATTTTTGGACCAGACGGACACTACGTTTACTCTGGATTTGCAAAAACAGCTACAAGTCATTTAATTTGAGTCCTCACTGACTGGTTGACACCATGCCAAATTCAATTTTGGCACTATGCCAAAATTGAGTTACATGTTGATCCTGGGATTGAGATGCTGGCCTCTTCTGCCCCTCGGACCTGCTTGATCCATCCTGGTGCCCTGTGTCTGGTCGGAGTTTTATCGCCCCACTCCTGTGAAGGACGGCCCCATGAGGACAGTTGAGGGTTATACCTGTTAAAACTGTTAATATTATAGTCAGGCTGTCTGTTGTTGCCCAAATGAGGATGGGTTCCCTTTTGAGTCTGGTTCCTCTCGAGGTTTCTTCCTCATGTCGTCTGAGGGAGTTTTTCCTTGCCACCGTCGCCACAGGCTTGCTCATTGGGGATAGATTAGGGATAAAATTAGCTCATGTTTAAAGTCGTTCAAATTCTGTAAAGCTGCTTTGCGACAATGTTTATTGTTAAAAGCGCTGTACAAATAAACTTGATTTGATTTGACTATGCCAATTATGTCAGAATATTAGTCGCTGATACTCTGTTTCTAACACAGGACCAACTTTAACCTGTACAAAATGCAGAGATGGATAGTAACGAAGTACATTTACTTGAGTACTGTACTTAAGTATGCTTTTTGAGTATCTGTACTTTACTTGAGTATTTTTTTTTTGGAAACTTATGACTTTAACTTCACTACATTTGAAAAGCAAATATCGCACTTTTCACTCCACTACATTTCTGTCAGGGTCCTTGTTACTATGAAGCAGTTTTGAAAGTGGATGTTTTTTCTTTTCTAAAATGTGATTGTTTTTTTTCGCAGGTGACACTGAGACAGCCTATCAGTAATCACTAGGGTCACATCACGTCCATAGACTGGATAAAATCAAGTTCAGTGATTTCTCAGCAGCGTTATTTAACATGATCAGTTGATGGCAGAACGGAAGGAGGCGGTTCTTCTGGGGAATGCATATTGAGTTATATAAAAGGTTTCATTCCAAGAGAAAGCTTGCAGTGAGGTTGTCTGTGCTTTTAGAACTAGTGATAACGTTGCAATAGCTATGCAGTCTGGTTAGTCAAATGACTTTCTATGGATTTGCCCACCAAGTTGCCATAGCCTTGTCCATGGCTAATGTTTACACATAGCTAGTTAACTTGGACACTGTTAGTTAGCATGTAAAAACAGAGTTACGCTAACATGAATAACGTTAACTTATCTGAAGTCCTTTCAGAAATATGTTTTAGCATAATCTTGCCAAATAAACAGAATGTAGAAATCTTTCTTTTCTAGTAGCATTAGCGACCCAATATGATTTCGAGTTTGAAGAGTTTGCTAGCATGTCAGGTGGAGTTTCACTGACTAGCTAGCTTAACATTAAACCACCATGATGCACAGCATGCGTTCATTTTGTGAATTCACATTTCTGTCTTTGGTCACGGCATTAGATTTTGTCAGCGTTGTGGCAACAATGCAATGATGCGTTGACAGAAAATGTACTTTTAATACTTAAGTATTTTTAAAAGCAAGTACTTCAGTACTTTAACTTAAGTAAAAATTTGACTGTACAACTTTCACTTGTATCGGAGTAACATTTGACCAGTGGGATCTGTACTTTGATTTAAGTAATGAAGTTGGGTACTTTGTCCACCTCTGACAAGATGTTACCAAAAAAGTTGTTATTGTTGATACAAGATAGTCATAAAATATGTTTTTATTCTTTCTAGCCTTTGAACATGCAGTGTTGAAAACATGGAGACCAGGACTCAGACTCAGTCAGTACATGTACAATGAATGGACACTGTCGCTCATTTCTAGCTCTGGTTCACATGATTGACACATTTTCACTGCAAATCAAAACATCATTCGCTGATTTTTATGGCAGAAGGAAGGTCTATACTTGTCCCAGTCGTGGATGATGTTAAAAGTCTAAATGTATCCTGTAGGGGCATTATTGAGGTGATTATTCATTGATAGTTCCTGGATCAGCCAGCGAAAACGGTGCAAAATATCACGCGCTTTTCAACGCCATTTCGACGCATTCTGTAAACAGAGCATCTGGGACAAAAATCCCGTGGAGCAACACACATCTATAATCTATCAGCAGAATCTCTAACACTGAATGTACAGATTGCTGCATTGTAGCTTGAATGCTACAAAATAGTGAAAAGTTGAAAATGACATCATTCTCAGTGCTGATTTCATACTTCTTTACTCAAGTCTGCAGAAAATGATCAGACGTCCAAAAACCTGGACATCATTTGGTCCATTGGGTATATTTCTCAGGACAGCAAGGGGAAAAACAATTACCTGGATCTATCAGTCGACGACTGAACATGATGAATTTACTCAAGGTCCAAATGTAAATCTTATCCTTTCTGAATAAGGCTTATAAAATGTAAAATCCAGGTGTTTTCACCTTCTGTGGTTTACGCAATACACAGTGTTGCCAGTGCCAATAAAATATTATAGGGTCATTAAGTTGCAATTATTTTCATATTCAAATATGTCTAAGTACTTACTTTGAAGTAAGTATAAATGAGTGCAATTTTGAAAAGAACTTAGCAGCACTTGTATACATACATACACACATGAGCATGTAAGGCCTGAGAAATCACACTGCTACTCACATTATGACTTCTCCATTTCAATCGATCAGCATGACAGGTAAATTAGACTGCTGTCTGATTCCACATTTGTCTCTCTAATTATTACCATATTACACATTTTCATCATTCCATCTCCTCCCTCAGGCAGCAGGACAATAAATGGTTGACTTGTACTGAACCTCCTTCTGGACATGGAAAAAGCCAATCGACTAGGGCTTGAATTCTTCATAAATCATCGCTACGTTCAACAGTCCTGTGTGAAGTCAATGCCACTTTTGGTGTAACTCCTGCAGGTTCAAACAGCAGCTTCATGCGAAAACAACATGCATGACACCTGAGTGCTTTCAAGCAACCAGTCACACCGTCTCTTAGGTCTTCTCAGAGTCCTTCACCGAATTAAGTTATAAATCTGGCTCTGTGAACGTACCAGCATGAAATATTTAAGATTAAAGATAGGGCAGGAACATATCTGGAGCTGGACTGAGGCCACCAAGTTTGGCAGCATGAATTTGTCTTCGATCATCTGCTATAATATAAAAAAAATAAATTAAAAAGTGATAGATAGATAGATAGATAGATAGATAGATAGATAGATAGATAGATAGATAGATAGATAGATAGATAGATAGATAGATAGAGTGGTGCTTGAAAGTTTGTGAACCCTTTAGAATTTTCTATATTTCTACATAAATATGACCTAAAACATCATCAGATTTTCACACAAGTCCTAAAAGTAGATAAAGAGAACCCAGTTAAACAAATGAGACAAAAATATTATACTTGGTCATTTATTTATTGAGGAAAATGATCCAATATTACATATCTGTGAGTGGCAAAAGTATATGAACCTTTAGGATTAGCAGTTAATTTGAAGGTGAAATTAGAGTCAGGTGTTTGTCATCCTATTGATTGAAATCAGGTGTGAGTGGGCACCCTGTTTTATTTAAAGAACAGGGATCTATCAAAGTCTGATCTTCACAACACGTTTGTGGAAGTGTATCATGGCACGAACAAAGGAGATTTTTGAGGACCTCAGAAAAAGCGTTGTTGATGCTCATCAGGCTGGAAAAGGTGACAAAACCATCTCTAAAGAGTTTGGGCTCCACCAATCCACAGTCAGACACATTGTGTACAAATGGAGGAAATTCAAGACCATTGTTACCCTCCCCAGGAGTGGTCGAACAACAAAGATCACTCCAAGAGCAAGGCATGTAATAGTCGGCGAGGTCACAAAGGACCCCAGGGTAACTTCTAAGCAACTGAAGGGCTCTCTCACATTGGCTAATGTTAATGTTCATGAGTCCACCATCAGGAGAACACTGAACAACAGTGGTGGGCATGGCAGGGTTGCAAGGAGAAAGCCATTGCTCTCCAAATCATTGCTGCTTGTCTGCAGTTTGCTAAAGATCACGTGGACAAGTCAGAAGGCTATTGGAAAAATGTTTTGTGGATGGATGAGACCAAAATAGAACTTTTTGGTTTAAATGAGAAGTGTTATGCTTGGAGAAAGGAAAACACTTCATTCCAGCATAAGAACCTTATCCCATCTGTGAAACATGGTGGTGGTAATATCATGGTTTGGGCCTGTTTTGCTGCATCTGGGCCAGGACAACTTGCTATCATTGATGGAACAATGAATTCTGAATTATACCAGCAAATTCTAAAGGAAAATGTCAGGACATCTGTCCACGAACTGAATCTCAAGAGAAGGTGGGTCATGCAGCAAGACAATGACCCTAAGCACACAAGTCGTTTTCCTCAATAAAGTCATTTTCCTCAATAAATAAATGACCAAGTATAATATTTTTGTCTCATTTGTTTAACTGGGTTCTCTTTATCTACTTTTAGGACTTGTGTGAAAATCTGATGATGTTTTAGGTCATATTTTTGCAGAAATATAGAAAATTCTAAAGGGTTCACAAACTTTCAAGCACCACTGTGTGTGGGTATCTCATTTCATTATCTCTAGCTGCTTTATCCTTCTACAGGGTCACAGGCAAGCTGGAGCCTATCCCAGCTGACTATGGGCGAAAGGCGGGGTACACCCTGGACAAGTCGCCAGGTCATCACAGGGCTGACACATAGACACAGACAACCATTCACACCTACGGTCAATTTAGAGTCACCAGTTAACCTAACCTGCATGTCTTTGGACTGTGGGGGAAACCGGAGCACCCGGAGGAAACCCACGCGGACACGGGGAGAACATGCAAACTCCACACAGAAAGGCCCTCGCCGGCCACGGGGCTCGAACCCAGGACCTTCTTGCTGTGAGGCGACAGCGCTAACCACTACACCACCGTGCCACCCCGTGTGTGGAGATATATATATATATATATATATATATATATATAAAAAAAAAACACACACACAGTATATCACCAACAAACACTTGAAATACCAACAGTGCTTCTCACTCCTCTCATTCATTCAACCAACCAACCAACACAACAATAACAGTTATAAGTGCAAAACGACAGGCATTTACCAGTTGTAATTAGATATTTAAATAATATTGGCTGGCTTTTTTTCATGGTATATCAGATATATTCCATTCAGCTTGCATGATATTGAACGAGTGAAAAATGAGTTCAGTATCATGCTAGCTGAATGGAATATATCTGATATACCATGAAAAAAAGCCAACCAATATTATTATTATTATTATTATAATACATACACACACTCTTCATATCAGCATTCTCAAAGGCCAATGCTAGCTTACCCACGACTCAGTGCTGTTAGCAAGGCAGTCCAGTTATCTTCCAGCCAGTGTAGTAGTAGCGTTAGCGAAGACCAACGCTAGCTACCTGTGGCTCGGTGCTGTTAGCGCGGCAGTCCAGTTACCTTCCAGCCGGTGTAGAGTTAGCGAAGGCCAATGCTAGCACAGTCAAGCCGAATATTATTATCATTTTCCCTGTGTAATTTACTTAGTTACTTTTAAAATCAACATCGACAACTACACACAACGGAGCAACCTGGCAGTCAAAATTCTCTCAAAATCTTCCACTTTTAACAAAGCAAACCTGGCAGCCATGTTTGTTTACAAACGGTCACAGTCGCTCGCTAGCGTGGAAGTTTTACGTCTCTGACGTATGAGGTCATGCTGTCTTGACAACCATGCAATATTGTAAACCACATTCAACGCTCATTCTCCATTGGGTAGAGTGATGTAAAACACGTAAGATACGCGATATGCGAACAATACTGCATGCTATCAAACCAAATGAATGAAACCCGCTAGAAGGGAATAGAACACGTTTTTATTCCATGGAAAAAAGTGTCCTGTATTTATAAAAAATATTATAATAGATTATAAACAGAATGTGTAAAGGTCATTGCACAATCTCAGGCCTACAGTCAAATACCAAATAAATGAATGTAAAGAAATGACTCACTGTGGGGCAAGGTGAGATAAAATGACATTCCAGGGAGGGAAAATGATGTTTTTCTCAGAATTATGGCACCCTCTTCTGACAATTCATGTACACTCAGATTTAGTGCACAATAATGTAGAAAGAGGAGCAAAAGTCCTAAGGGCGCTGCTATGCTCTTAAAATCCGCTCAAACGGACCTTAATTCCATTAATTCAGTACATTACCTCTGCTGCAGTGCCATTTGCTTGTTTCACTGCATTCCAGCCTGCTTCTTAAGTAGGCAGCATTTCTAATCTGGATACAACTGCCTTTTGACCTTCCTTATTTTGGGCACATTTGAGAGCAATATCGCACTTTGGTTTCTCTAAGTAGAACAGAGATGTAACCAAATACAAATACATTAATCTAAATGAACAGATAATGTATTATAGACGAGTGGGAGGTTTTTACTTGCATGTTGGCCAGATATGAAGCTTACAGGACAAAGAAAGGCCTTGTTCATTAGCACGAATGTATAGTGTTGATTCATGCATCCTTAGTAACTGCCTGGTCAGGATTGCGGAGGTTTAACTTATGCTAGTGGTTTGTTTCTATTTTGGGAAATGGAACCAAGTTATTGTGGGAAGGTACAGTACAAACAAAAATTGTACAGGTACAATTCCAAAAAAAAGTCGGGACGCTGTGTGAACTGTGAATAAAAACAGAATGCAATCATTTGCAAAATCATGGAAACCCTATATTTCGTTGAAAATAATACAAAGACAACATATCAAATGTTGAAACTGAGAAATTTTATTGTTTTTTGAAAAATATATGCTCATTTTTAACTTGATGTCAGCAACACGTTTTAAAAAAGTTGGGACAGGGGTATGTTTACCACTGTGTTTCATCACCTCTACTTTGAGCAACACTCTGTAAACGTTTGGGAACTGAGGAGACCAATTGCTGTAGTTTTGAAAGAGAAATGTTGTCCCATTCTTGTCTGATATACAATTTCAGTTGCACAATAGTTCGGGGTCTCCTTTGTCATATTTTGCACTTCATAACGTGCCAAATGTTTTAAATGGGAGACAGGTCTGGACTGCAGGCAGGCCAGTTTAGCACCCAGACTCTCTTACTATGGAGCCATGCAGTTTTAATATGTGCAGAAAGCGGTTTGGCATTGTCTTGCTGAAAGAAGGAAGGCCTTCCCTGAAAAAGATTTTGTCTGAATGGCAGCATATTGCTCTGAAACATGTATATATCATTCAGCATTAATGATGCCTTCCCAGATGTACAAGCTCCCCATGTCATGTGCACTAATGCCCCCTCATACCATCACAGATGATGGATTTTGAACTGTGCACTGATAAGCCGGATGGTCCCTCTCCTCTTTAGCCTGGAGGATGTGGTGTCCATGATTTCTAAAAAGAATTTCTACTTTTGATTCGTCAGACCTCGGGACAATTTTCCACTTCACCTCAGTCCATCGTAAAAGAGCTCAGGCCCAGAGAAGGTGGCGGTGTTTCTGGATATTGTTTATATCTGGTTTCAACTTGCATTTGTGGATGCAGTAATGAACTGTTTTCACAGATGATGGTTTTCTGAAATGTTCCTGAGCCCATACAGTAATTTCCACTACAGACACATGTCTGCTTTTAATGCAATGTCTCCTGAGGACCTGAAGATCACAGGCATCCAGTGTCAGTTTTCAGCCTTGTCTCTTGCATACAGAGATTTCCCCAGATTCTCTGAATCTTTTAACAATATTATGTACCATAGATGATGTGATCCCCAAATTCTTTACAATTTTACACTGAGGAATGTTATTCTTAAATTGTTGTACTGTTTGCCCACGCAGTCTTTCATAGAGCGGTGAACCCCTCCCCATCTTTACTTCTGAGAGACTCCACCTCTCTGGGATGCTCTTTTTATACCCAATCATCATGATACTGACCTGCTGCCAATTAACCAAATTAGGTTTTTTTTGTTTGTTTGTTGTTTTTTTAAGCATTACACAAATTTTTCAGTCCTTTGTCCCAACTTTTTTTAAATGTGTTGCTGAGATCAAATTCAAAATGAGTATGTATTTTTAAAAAAAAGATAAAATTTCTCAGTTTCAACACTTGATATGTTGTCTTTGTACTATTTGCAATGAAATAAAGGGTTTCCATGATTTTCAAATCATATTATTCTGTTTTCATTTATGTTTTACAGTGTCCCAAATTTATGGAATTTAAAATTATAACTGTGCAAGTAGGATTTTAACAAACACAGTCCTGAACACCTCGGTAGTTGAGACCGATTATTAACTGGAGTGATGGAGCTGAGGTTGAGGAATTGTCAGAGACAGAATTCACACACTATGCGGACATCACTGGTATTTCTAACTCTGTCGTCCGTCCCCCCCAGTGTTTTTGGGAGCATACTGGTAGGATTTAAAAAAAGAAAAGAAACTCGATGCAAGGGTATCATACATGATATGGCCAAAAATATGTGGATACCTGAGTACTGAGGGCTTTTCACTTGATTTTCAAATGCGCCTCTGAGGATTTGTGTTTATTCATCCACAAGAACACAAGAGGTTGACCACTGATGTCAGGCAAGAAGACCTGGAGAGAAGTTGACATTCTGATTCATCCCAAAGTTGTTCAGTGCAGGCCACTTGAGTTCTTCCACTCCACTGTTGGTAAACCACGTCTTCATGGATGTTGCTTTGTGCACAGGGTCACTGTCATGCTGGAAGAGCTTTGGGTCTCTTATTTCCAGTGACAGAATATCTTAATACAACAGCATATGGAGACATTCTAGACAACTGTGTACTGTATTTTCAACTTTGTAGCAAGAGTTTGGGGAAGAACCATGTGTTGGTGTGTTAAGGTCAAGTGTCCACAAACATTCAGCCATATCTTGTAAATGCATTGCATTGTAGAAACATAAGCTCAATATTTGCTGTCTCCATTACTTTTAATTCTACTACTTTTTAGGAGCTAATATTAAAACGCCTATTAAATGCCACAATATCCGCTCGAGCAAAGTTCTTCTGTGATGTCAGAGCAGCAGACAACCACTAACTTCTCACAGGAATAGTGAAAATACAGCACCAGCCAAAAAAATAGCACAGATATCTCTGAATATATCCAAAATATTTCAACAAAAACATTTGATGTGTTTCAAGACAATGTATGCCAGAATTGATGAAAATGCTGCCAGCACCATCTCCTAACTCAGTGTAGAAGAAGAAGAAGCCTTTATGTGTCACATGCACACTCAAGCACAGTGAAATTCGTCTTCTGCGTTTAACCCATCTGAAGCAGTGAACACACGCAAGTGAGCATTAGGGTTAGCTACCTTGCTCAAGGGCACTTCAGCCCAAGGCTGCCCCATGTAAACCTAACCTGCATGTCTTTGGACTGTGGGAGAAACCGGAGCACCTGGAGGAAACCCATACAGACACGGGGAGAACATGCAAACTCCACACAGAAAGGCCCCCACTGGCTGCTGGGCTTGAACCCAGAACCTTCTTGCTGTGAGGTGACAGTGCTAACCACTACACCACCGTGTAGGAGGTTATGTATGTGGTTATTGTGTACAGCTAAATAAAATGTCATTACCTGAGATGCGGTGCTGTTTGGTGCTCACACGGTTGTTAATCTGGACACTGCAGCACAGGTGGAGCATAGCCAGCATGGTTAGAATCATCACCACACTCTGTAAAAGCAGAGTCAGCTCAAACTGCTTCCCGACCCTACACACACACAAACAATGGTAATATGTGTTCCTGTTGCATTACCACTTCCAGCAATGTAACCCCTGAGAAATAGTACTGTGTTGAGGAAATAATTATTTCTCCTGCACTCACCAGAAGAAGATGCGCAGTATATTAGCGATGAGCAAAACCAGGCACACACGGGTGGAGAAGCCCTCAGTGTTGCTGGTCTTCTGAATCTCCTGGTACTGAGGAATGTATGGCACTGCACCCCCAAACACCATCACACACGAGGCCAGCCATGACAGAAGAGTCCACGAGCTCTCCATTGACCCGAATGACTCCTCCAGATCAGGGTCCATGGCTCAGAGCCCCACCAGCACCACCACCTCCTCCTCCTCCACCACCACCACAGCTGCCGCTGCTGCTGCTGCACTCATATACTGTCCTGAGACATCACATAATAGCTTAAGTTTAAATTCATACAGAAGGGGAAAGCACAAAGTATATCTGTAAGAAACAGTAAATATATTGCAATGCTGTATCAAAAGAATGTAATGATAAATTGCCTTACAAAATGCCTTCAAGGATCACACTGTTGCTTTAAAGGGGTAGTTTACATTTTAACTGCCCTCTGCTGCCTGCAAGGTGAATTGCAAGAAACACAAACCATTCTCTTCATCCAAAGGTCCTCACATAATGGAGGCGAAGTGGCCAAGTGGTTAGAGTGCTTGACCACTAAGCGAACGGTCCCCGGTTTGAGCGTTGGCTCAGCGGGGATCTGGGGCTCGCTCCCTGTCCACCCAGCAGTGAATGGGGACCTGGTGGAAACACTGGGGGAAGTAAGGCGGCGAGGAAAGGAACTGGCCACCCTACCTCACTATGCCGATGGCCCAGGACAAGTGCGCTCTCTAACAGGCACTCCCCCAATGTACGAATCGTATATGGGACCCTCTCTTCTTCTTCCTCACATAATCTGTCTATCTTACGAGTTGTGTTTTAAGCTATTCAGTCTAGCTGGAGGCTGAACTTATTTAAGGGCCAGAAAAAATGTTTTCTGAAAGAAAAGCACCTGAAACTATCCAGATCCACTGCATGATAATATTGCAAATCTCAATGTTTACAATGATCAGTCATAAAATTAAAACCACTAACAGGTAAGGTGAATGACACTGATTATCTCATATACCTGTCTGAAGAAAAAGAAGCCTTTATTTGTCACATGCACACTCAAGCACAGTGAAATTCGTCCTCTGCATTTAACCCATCTGAAGTAGTGAACACATGCATGCACACACACAAGTGAGCAATGAGCGCACAAACATACCCAGAGCAGTGGACAGCTATGCTACAGTGCCCGGAGTTAGGTACCTTGCTCAAGGGCACTTCAGCACAAGGTCACCCCATGTTAACCTAACCTGCATGTCATTGGACTGTGGGGGGAAACCGGAGCACCTGGAGGAAACCCACGCAGACACGGGGAGAACAAGCAAACTCCGCACAGAAAGGCCCCTGTCGGCCGCTGGGCTCGAACCCAGAACCTGAGGTGACAGTGCTAACCACTACACCACCATGCTGCCCTTGTGTCAAGGGGTGGGGTATATTAGGTAGCAAGAGATCAGTCAGCTCTCAAAGTTGATGTGTTGGAAGCAGGAAAAATGGGCAAGCGTAAGGATCTGAGTGACTTTGACAAGGGCCAAATTGCGATGGCTAGATGACTGGGTCTGAGCATCTCCAAAATGGCACATCTTATGGGGTGTGTGTTCCTGGTATGCAGTGGTTAGTACCTACCAAAAGTGGTCCAAGGAAGGATAACCGGTGAACCGGCGACAGGGTCATGGGCGGCCAAGACTCACTGATTCACATGGGGCACGAAGGCTAGCCCATATGGTCCAATCCCACAGAAGAGCTACTGTAGCACTAACTGCTGAAAAGGTTAATGCTGGCTAAAACAGAAAGGTATAAGCATGAACTTTTTCATCAGTTTGTGCTACTAACCACTGCATACCAGGAACACCCCACAAGATGTGCTATTTTGGAGATGCTCAGACCCAGTCATCTAGCCATCACAATTTGGCCCTTGTCAAAGTCACTCAGATCCTTACGCTTGCCCATTTTTCCTGCTTCCAACGCATCAACTTCAAGAACTGACTGTTCTCTTGCTGCCTAATATATCCCACCCCAAGAACAGGCAGTTCTTGAAGTTGTTTGATTCAGTTCTTTGATTCAGGTAGGTGCCATTACAACGGCACCTGAATCAAATGTTATTCACGTCACCGGTCAGTGGTTTTAATTTTATGGCTGATCAGTGTATATAATCATTATCATTTTGCAAACAGTTTTAAAATGTATAAAGCACATCTTTAATAAGGAAAAAGGAAATTAGACTATCAGGAAATGTACTTGAATAAATGAAAATGACTGACAGGAAACAGAACACTTTCTTTTCAGCCATAGTCCTGACTTCAAGTCAAACATGTTCCTCTACGTGTCCATGCATGCAGCGACACTGGAACTGATTCCACTGTACTGATTCACTGCCTCGCCTTGAACAGGATTAATTACTCCCATAGTGTTCCTGCCTTTCGTTACCAGACGCTGAACCTGAATGTGTGAGCTACAAATAGTTTTGAACTAGGCGTGAATGATTACTAAGTATTCTGTAGCAATGGCGGGGGGGGGGGGGGGGGGGAGAGAGAGAGAAGTGACTCTATTCTCACACAGGCTTGTACAACAAATTTCTAAATCCGATTTCAGCTCAGGCTCATGAACCGCCTTCTGCTTTATGAAATCTTTCATCATCTAAATGCACCAGAAGATTTTCCTTCCTTTCCTCTCCATGTGCAAACCTGCAGATTAAGCACTCTGTTCTAAACAGAGCTCTATTTATATTTATTAAATAAATAAATAAATAAAATTAAAAAAAAAAAAAAAACCCACTCTACTCCCCAAACCTGTTTCCTCAACCACTGGCCCTTTCTTCTCAGCTAGACCAAGCTACTCCTGCAGAAAGGCTTTACCCACAACACTTCTCCTTTCCTCCTGGAGGTTCTTGAACATCCAGGAGTTCCCAAACAGACAGAAGAATGCAAGGTCCGTTCAAAACACTACCGTTCAAGTTTGGGGTCACTTTGAAATGTCCTTCTTTTTGAAAGAAAAGCACTGTTCTTTTCAATGAAGATCACTTTAAACTAATCAGAAATCCACTCTATACATTGCTAATGTGGTAAATGACTATTCTAGCTGCAAATGTCTGGTTTTTGGTGCAATATCTCCATAGGTGTATAGAGGCCCATTTCCAGCAACTCTCACTCCAGTGTTCTAATGGTACAATGTGTTTGCTCATTGCCTCAGAAGGCTAATGGATGATTAGAAAACCCTTGTACAATCATGTTAGCACAGCTGAAAACAGTTGAGCTCTTTAGAGAAGCTATAAAACTGACCTTCCTTTGAGCAGATTGAGTTTCTGGAGCATCACATTTGTGGGGTCGATTAAATGCTCAAAATGGCCAGAAAAATGTCTTGACTATATTTTCTATTCATTTTACAACTTATGGTGGGAAATAAAAGTGTGACTTTTCATGGAAAACACAAAATTGTCTGGGTGACCCCAAACTTTTGAATGGTAGTGTAGCTTGTGTGTTGCCGTCATACTGTACATGCAGTGTAGTCATTCATCAGTAATACATGTCCTCTGCAGTGGCGTAGGAAGGAGTTTGACATCGAGGGGAGAACTATTGGCGCAAGTTAACATTAACATAAAGTAACGCACCCTAACACAATCTCAGTCACATGATGGATGGGATTCTGCAGGAAGGAAGCATGTGACGCTTGCAAAATGTATGCATTAGGTGACACTGGGCATATCCAACAACCTGTCCCCCCTCCCCGTCTGTCTCTCTCTGTTGAGTTACACGTCGATCGTGAGACACCAGTGATGCTACTCCTCAGACCTGCCTGATCCATCCTGGTGCCCTACGTCTAGCTGGAGTCTCATCACATTGCTCCTGTAGAGGACAGCCCTATATGGACAATCAAAAGTCACACTTGGAAGACGGCTCTGGACACTTACAGTTTTGCTACGATGGCTGAGGACCACAATCGCTATGATAACTTTAGGACTGCAGTTGTCATGAACAGTTTTGCACTCAAGTCCCCATCAATGAACAGTTGATAACTTCAACAAAACAGACTTCATGCTAAAATTATAATGACTTTCCTGGCTACACAGTTATAATTTTCGACTATATAGATTTTTTGGGGGGGAGGCTTTTTGCACTTTTATTGGATAGGACAGTGTAGAGACAGGAAATGAGCGGGAGAGAGAGATGGGAAGGGATCGGGAAATGACCTCAGGCCGGAATCGAACCCGGGTCCCCGGATTTATGGTATGGCACCTTATCCACCTGAGCCACGACACCCCCAATTTGCAACTATATAGGACACAGTTATAGAAGCGAGTTATTTATAATCCTGTAATCTGTTATTACCCAGATGAGGTTGGGTTCCCTTTTGAGTCTGGTTCCTCTTGAGGTTTCTTCCTCATGTTGTCTGAGGGAGTTTTTCCTCGTCATCGTTGCCACAAGCTTGCTCATCAGGGATAAATTAAGGATAAAATTACATCATGTTTAAAGTCTTTAATTTTCTGTAAATCTGCTTTGTGACGATGTCTGTTGTTAAAAGCGCTATACAAATAAACTTGACGCTGCGTGATGGTTATTTGACAATCAAATCTCATCTCATCTCATTATCTCTAGCCGCTTTATCCTGTTCTACAGGGTCGCAGGCAAGCTGGAGCCTATCCCAGCTGACTACGGGTGAAAGGCGGGGTACACCCTGGACAAGTCGCCAGGTCATTCAAGAAAAATATATAATAAGATATTCTGTTTTGTGGAGAAGGGTGTAGGGCAGGGACCATCACCCTATTTCCTACACCCTTGATGTTCTGGAAACATTATTTCTAATATCGAATACATACATGTTATTTACCAGCTGGGAGGTCCGTATCTTGAAATACCATGACCATGGTCTTGAGAGTACTCAGCAAGGCCCTCTGGGCCGAGGTCAGTATTCAAGATCAAGGTATTTCACCATACGGACCGACCTTAAGCTGGTAAATAATATATTTATTTTTTTCTTTACCAAATTCTAACAGAAAATGAGAGCGCCCGAAAGGGAAAACCGAGCTGAGCCGCCATTTTGAATCCTCATTCACGGCTGTAATGCAAATTGCTTCCTCCTCAGTATACAAGTGCACTTTCATGGCAGGAAAAAAAAACTACATTTTGCCGCCTATGTAGTCCCCTATGTATACAAAATTGAGTCATTCAGGGGGTGTCACAGTGGTGTAGTGGTTAGCGTTGTCGCCTCACAGCAAGAAGGTCTGGGTTCGAGCCCCGTGGCCGGTGAGGGCCTTTCTGTGTGGAGTTTGCATGTTCTCCCCGTGTCCGCGTGGGTTTCCTCCGGGTGCTCCAGTTTCCCCCACAGTCCAAAGACATGCAGGTTAGTTTAACTGGTGACTCTAAATTGACCGTAGGTGTGAATGTGAGTGTGAATGGTTGTCTGTGTCTATGTGTCAGCCCTGTGATGACCTGGCGACTTGTCCAGGGTGTACCCCGCCTTTCGCCCGTAGTCAGCTGGGATAGGCTCCAGCTTGCCTGCGACCCTGTAGAACAGGATAAAGCGGCTACAGATAATGAGATGAGACATTCAGGATTCAGCCATGTTTTTGCTCGGCGTTGACAGCAGTTAGAGGTTTTTAGCTTTCTCCTGCAATGTTTTCTTTTATTTCTTCTTCCTCAGGGTAGTAAAACTCGCTTTCGCCGTGAAGACTGTCATTATCACTGTCCATGATGTAAAATTAATGCTATTCTCCTGAGAAATTCTGGCAAAAATTGAGATTTTTGATAAAAATCTTATAAATCTTATTTAAAAAAAAAGATAAATGTTGACAAAAATTGCTACTATGTTTGTTGTTGTGAACGAGCGAGTCGCCAGAGGTCCATAACCGGGGTCCGTAACTGGGGTCTGTATCATAGGATACGGACCCGCTCGCCAGCCAATCAGAGCGCAGGATTTGATGGAAACCGGACCGCGAAAAAAATAATTGCTAATATTTCTACTGAGTATCTATACATGCTAGTGTATAGGTGAACTTTCTGGTGTATAATTATTCACTTTAGCCCATCTGTCCCTGTGCATAGTCATATAGACCCTTACTCTCTATGCCATCCATCAAGAAAAAGGGACCAACTGAACAGACCACTGAACAGATATTATTGGGTGGTGTACCATACTCAGTGCAGCAGTGACACTGATATACAGTGGGGCAAAAAAGTATTTAGTCAGCCACCCATTGTGCAAGTTCTCCCACTTAAAAAGATGAGAGAGGCCTGTAATTTTCATCATAGGTACACTTCAACTATGAGAGACAGAATGGGGGGAAAGAATCCAGGAAATCACATTGTAGGATTTTTAATGAATTAATTGGTAAATTCCTCAGTAAAATAAGTATTTGGTCACCTACAAACAAGCAAGATTTCTGGCTCTCACAGACCTGTAACAACTTCTTTAAGAGGCTCCTCTGTCCTCCACTCGTTACCTGTATTAATGGCACCTGTTTGAACTCGTTATCAGTATAAAAGACACCTGTCCACAACCTCAAACAGTCACACTCCAAACTCCACTATGGCCAAGACCAAAGAGCTGTCAAAGGACACCAGAAACAAAATTGTAGACCTGCACCAGGCTGGGAAGACTGAATCTGCAATAGGTAAGCAGCTTGGTGTAAAGAAATCAACTGTGGGAGCAATTATTAGAAAATGGAAGACATACAGGACCATTGATAATCTCCCTCGATCTGGGGCTCCACGCAAGATCTCACCCCGTGGGGTCAAAATGATCACAAGAACGGTGAGCAAAAATCCCAGAACCACACGGGGGGACCTAGTGAATGACCTGCAGAGAGCTGGGACCAAAGTAACAAAGGCTACCATCAGTAACACACTACGCCGCCAGGGACTCAAATCCTGCAGTGCCAGACGTGTCCCCCTGCTTAAGCCAGTACATGCCCAGGCCCGTCTGAAGTTTGCTAGAGAGCATTTGGATGATCCAGAAGAGGATTGGGAGAATGTCATATGGTCAGATGAAACCAAAATAGAACTTTTTGGTAAAAACTCAACTTGTCGTGTTTGGAGGAGAAAGAATGCTGAGTTGCATCCAAAGAACACCATACCTACTGTGAAGTATGGGGGTGGAAACATCATGCTTTGGGGCTGTTTTTCTGCAAAGGGACCAGGACGACTGATCCGTGTAAAGGAAAGAATGAATGGGGCCATGTATCGTGAGATTTTGAGTGAAAACGTCCTTCCATCAGCAAGAGCATTGAAGATGAAACGTGGCTGGGTCTTTCAGCATGACAATGATCCCAAACACACCGCCCGGGCAACGAAGGAGTGGCTTTGTAAGAAGCATTTCAAGGTCCTGGAGTGGCCTAGCCAGTCTCCAGATCTCAACCCCATAGAAAATCTTTGGAGGGAGTTGAAAGTCCGTGTTGCCCAGCGACAGCCCCAAAACATCACTGCTCTAGAGGAGATCTGCATGGAGGAATGGGCCAAAATACCAGCAACAGTGTGTGAAAACCCTGTGAAGACTTACAGAAAACGTTTGACCTCTGTCATTGCCAACAAAGGGTATATAATAAAGTATTGAGATGAACTTTTTGTTATTGACCAAATACTTATTTTCCACCATAATTTGCAAATAAATTCATTAAAAATCAGACAATGTGATTTTCTGGATTTTTTTTTTCTCATTTTGTCTCTCATAGTTGAAGTGTACCTATGATGAAAATTACAGGCCTCTCTCTCATCTTTTTAAGTGGGAGAACTTGCACAGTTGGTGACTGACTAAATACTTTTTTGCCCAACTGTATTAGTGTGTGTGGCACTTATATGTCTATCGGGCACAGTAGTGTTGTTTTATTTATTAAAAAAAAAACACACGTTGTATAGAATACATTTGTTGCCACGCTGCACGACACACCTACCTTGTTGGTCTAGATTAGGTGTACAGTTACAGCTCACCTTTCATGAGTCTACTGACAAAAATTATATCTTTTGGTGCACTACTTCCTTGACAGTGCTAAACTGGTGTATAAAGCCAGTGGTTCCTGTGAAATGTTATTCAAATCCTGCTGCGTGACACATTTGCATGAAGGCCTTTGGGGAAACAACTGGAACACACCAAATCTTCAGCAGTGTGCTGTTTGCAGAATGTGTTGATTCTTGTCTGATCATTTTGACTTGATTATATGATAAATTCACACAGTGTACTGACAGTTTTTAATGTCCAAATGTAATGTATGTACATTATAAAACTTGATCACGCTCCCTTATGGTGCCTACAGAATGTGAGATTTCAGCAATCGTATAAGTTTATTGGAAGTGACTTTGTGCCGTACGGATCTAATAAACTTGGGTGCGACATCAAGTTTGACGTATGTAGACTGTATGATGAGAACACCTACTGAATCGTAGGCTATGACTATAAAGGAATAAAACCTCATCAGTGTGCATCATCCATCTGTGCCGCTAGAGCGGTAAACAATGAAGGTATGCAAGAATCGAGCCCTTGCAATCGTCAAGGGGATCAGTGCATCATTTCATGCTGCATTCCTATTAGTTGATATGTAGACGTAGGTCGTAGCAGCAGGTCACATCATGAGATGGTCACCGTAAATTTCTGACGTTGTCAGAATTTTGTCCCAGGCCACCTTGGCTGCAAGACCGTGACATGGCCATCTTTGAGCTTCCCTCACGGACCCATTTTCGACGGACAGGGAACGGGTTTTGCTCTTGTTCATGCACCAAATTTTTAATCGTTCAGAGCATTCTGACCAAAAATAAATTGGTTCGGAACATGAAAAGTTGGTTCCCAGTTGGAAAAAAAAATATATACCTATTATTTCCAGCACAAACCGTGATGACATCAGTCCTTACTTTGGGGAGGAAGCAGAGCACAGGAATAGACACGAAAAGGAAAAGAAAAAAACTGGCCCGAAAACAAATATATACATATGAAAACAGAACAAAAGCTGGCGCAGGTAATCGATGCACGCCGCCATCTTGCTTCTACTGTTTACTCCCGTTGTGAGTTGTGCAAAGCCCTCTGTTCATGACATACCATTGATTACAATGGTTCCAGTGAAAACGTGGTCCGGTTTGCTGGCTAGCACCAAGTTTCAAAGAATCCTGAATGGAGTCGGTTCAAGAACTTGTTCCCTGTTGGTTGAAAAGGGGTAACAGTGCGCCGCAGGATCACCATTTTGGAGCCACGACCAAAGATATCACCATGTTTGTTTCACACTGATCATCTTTCATTTGGGACAGTACTCAAGATAATAGGACTAATTAAAATTTCACACTGTATGGGGCATCTTTTGACCCTGAAAAAGCATAGCCAATTTTCCTGTTTAACTCTGAACGCAAAATCTTTTACGAGGAAAGAAAAGTCAGTAACGGAATTACGTCAGGAAAACTTTCATTTCTTAAAATTCAAACCAAGATTTCTCTGACGTGACATTGCTATAATTGCGGTGGTGACTTTTAAATACTGTATGGGTTTCAGTACATTTTGCCTTGGATTCCATACTTTAGCAAGATCACTGAGCTGATAAGTTAAGGCAATCTTAATGATTTCATAATTTGGCCTCTCTCTTGGGTGGCACGGTGGTGTAGTGGTTAGCAGTCTCCTCACAGTAAGAAGGTCCTGGGTTTGAGCCTCGCAGCCGACAAGGGCCTTTCTGTGTGGAGTTTGCATGTTCTCCCCGTGTCTGCATGGGTTTCCTCCGGGTGCTCTGGTTTCCCCCACAATCCAAAGACATGCAGGTTAGGTTAACTGGTGACTCTAAATTGAGCGTAGGTGTGAATGTGAGTGTGAATGGTTGTCTGTGTCTATGTGTCAGCCCTGCGATGACCTGGCGACTTGTCCAGGGTGTACCCCGCCTTTCGCCCGTAGTCAGCTGGGATAGGCTCCAGCTTGCCTGCGACCCTGTAGAACAGGATAAGCAGCTACAAATAATGGATGACATCTCTTCTGAAGAATTACCCAGAGTATACCCACCATTATGTGTGTCTGAAATCTTTGAAATGGTAACTGTACTATTCATGCCCCTTGTGATGTCATCACAGTACACAACTACTAACTTCTCACAAGAATAACGGAACAACGGTGCAAATCAGCACCAGGATCGCCAAACACATCGCAAAAAAACTGAATGTAAATAAAACTAACGTGTTTTAGGATGGGGTGG
Organism: Neoarius graeffei; assembly: GCF_027579695.1. Taxonomy (NCBI): domain Eukaryota; kingdom Metazoa; phylum Chordata; class Actinopteri; order Siluriformes; family Ariidae; genus Neoarius; species Neoarius graeffei. The sequence goes on from NC_083574.1 coordinate 45,137,050, forward strand.
CACGGTGGTGTAGTGGTTAGCACTGTTGCCTCACAGCAAGAAGGTCCGGGTTCGAGCCCCGTGGCTGGCGAGGGCCATTCTGTGCGGAGTTTGCATGTTCTCCCCGTGTCCGTGTGGGTTTCCTCCGGGTGCTCCGGTTTCCCCCAAAGACATGCAGGTTAGGCTAATTGGTGGCTCTAAATTGACCGTAGGTGTGAATGTGTTTGTCTCTGTGTCAGCCCTGCGATAATCTGGCGACTTGTCCAGGGTGTACCCCGCCTCTCGCCCATAGTCAGCTGGGATAGGCTCCAGCTTGCCTGCGACCCTGTAGAACAGGATAAGCGGCTACAAATAATGGATGGCATCTCTTTTGAATGGGTGGCACGGTGGTGTAGTGGTTAGCGCTGTCGCCGCACAGCTGAAGGTGCGGGTTTGATCCCCGTGGCTGGTGAGAGTCTTTCTGTGCGGAGTTTGCATGTTCTCCCCTTGTCCGTGTGGGTTTCCTCCGGGTGCTCCGGTTTCCCCCACAGTCCAAAGACGTGCAGGTTAGGTTAACTGGTGACTCTAAATTGAGCGTAGGTGTGAATGTGAGTGTGAATGGTTGTCTGTGTCTATGTGTCAGCCCTGTGATGACCTGGCGACTTGTCCAGGGTGTACCCCGCCTTTCGCCCGTAGTCAGCTGGGATAGGCTCCAGCTTGCCTGCGACCCTGTAGAACAGGATAAGCGGCTACAAATAACGGATGGCATCTCTTCTGAAGGGGCGGCACGGTGGTGTAGTGGTTAGCGCTGTCGCCTCACAGCAAGATCATCCGGGTTCGAGCCCCGTGGCTAGCGAGGGCCTTTCTGTGCGGAGTTTGCATGTTCTCCCCGTGTCCGCATGGGTTTCCTCCGGGTGCTCCGGTTTCCCCCACAGTCCAAAGACATGCAGGTTAGGTTAACTGGTGACTCTAAATTGACCGTAGGTGTGAATGTGAGTGTGAATGGTTGTCTGTGTCTATGTGTCAGCCCTGTGATGACCTGGTGACTTGTCCAGGGTGTACCCCGCCTTTCGCCCGTAGTCAGCTGGGATAGGCTCCAGCTTGCCTGCGACCCTGTAGAACAGGATAAAGTGGCTACAGATAATGGATGGATGGATGGATGGATGGAGGGCTTTTTCTAGTGACATTCCACTTTGTTCTTCAGCATATCTTCTTCCTTTTTCCTGATCAAGACAGAGGTGCACCCTAGGCACATGAGTGCCTTGTGTGAAAGGGATAAAGCCAGTGTGTCGGTGTGTTTGCTCCTGAGCTGCAGCACTGGGAGGAAAACAAACACCACAAGCTCAGCACAGGAGTCTAAGAATAGCGCGCACCCTTAAACACTCCAAAAGTGCACGAGACAGCAGTCAATAATACTGTTTATTAGAGAGAGAGAGAGAGAGAGAGAGAGAAAGAGAGAGAGAGAGAGCCCCGCAGCAGCGCCACTGTGCCCGACTGACTGATTATTAAATTCAGTTCACATACAAGATGAGAAAACCCGATAAATCTCTCTCCACACGGCGGAACGGAAACACAGAGACAGAACAACTCTTTCAGGACTGTGTGTAAGCTGTGCTACAGAGAATTTCCTGGTTTTTTTTTTTTTTTGTTATGATACAATTAACTAAAATGCCTGGTATGATCTTGCCCTCCACAGACAGCTTGACATTAGAAGATAAGCCCATGTTTACCTGCGCTACTGGAGGAGGTTACAGTCAGCTCGGGTTCCTGTCTCCTCCGGGCTGCACTCAGGAGTGAAGAGCTAAAATAAAGAGGTTTAAATAAGAAGTTAAAAGGCGGACAGAGTTGCAGATGGACTCACTATGAACACATGTTCCCAACCCAGCACAGCGCCCTGCGGGGCGGAGTGGACCTCAGGCACAGCAAAAACGAAACATACAGCAGCACACATCCGATTTGACTCCATATCGGTTTATTAACGCATCAGAAATACATTTGTGTCATCGAGTTAGAGCAATCTTGTATTGTTGTTGTTTTAAAGAATGTTATTAAAACGTTGCAAAGCTGAAATTCCTCCCAAAACGAGGGTTTGTTGTGATCTCGCGAGACTTCCGGACAATCTCGCCGGTTTAATCAACAGACTGGAACTAGCGAGTGAGTTTGAATCGCGTCGCTGCTCTGTTTCTGGTTGTTTGTTTATTTGCTTTTTTTTAAATTTGCATAAACACTAATTATGGCAGAGACGGATCCGAAGTCAGTGCAGGATCTTACAGCGGTGGTGAGTTTCAAACATTGGTTTGTTCAACTAGGCGATGCTAGGCTAGTTAAGCAAGCTAGCATAACAACAAATGTCCCAGCCTTTTTTTTTCTTTTTTAAACCGTGCGTGTAAATGCTGTGTAAACTTCCATGAGATTATCTGTAATGCTTCAAAACGTTCCAAAGCTGAAATTCCTTCCAAAACGAGAGTTTGTGATCTCGCGAGACTTCCGGACAATCTCGCCGGTTTAATCAACAGACTGGAACTAGCGAGTGAGTTTGAATCGCGTCGCTGCTCTGTTTTTGTTCGTTCGTTTGTTTATTTATTTGCATAAACACTAATTATGGCAGAGACGGATCCGAAGTCAGTGCAGGATCTTACAGCGGTGGTGAGTTTCAAACATTGGTTTGTTCAACTAGGTGATGCTAGGCTAGTTAAGCAAGCTAGCATAACAACAAATGTCCCAGGCTTTTTCTTCTTTTAACCGTGCGTGTAAATGCTGTGTAAACTTCCATGAGATTATCTGTAATGCTTCAAAACGTTCCAAAGCTGAAATTCCTTCCAAAACGAGAGTTCGTTGTGATCTCGCCGGTTTAATCAACAGACTGGAAATATCGAGTGAATTTCAATCGCATCGCTGCACTGGTTTTGTTTATTTATTTACTTACTTTTGCATAAACACTAATTATGGCAGAGACGGATCCGAAGTCAGTGCAGGATCTTACAGCAGTGGTGAGTTTCAAACATTGGTTTGTTTAACTAGGCGATGCTAGGCTAGTTAAGCAAGCTAGCTACCTGGCATAACAACAAATGCCCCAGGCTTTTCTTTTTCTTTAAACCGTGCGTGTAAATGCTGTGTAAACTTCCATGAGATTATCTGTAATGCTTCAAAACGTTGCAAAGCTGAAATTCCTTCCAAAACAAGGGTTTGTTGTGATCTCGCGAGACTTCCGGACAATCTCGCCGGTTTAATCAACAGACTGGAACTATCGAGTGAATTTAAATCGCATCGCTGTTCTGTTTTTGTTTGTTTGTTTATTTACTTACTTACTTTTGCATAAACACTAATTATGGCAGAGACGGATCCGAAGTCAGTGCAGGATCTTACAGCGGTGGTGAGTTTCAAACATTGGTTTGTTTAACTAGGCGATGCTAGGCTAGTTAAGCAAGCTAGCTTGCTAGCATAACAAATGTCCCAGGCTTTTCTTTTTGTTTTTCTTTAAACAGTGCGTGTAAATGCTGTGTAAACTTCCATGAGATTATCTGTAATGCTTCAAAACGTTCCAAAGCTGAAATTCCTTCCAAAACGAGAGTTTGTTGTGATCTCGCGAGACTTCCGGACAATCTCGCCGGTTTAATCAACAGACTGGAACTGTCGCGTGAATTTGAATCGCATCACTGTTCTGTTCTTTCGTTCGCTTTTTTTTATTTGCATAAACACTAATTATGGCAGAGACGGATCCGAAGTCAGTGCAGGATCTTACAGCGGTGGTGAGTTTCAAACATTGGTTTGTTCAACTAGGCGATGCTAGGCTAGTTAAGCAAGCTAGCATAACAACAAATGTCCCAGCCTTTTCTTTCTTTTTTAAACCGTGCGTGTAAATGCTGTGTAAACTTCCATTAGATTATCTGTAATGCTAAATTTAGTAAATTTTCCAGCCCATGGTCAAACTGATGTTTGATTGGCTAGAATGAAATAACTATAACCTCAGTCGGTGATGTTGCTAGCTCTACTTGGTTAGTAATTATGCACTCAGTGTATAAAGTATGGATAGTGAGCAATGGGAAATGTGTGTAAAGGCATTTTAGCATCTGTTCCTTTCTTCATAAACTCTGATTAGATGGTTCTAAGTGCAATATGTGAGCACTGGAGCTAGCACTAACACTAATAATACTGTAACTCGGTGGTGTTTTGTTGTGACAGGTGCAGACGTTGCTGCAGCAGATGCAGGACAAATTCCAGACCATGTCAGATCAAATCATCGGGAGAAATATCCTTCCTCTAATCACTGAACACTGCCCGTGACACACAATCTAGAAGTGATCAGTGATCTGATCAGAAATACTTTGTTTCATGCTGAGCAAGTAGGACCAGTCAGGTGATCTACCACTAAGCTACCGTATAATTGAATTTACACTACATAATGTAGTGGCTAACACTGTCTCCACAGCAAGAAGGTTCTGGGTTCGAGCCCAGCAGCCGGCAAGGGCTTTTCTGTGTGGAGTTTGCATGTTCTCCCCATGTCTGTGTGGGTTTCGTCCAGGTGCTCCGGGTTCCCCTACAGTCCAAAGACAGGCAGGTTAGGCTAATTGGTGGCTCTAAACTGACTGTAGGTGTGAATGCGAGTGTGAATGGTAGTTTGTGTCTATCCCTGTGTCCGAAATCACTCACTACTCCATATGTAGGGAATTACTCTATAGAGGACTATATATACCCCTTTTCCACCAAATCAGTTCCAGGGCTGGTTCAGAGCCGGTGCTGGTTAACAACTCGTGAAACTTGCAAGCCAACTGAGAACCAGTTTGCTTTTCCATCGCTCGCGGTGCTAAGCGGAGCCACGTCAGTTACATCGCTGTATATGTCAGTTACGGCGCTACGTTTACATAAACCTTGGCACGAATATCAAAGCAAAAACAACACGGAAGAAGCAGCAGCAGCAACAATAATAATAATGGATGACTTTGCGTTTGTACAGCTGCTGCTTCTTGTCACTTAAAAATGGCGATCTTTCGCGGTCTTATTGTTGTTGGTCTTAACAACTCCGCCCCCCGCTGACGTAAGCGGTTCTTTCCTCTGGCCCAGCAGAGAGTTGGTGCTAGCCTGGAACCGGTTTTTCTGGCCCCAGAGCCAGTTCTTTGTCAGTGGAAACAGAAAACCCGGTTCCAAACTAAGCACTGGCCCCGAACCAGCCCTGGAACTGCTTTGGTGGAAAAGGGGCATTTGTGAGCTCATTGGTAAAATGAAGAAGAAAAAAAACGCTTTCAGACACTAGTACGTTGAGCTGGTGTTTGTCATTACTGTCGCACAATTAAAACGGGTCAGATCAGTCGGCTGGTGGGTTTTCAAAATAGTAAGTACATGCATGTATTTTTGTGATAAATCCATATTATACTGAGCGTCTTTCTCATATTAATCAATACAAAGTACCTGCATCTTTCAGTTTTTTGGCTTTTTTTTTTATCAAGGATGAATACTTTCTTCGTTGAAGCTGCCTTTTATTAAATCAAATTTGAGACTTTTTTTTTTTTCAGCGCAACCACAATGCATGATGGGATATATTGCTTTGGTTAGCGACCATCATTGTAGACTACTTTTCGTGATGCATTGTGGGATACTTTGAGTGCACTATATAAGGTGTAAATAATCCTCACTAAGGTTTCAGACAGCACTACAAAATGGTGTCCCTGCTATATAGTGAGTAGGGAGCGATTTTGGACACAGGGTATGTGTTAGCCCTGCGATGACCTGGTGACTTATCCAGGGTGTACCCTGACTTTTGCCCATAATTATCTGGGAGGGGCTTCAGCTTGCCTGCGACCGTGCACAGGATATGATTACAGATAATGGATGGATTAGATAATTATTGCGACACCCATTCAGGAGTTTTTTTTTTTTTGGATCCCACCCACCAAGTATGGAGCTCTGCTCCATTATTAAGAGAGTATGGTAATGTAATGTATCGACCTCATTTTTAATGGCTTTGGTGACCGTATGATGTCCATATGTACGTGTAGCACTATAGGGAACCCTGATAAGTGCAAGGCAACGTATATCTAACACTTGACCACCAGCCAACGAAATTTGCTTTTAAAAATAACATGGGGTTATTTACTAACACTGTAACAGCACTTGGCATTAAGAACAACAGCTGCAAGTCTCTGATGGGTGGCTGTGTCTCTTTTATTCCTCTTGAACACGAGTATAGCATCAAACACCATGTACTGTACACTGAGCATTATGAAAACTAAAAAATAATTGACATAATACATAATTTTGCAGAGTAGTGTTTACAGACTATACTCTGAACATCGTGCTCCGATCAGCCAAGGGTGCAAACCTCTACAAGTTTGCCAGATGTGCACCTTTGGCCTCTGCGCTCAAAGTCCCATGTTAAACCACAGTTCAACCAATGCACTGAACGCAAACACCACACTCAAACAGTGCATGTAAACTTTGTTGTGCATGAATGATGCATCAGGATGACGAGCAGCAGAACTTTAGAACACTGTGTTAAACCTCTGACTGAGGCACAGGGGGAATATAAACACAGCAACGAGTGTCTGTAGCATAACACGTACAGCTTCCTGGGCTGACAGCTCCGCTCAGAACATGAATAATGAGTGACCGCTCTGGTGACCACGTACAAAAGCATTTTACACCCAGCAGGGGCTCTGCTTTCAGGCAGTGCACATATATAAATAAAAATCTAGACTAGCAGCATTGATTCTCTTCCTGTAATATCGCTGCATTCGATTTAAAGCTAGGGTTGGTCATTTTGGAAAAACTAGGTTTAGGTAAGCTAGGTTTTTGTAGTGTCTAACCTTACAAATCCTGCCCTCTCTCCAAAGCCAGTCCTCCAGAACACATGAACACGCACTGCCTGACTGCTGCTGGAGGATGAGTCCATGGAGAGCATTTGGGGGGGGGGAGAGCACATTAGCCTGGGCCCGCCCATCCTAAATGTGACCCAACACGAGGGCCTGTTGTGAGCTTATGGCCCTTTTCCACTACCCTTTTTCAGCTCGCTTCAGCCCGACACGGCTCACGTTTCGACTACCAAAAAACAGCACGACTCAGCTCGCTTCAGCCCTGCTTAGCACCCAAAACTCGCACGGTTTTGGAGTGGGGCTGAAGCGAGCTGAGTGAGGCTGGGGGCGTGAGCAGACACTCCCCTGTGCACTGATTGGTGAGGAGGAGTGTCCTCACATGCCCCGCGAGCACGCTGGGATCTGTAAACACCGTAAACCCGGAAGAAGAATAATTACGAATTACGAGAATTTCTGGAGCCTTATGCGCCTCGCCTCATCTATACGCTCTTGCCAGTATCTGTTGGCATTGTCGATGACAGCAAGCCACAGAACCAAGACCAGCAACACTAACGACTCCATGTCCTCCATGTTTATTGTTTACTATCCGGGTCGTGAGACTACCGCTTAAAAGATCACTGATGTCACTGTTTGCGCCGCTTAACGACATCACGTGACGTTCACCCACTTTTGCTAACTCCACCCAATGTGTCCACCCACTTCCAGCCAGCACGGTTCAGCGCGGTTGTAGTCGAAATGCAACTCCAACAGCCCCGCTCAGCTCGACTCAGCACGGCACGGCTCAGCCCGACTCAGCCGCGTTTGTAGTGGAAAAGCGGCATTAGTCTGGCAAGGCAAGCTATCTCCAGCTCTTCCAAGCTCCCGAAAAATCGGGAGATAATCAACTTTGAGCATCTCCAACGGCCCTGGGTAGAGGCGTGTTCAAGGCAGTGATGTAGTAGAACTGCGACCGGAAGCCATAGATTGTTTACAGAATCTATGCCGGAAGCGCTTCATTCACTAGAAACATTACGAACATGGAGCAAGTTCTCATTGAAAACGGAGCAAAGAGCAGCCCTGGAGGTATTTATTGAAAGGAAGGCCGTTTTCGCCTTGCTCCCGACTGGCTTCGGTAAGAGTTTAATCTACCAGTTAGCCCCGTCGCGTCGCATACGTCAGAGGAAAGAGTGATGTGATTGGTTTAAGCTTCATCACAGCCTTTTCTGGCTTCGACCAGTAGCAAACTGAGGCATTTCAGGGAGGCGGGTCAACCACGCGCTTTGGGAAACGGTTGGGCTTAATAGCTTTGCCAGACCAAATGCTCGCAGAGCTTTGAAGTCGCGTTAGCCAGACTAAGAGCGCATGTCTCATTGACTTAAGAAGCACCTAACGTTTATCATAAGGAATATAAGCAACAAAATGGCTATTGTTAGTACTCACAGCTGCTGACGAGCTTGCTGGCTTTAGCAGTACGTGCGCCCAGGCTTGTGGAAGACTCCAGTTGTGTGCAGAGTGCACACAGGTAGGGCATCCAATCAATCATTTAACTTTTTAATCATTTAACTTTTGACAGCCCTGCGATTGCCACAGATGACACTTTTTTTTTTCTTTCTTTTTGTTGGAGCATTTGATTTATTCATTTCTGTCCGGATGTAAAAGAGAACTACAAAAATGTTTGTAAAATGCATTAGCCACTCTAGCTTTAATTATTTCGAGCTATGATATGGGAAAGTAACATGGATGTTTCCATTTGCTTTTTTTTTTTTTTAAGGAACAAGCTAGACAGCTAACTGATGTCCATTTTCCTTCTCAAAACGGTGAACTGTATAGTATAGAGTTAATAAGGTATTGCTTTTTGTTGATTGATCGAAAACAAATACTTGTATACACAGCAGAACTCATTTAAAGGTAAGAAGTAGTACTTTGTTTACTGCTGACGCTGTAACTTCAGTGTTGATTTGACTTAATTTGAGGAGACCATCACACGGTCCACGAGTCGGAGTTGAGGGGGTGTTTTTCTCTTTGGTTACGGCCTCTGGTTGAACACAGTACGGTATATTTAGCAAGGTTGGAGAAAGTTGTGGAGCAAACTTTGTCTAGTCCGTATCTCCCATAACCCGGGACGGAACAGAACAGTCACGGGTTTTCTTATATTTGCCTTCCGGGTTTTTATATGCTGTTCCGTCCTGCAATACCGTTTTTGTTACATTTATTTACATAATGTATAATCTTACCTTTTTTGTTCCAGTTTCACAGAGACAGCGGTCACGTCCACCATTTTATTAATCGGTACTTACGTTAGTCATCCCGCCTTTTATAGATGAAGCCATTACGTATGATAAAATATATTTAGTTTTATTGTCAAAACATAACACTTTATCGATTTTACAATTTCTTGCCTCTTCCTTTTCATCACACACTTGTGAAATTCCTCTCTGCATTTAACCCATCTGAAGCGGTGAGAGCGCGCACACACACATCCAGAGCAGTGGGCAGCCGTGCTAACAGCGCCCGGGGAGCAGTTGGGAGTTATGGCCCTTTTCCACTACCCTTTTTCAGCTCGCTTCAGCCCGACACGGCTCGCGTTTCGACTACCAAAAACCAGCACGACTCAGCTCGTTTCAGCCCTGCTTAGCCCCTAAAACTCACACCGTTTTGGAGTGGGGCTGAAGCGAGCCAAACCGTGCCGAGTGAGGTTGGGGGCGTGAGCAGACACTCCCCTGTGCACTGATTGGTGAGGAGGAGTGTCCTCACATGCCCACACACGCCCCGCGAGCACGCTGGGATCTGTAAACACCGCAAACCCGGAAGGAGAATAATTACGAGAATTTCTGAAGCCTTATGCGCCTCGCCTCATCTATACGCTCTTGCCCAGCAACACTAACGACTCCATGTCCTCCATGTTTATTGTTTACTATCCGGGTCGTGAGACTACCGCTTAAAAGCTCACTGATGTCACTGTTTGCGCTGCTTAACGACATCACCTGACGTCCACCCACTTGCGCTAACTCCACCCAATGTGTCCACCCACTTCCAGCCAGCACGGTTCAGCGCGGTTGTAGTCGAAATGCAACTCCAACAGCCCCGCTCAGCTCGACTCAGCACGGCACGGCTCAGCCCGACTCAGCCGCGTTTGTAGTGGAAAAGCGGCATTAGGTTCCTCGCTCAAAGGCACCTCAGCCCAAGGCTGTCCCATATTAGCCTAACCTGCATGTCTTTGGACTGTGGGGGAAACCGGAGCACCCGGAGGAAACCCACGCGGACACGGGGAGAACATGCAAACTCTACACCGAAAGGCCCTCGCCGGCCCCGGGGCTCGAACCCAGAACCTTCTTGCTGTGAGGTGACTGTGCTAACCAAAAAGTTCTTATCTTTTTTTTTTTTTTTATCATCTGTGCTTCTGTTTTATGACCCACGTTTTCACAAATCAGTGTGAAACCATATTTTACTCAAGATGGTGCTTGTTCCGCCACACGGGATTTCTTTGCCATGTCACGCTGAGGTGTACTCTGTAATTGGAGTTCCGGGCTTTTAGATCAATTTCGATTGAAAATATCGTGAATGCGACAGGATATAATAATACTGGATAATCAAACAATACATGACAGTGATAGATGTGAGTACAAGATGTTAAGTATGAAACCCCTGAATATTTAGAAAACGTAATGTTATTGTAATGTACCGTCCTGTTCCGGTTCATACTTTCTGTACCGGGTTATGGGAGACACCGTCTTGTCCATGTTGCAGAACCTTGCAAGCGCCCAGATTAATTTATTTAGTTAATGTTAGACATAATGTAAAGGTTTTTTTTTTGGGGGGTTGTTGTGTGCACTTGAAAAAGTACCCTTTATATACTGCTTGGGAACGTATGTACCTTTTTGACCTTAAGAAGGTACACACATGCCCCTTTTCCACCAAATCAGTTCCAGGGCTGGTTCGGGGCCAGTGCTTAGTTTGGAACCAGGTTTTCTGTTTCCACTGACAAAGAACTGGCTCTGGGGCCAGAAAAACCGGTTCCAGGCTAGCACCAACTCTCTGCTGGGCCAGAGGAAAGAACCGCTTACGTCAGCAGGGGGGCGGAGTTGTTAAGACCAACAACAATAGCAAGATCGCGAAAGGTCGCCATTTTTAAATAAGCGACGAGATATCATGGATGCAGTAAAGCAGCAGTCATCCATTATTGTTGTTGCTTTGACGTTCGCGCCAAGGTTTATGCAAACGCAACGACGTAACTGACGTATATATTGACGTAATGACGTGGCTCCCCTTCGCACCCCGAGCTATGGAAAAGCAAACTGGTTCTCAGCTGGCTCGCAAGTTGAACGCCTTGTGAACTAGCCCTGGGACTGATTTGGTGGAAAAGGGGTATGAATGTATTTTCACAAGAGTTCTGGCGTGGTCATTAATCATCACTAATAAACTGATCGTGCGTGTGAAGTCGTTTTTGGTTCGATATGACTGCTCCTGTTGCAACGTATTCTATTCCGTGTTGCTTCTCCACGCCCAGGTCTGTTCCTGTAGGACACGCCACCATACCTGCTGAGCTTGTTCAGCTTAGGTGGTGTTTACATTAGACCGTATCCGTCTCGTTTTCGTCGCGGATGCACTGTCCGTTCACATTAAAACGCTGGGAAACGACTCCACAGGCGGAACAACTTGAATCCGCCAGGGCCCACGTATTCAACCCAGTTCGTATCTGATCCGGTGCTGTGTAAACATTGAGGAACGAGGAAACGCAGTGCTGAGCTCTAGCTGACGTCGTCATTGGACAACGTCATTGTGACATCCACCTTCCTGATTCGCTGGCGTTGGGATCACACACACAGCGGCTCAGTCCCGAATCACTGCTCGTGCGCTTCACTCGCGCGCTCTGTGAGCTGCGCAGGGCCGGAGTGCGCACCCTCCAGAGGGCACTCGCTGTTCAGGGCGGAGTGATTTGGAGCGCAGGAGGAAGCGCTGAGCCGCACTGAGGTTTATTTACACATTTCAACTTATTTACCTCCTTCAGGCGCTTAAACTCAGTGAGAACATGAACATCACAGCCAGGTGTGTTTATCTGCTGGAGAAGGTGTTCGCTTGCCATCCTTCCACTTGCAAGTGGTGAGTGACTTGCGCATGCCCGATATGCACTGGGATCATGTGACGTGCCGTCTAATTAGTCATGTGATTAGCGTATCCGTGTATGGAGCACTTGCATGTGACGTCACAGCCGATCCAGATTGTGACAGACGCCATCTTGTCGGTCAAACGCCATATTTCCGCCTTCTACTTCTACCTTTTCTTCTGGAAAACCCTACTATATACAATTCTGCTACAATGGCTGCGGCTACAAGCTCTCCCTACCTGTGCACGGTTTATGTTTTTTGTATGTATTTTTGCGTGTTGTTCGTCTGTACCGGACTTCAATATCCACTACAACCGTATGGACTTACTGGACATTGGTTTCCAGCAGAAAATGACGGTTTGTAGTGATTTCCATCGCATGCACAACATTCCGGACGAGAGAAAAAAAAACATTCCGGACGAGATAACGAGACCAGCGGGGTCTCCGTAGATTATCGGAAGCAAAGCGAAGGAGGCGGCGCCGGGAGCGGAAGCAAAAGCGAGGCTCCAGGCAGAGCTGGCCTGTTGACTAAGCTCAGAAAACAGCCACTCAAATCTCCACTGCCAAGCCTCTACCTCTCCAACACCAGATCCATGTAAACAACACGGACAATTTGGAATTACAGCTGGAATTACCTTATTCTATTCTATAATCGGCTGGTCAGTGCAGTACTAGTAATACTTAAGTGACTTACCCGTCCAATGAGGATTATTTTCTTGTTTACAAGATGCCACATCTGAGTCGCTGACAAATCCTGAATTTCTGTAAAGATAACTGTGCAGAGATTTATAAGCACGCAGTGCTTCACCACTGAACAGTGAGGGAAAGTTAATGAGGTAATTATACACGTCTGGGTATTCCACTGGCAGTTCAAAATCCACTGACAGTCGTGAAAACTCCGTCCGTTAAGCCATAAGGGTCACTAATCTGTAGGTCGTTTATTTTAGACATATATCTAGTTATCTGTTCATTAGAAAAATGAGCCGTGTAGTCCGTCGGTTGAAATTGATCCATTCTGTACACGAGTGCAGCAGTATTCAGCTGTGTTTTTTACCGACAAGATGGCGTCTGTGTACTTTCCGGTCACGTGACTGCAAGATCTCTATTGGCGTTGCTGTGTGCATGCGAATCGTCTTAAAAACGTTAATCTGATGATCCGCTGATACGATCTAATGTAAACCCCACCTTACTTTCGGCATGGTTTTAGATATTCATCAGCCTCTACGTTTCTGTGGAGAGACGTTGTTTTAAAGGCGTCTTTAGCAGCGTCAGGGGAAACATTTGCATCCCAAAAGCCACAGCTACACAGTACTCCATCTGTCTCCCTTAACAAAAGTCACTTGATGAGATGAGCACACGAATCGATGACTTGGAGAAGAACATCGCTGACCTGATGACCCAGGCTGGGGTCGAGGAGGCAGAAGGAGAGAACAAGGCCAAAGAGGCTGAGGCTTCTTAATGAAGGTAACACTTACACTTGATTGAGAAATATAAAATTGTCATCATTTAATGCCTGGTTACCGTACAGCTGTTATCGTAGACCTGAATTCAGCTCCTCTCTCGAACAGGTCGTCCGCTAACGACGGAGTAAAGGAAACTCTTCGAGAGCAGCAACCTTCCCCAGTAGTGCTGCCTGCTTTGATTTGATGTATTGTTGTATAGTTTTTTATACCGACTTCAACTAATCCTAATGGATATTCCTGATGGTGTTCTCTAATATTTAGGTTTTTCCTTATGAACAGTGCATACTTTTTTTTTTTTAGCCTGCTTTAAGGCCAACCAGCTACACGGCTGAGGCCTGTTACTGTAATATGAGCACTATCTATGTGCCAAACAAACCCTGTTCTAATTTCAGCTGAGTTTGTGCTATTAAAATGGTTTCATACAAAAGTTTTGGTACTTTTTTTTTAAACTATTATTGCTGGCTTGGCTAATATATTAAGATTCATAAACTTCAGAGGAAGACATCGAGTACAGCATATTTAAGTACAGGGTGTTTCAAAAATATCTGAGATGTAAATTAGGGCTGTAACGATACACCCAACTCACGATTCGATTCGTATCGCGATTTTTGACCCACGATTCGATACGCCCACGATTTTTTTAAAAATGTTTTTTTAAAGTAGTAAATTTGACTTAACATTTACTTACTTACATTAACTATTTAATAACAAATAAGTCAGACCACTGCAGAGAATGAGTAATACGTATGCAAAAATGAACAAATGTATATCCAAAGACTGTTTTATTTCTCAAAATAATACTGTTGAGCCGGAAGCTCTGTTTTTTCGGTTCTGAAAAAGTCATTTTTCCAAATCGTGTAAATCCGTTAAGATTTTTTTTTGGGGGGGGGGCCTCTCTCACTGTCTCACTCTCATAGGGCCAATGATTTTCTGTGATCGCGGAAAACAGATGGAAATTACGGAATTTTTATGGTGAAACATTGCTCGCGTGTCAAAATGTAACTGCCGCAGAAGGCTTCCGCCCAAGCAGACATGCCTTCAGTGTTGCCAGATATTGCTAACGTTTTCCACTCCAAAATATGTTCAAAACCAGCCAAAAAGCACCTAAACCCGCCCAATCTGGCAACAATGCATGCCTTTCCGGTCAAGTGATTGTGATTGGCTTGTGGCACACCTAGCCAGCCAATGAGCTGCTCGTTTACAGATTCGCTCCCCGCGTCGCAACCAGAATGGCGACCGCTTAAAAGAAATGAATGCTCTGCCAGTGGCGAGTGTGGACGTTGCGTGACTCGCAGAAGATTGTCGCAGGTCGGCGAAAAATCGACTTTTATTTTTTTTATATCTATTAGTAAGTTAAAATGTAATTTAAATAAAAAGTAAAGTATTCATTAATTGAAGTTTGGAAGCACCTCTGTTTATGGGCTGAGGAGAAGTTTGAAAGGGTGTACCACGATTCTGCCTTCTCGTATCGCGATACGGATCGTGGCTCTGCGTATCGCAATTTCGATACGCATATCGTTACAGCCCTAATGTAAATATCCCAGAACCTACATAGTTTAGGCAAATGATTAGATTCAACTGTCATTGCACGTGTCCTAGGTACAAGGCAATGAAATGCAGATTGCATCTAACCAGAAGTGCAAAGCAATAAATGTGTAATATGATATTTACAGTGTACAAATGTGATATGAATGTACTATAGTGCAATGGTATGATTAAAATATTTACAGTGTAAACAAAATGTGGTATGAATAAACAATAGTACAACTAATGATAGTGCAGTGAAGTCAATTCAGTTTGGGGAGTTCAGCAGTGAAACAGCTAAAGGGAAAAAAAAAACTGTTCCTGAACCTGCTGGTTTTGGTCTGAAGACTCCTGTAGCGCCTTCCAGAGGGAAGGAGAGTGAACGGTTTGTGTGCTGGGTGGCAGGAGTCTTTGTTGATGTGCATAGCTCTCCTGAGACATCGCTTCTTTTAGATGTCCTCAGTAGCAGGAAGTGAGGCTCCCACGACACGCTGGGCGATCTTCACCACTGGTACCAAAATTCAAAAAAGTGCTTATTTAAGGAGTTAAAGGCATTTTTGAGACAAAGTCGGCAAACAGGCTTATTTTGTCAATCTGGGTGTGCCGAATTCAAATCTGCAATATGCCGAGCTCTATCTGACCTCTGTTGACCTCTAGAGGTCACTGAACTTTGGGCCTGTTAACGTCTCAGCTGAACCCAGTTTCTCAGCTTTCTAAGGAATGAAATGTACTAAAATGATTAATGAAGTTAGCAAATGGCCTTGTTTGTTAAATGTTTGGGTGCTGAATTCATTTTTCATTTGTAAAACGACATATGACCTCTGATAACCTCAAGGTCATTAAACTTGGCCTATAGGCCTATGCATTTAACAGCGTTTTTAAACTGACTTTACTCCCCCAAAAAGAATATGAACAGACAAAAAACAAATCCAACATTAAATGGCAGTCCATGTACATGTGACTTACTTTTCACAATGAGAACGCCTCGGCGATCACCTTACATAACATTGCATTACATTTAGCGGTTATTGTTTATACAAAGCTACTGAAAAAAGGACAGATTCAGCAGCATACAAAATGTGGGGGCATACAGGGTATAGAACCTTTTCAGTCACGTGACCTTCATAAACGCGACCGCCATTTTGGACATGTAGTGGACTTCGGCTCGAATCGGTTTGAATGCGAGGAAGGCGACAGACATAAAAGAAAAAGGAGCGAGATGCAGAAAACTGTATTTACTAGTTGTAATTATGATCTGGCAGCTATTTATACTGGATCCAGTGTAAATAGCTGCCGGAGCCAACGTCCGAGCTTGCCGGAGCACGCTCCGGAACCTCGGACGTTGGCTCTGGCAGCTATTTACACTGGATCCGGTGTAAATAGCTGCCAGATCATAATTACAGTAAACTAGAATGGAATGTTAACAGCAATGTAATGCCTCTTCTGGCTAATTTTATTCGTCTTACCTCCAACAAAGTGGTCACTACACAAGTGTTGGTATGCCGCTATCCATCATCTCCGTCGGTCAGCATCTACCGGGAGCCGATAAAACGATAACCCTTGCCTTGTTTGTTGATGGTTACTACATCCAGGTGCACAACAATATAGTGGCATGATGGAAGTCTTGCTGAAAATAAACACTTTCTTTGCTGCCGTTCCTCAGTGTTGGCTGTGGTAAACTACTGGTAGTACATGTCCAAAATGGCGGCCGCGTTTGTCGTGACGTCACGTGAAAAGGGTCCATACAGGAGGTTAATCAGGGTTAGTATATATGAGAGTTTTTTTCTTTGTTTTTTGTAGTTTTTACCCCGTTTAAAACAAAACAAAGAAAAAAAAAACACACATACTAACCCTGATTAACGTGTATACCCTGTATGCCCCCACATTTTGTATGCTGCTGAATCTGTCCTTTTTTCAGTAGCTTTGTATAAACAATAACCGCTAAATGTAATGCAATGTTATGTAAGGTGATCGCCGAGGCATTCTCATTGTGAAAAGTAAGTCACATGTACATGGACTGGCATTTAAGGTATTAGGCAGAGACCCGTCCACCCGTAAATTTGACGGGCAATTGCCGATTTCAACGGGCAAGTATACACACAGACGGATACTGAAACGGACGATAATGCCGAAAATTTTCGCACATGAATACTCCCACATGTCATCCGATAAATCCAGTTATGTTCCGCCCACACACGGACTGGCCATCGGGAGTAGCGGGAGTTTTCCCGGTGGGCTGGTGGTTCAGCGTGGGCCGGCGGAGAAAAAAAAAAAAAAGTTGCGCGCTGGCCTTTAATATGATAAGCAATGTTAACAGTTTGTTAAAGAAACTTAACATTGCTTATCATATTAAAGGCCAGCGCGCAACTGTTTTTTTTTTTTTTCTCCGCTGGCCCACACTGAACCACCGGCCCACTGGGAAAACTCCCGCTACTCCCGATGGCCAGTCCGTGTGTGGTTCCGCCATCATTTACAAATCGTAAGAAACACAGTTTAATACGAAAAATACTGAAAACTTGAAATGAAAAATCAGAATATTTCATCGTTTCCGCCATTTTGGCCCGCACTGAATCTTGTAACATGCGGACTGAATAAATCGCGAATTCTGATTGGTCGAAAATTGCCAAACACCCTGCGTTGTAGTTTCCTCTTTCTTGGCGGGAGAACCGCATTTTTTTTTGCTGACTCACTCTTCTGGATCAAGATGAATCCCAACAAACGCCCCAAATTGAATGTGACAAAAACTGATTCGTTTTTCCACAAAAAGACAGAAAAGGTATGTGTGATACATTGATTAACAAGGGGGGTTCATTGGGGTATGGTAAAATAGAATACTGTTGGTTTTTTTTTTTTTATTAAATACTGTAACTAGATCAAAAGATTATATACAATTCATTGTTGTTTATTTTCTTTTCACTTTTGTTACCAAATCAAACACCATACATACATCTGATACATTCAGGAGTGAAACTGAAAAAAATACAAAGTAAAAATATGCAATATTTCTGATCAAAAATTACACGCCATTTCACCCTGAAAATGTCCTAGAATGCAGGAAATGAAGTCTAAATTTCAAAAATTTTCTGGGGGGGCATGCCCCCAGACCCCCCTAGAGGGACTTCGCGCCTGCGGCGCTCGTCTTCGCACCTGCGGCGCTTATCAGGATTATATAAAATATTATTTTTGACTGGTAAATTTCTTTTTCTGCCTAATACCCTACTGGCATTTAATGTTGGATTTGTTCCTTTCTATTTGTTTTTTGTCTGTTCATATTCTTTTTGGGGGAGTAAAGTCAGTTTAAAAATGCCGTTAAATGCATAGGCCTATAGGCCAAGTTTAATGACCTTGAGGTTATCAGAGGTCATATGTCGTTTTACAAATGAAAAATGAATTCAGCACCCAAACATTTAACAAACAAGGCCATTTGCTAACTTCATTAATCATTTTAGTACATTTCATTCCTTAGAAAGCTGAGAAACTGGGTTCAGCTGAGACGTTTACAGGCCCAAAGTTCAATGACCTCTAGAGGTCAACAGAGGTCAGATAGAGCTCGGCATATTGCAGATTTGAATTCGGCACACCCAAATTGACAAAATAAGACTGATTGCCAACTTTGTCTCAAAAATGCCTTTGGGTGTCACAATTCTGGATTTTGGTGCCAGTCTAAGTGCCTTCCGGTCCGAAACAGAGCAGTTCCCATACCAGACTGTAATACAGTTGGTTCGGATGCTCTCGATGTTACAGCGGTAGAAGTTCACCAGGGTGTCTGAAGAAAGGTGGTTTTTAGCCTCGGTAACAACCGGCCGTACGTACTCCTACGGCCGGTCTACGTGCAAAAAACGCACAGAGGGCGCGTGTGACGTGCTGATTTTCGAGCCGTAGACCGGCCGCAGAGGTTCTTTGTCATGTCAAACAAACTCTACGGGTGCTTACGTTTTTTTCAGGTTGCAAGACAAACTTACGGCCAACATGCGTCTTTCTCCATGAACAAAAAAAACCGCAGCGATTTGGGAAACGCCAAAAATCGCACGGCCAAAAAATCGTACGTCCGGTTGTGACCTAGGCTTTTCTTCAGAGTCCTCAAGAAAAAGCCACTGGCGAGCCTTCTTGACTAGGTTGGAGCAGTTGGTTGTCCAGGTGAGGTCCTGCGAGATGTGGATCCCCAGGAATTTAAAGCTCGTCACAGCGTCAAATTCCTGGCGATGAATGAAACTGAACAGGCTGAATGTTGAGCAATATAAAACTTTTAGTCCTCAAAATTTGAATGAGAAATTCAAAAAAGTATGTGGACTCCATGAACAATTTTATACATTTTCAATATGCACGCCTGAGACACGGCACATGGACACACACAGCCTTCCTCTTTGAACTTTTTGTCCCATGTCCAACCCTGCATTGCAGTTGGTGCATATTTAGAGAATTCTCTCATAAATGCACGCTGTACAGTCTCGTTCGAGCGTACTTTAACACACAAAACGCCTTTTCTTTTCCAGGAAAATGGCATTTCTATACCTAAAAACATTACGTTTTGACCCATTTCCATACATGCTGTTAAAATTTCAGTTGAATTTGAATTGGCAAAGTTATTAGGTTATGAAATGACATCAAGTTTTTTTGAAGCACCCTGTATTTATGAATGGGAAGCATCACATGACACAGACGTGCCAACATTGCTGAAAAGAAAATCCGAGCAGTCAGAGGAAATTTTACCACAAAAACTCTGGTGGAGATCGGTGGACGAGAGGGCGGATCTGTTTCAGATAAGAAAAAAAGCAAGGCCAAAGTTAAACTTGTTAATAAACAGCTTTTCTTTACTGAGTAAAGAGACTGGAGTCCTGCCTACTGGTTTTCTACCGGCTCACAAATCGGAGGCTTGTGAATTCACAGGTCACAGGACGCTCTGGACTCTTGCAGTGGTGCTTTTGGGACTGCAGTTGTCGTGAACGGTTTTGCGCTCGGATTTCCGTCGGTGGGGGTTTATAGCATCGACGAAGCTGACTTTATGTTCGGACTGTTAATGTTATAGTCAGGCTGTCTGTTGTTGCCCAAATGAGGATGGGTTCCTCTCGAAGTTTCTTCCTCATGTCGTCTGAGGGAGTTTTTCCTTGCCACCGTCGCCACAGGCTTGCTCATTGGGGACAGATTAGGGACAAAATTAGCTCATATTTTAAGTCGTTCAAATTCTGTAAAGCTGCTCTGCGACAAGCGCTATACAAATAAACTTGACTTGACATTACTTGGATATAAAATTGTGTAAAGTGAAAGTAACCACTACCACAAGGAATTCTTTGACAGCCTGGTCGTTTCCCCGTTAATTAATTGACATTTCTTCCAGGATAATTGTATGTCTGGAAATGCAGAATGTTGTAGTATGCATGTCTCACATAAGACACAGTAAAAGGTCAAAAAATCAAACGCTACTGCTGTCAACATATGAAAATCCACATCCGCCAAAACCGGATACTTGCTCACTATAAAACAGCCATGCAATAAACCTCTGCAACTATTAGGATCCTGTACAGACAAGTCTTCCTCTGCAGAGCGATTTCCCCAGCACCACGTTCGCTCTACTGGCTTCCTGTAGCGTCCCACATCCTATTTAAAACACGCACGCTCGCTTACAAAGTTGAAAACTAATCACCTACACAAAGGCACTGATCAAACCCCGATTCGTTCAAGCCACAAGCACGTCTCCAACTGTAATCTCTCAAGGCACGAGGAAAACTGGCTTCAAGACTCTTCTCTATCCGAGCTGTCTAAACAGCTGAGTCATCGTCTATCTTCAAACAAAAACCCAAGACCCACCTCTTCAATAAACACTGAAGTGAGCACTAAATCTACACATTGTCTCTTTGTGCAGCTGTACAAACTCCCACACCAACTCTCATCTCCAAGGATTTTATCAGAGCCTCAACTATTTGTACTCGGGGAAGGAAAGTTTATCAATAAATGCTACAAAGCACTTCTGTACATCTCTGGAGTAGAACATCTGCCAAAAAGTAAATGTAATTATTATACATACAGGACGCATTTTCGATGGAATAAAAGCGTGTGTTCTATTCCCTTCGAGTGGGTTCCATTCATTTGGTTTGACAGCATGCAATATTGTTAGCATATCGCTTATCCTACATGTATTACGTCACTCTACCCAACGGAGAATGAGCGTTGAGTGTGGTTTACGATATTGCATGGTTGTCAAAACAGCATGGGGCTATTATTAAAAAATGTTCTGTTTCCGGTCCACCGGCCGGGTGAGTGCCGTTTCTGCAGTTGAAATTTTTCTTTTAACGCCGGTTTTTCGACATTTTTTTCGGGTTCGTAAATCTAAAATCGAACTTGACATTTACGCGTTCCCAGGGCTTTCCACTAAGGCTCATACTAGCCAGCCATGACAAATAAGTAGCCAGCTGGGGGGAGTAAACACAAAATAAACTCCTGTGCACGCAGTTCCCAGGATTAAATGTATTTTCCACAGACCATTTATTTATTCACTTTACTCAAATACAAAGTAAAATGGCAGTACATCTTCTTTCTTTTCTTGCGTATTGCATCATGAGGCGTTCCTGGCTTGTAAATCTCTTATTTTCGGTGCATGACACATTCACGCAGCGAACATTTCTCCATTTGTGTATGAAAATACACTCCAACCACTCAGTTTGGTTTCATTTACAACCAACAGTGTCTTTTGATGCCAGCACGTAATTGAACGAGAGAAGACTGGTTTACCGAAGACAAAATAAGCGTCATCTCTGCTTCTGTCCCCTCCGATGTCGCCTCTGACACACTACTGCCTCCGCCGAGTGTGCGCGCACACACATCGCATGTCGGGGCCGCGGATGAGTTACTCTCCCTGATCAACGAAGTTGGCGGGGAATTTGTGGTTATTATCGGTACAAACAGCGCGAATCACAACTTAAATGAGTGCGGTTCAGTTTGACATTATTGTCAGTCCGTTAGATAAACATTTAATTTTATTAAAATCAAAAATTAATATTTAGAGCCTGTGGGCTACAAAAATAATAGTCATTAAAGTAGCCGGCTGGACTTGTGTAGTCGGCTGTATGGCGGCAGCCGGCGCTTGTGGAAAGCCCTGTCGAATCAGCTCTGCGCATGCGCCGTGCGGCACAAAAAAATGGCAGCCACCATGAAGGAAGGAGATCCGGAGTTTTCAAACATTTGCTTAAGTGTGAAATCGCAAAATGGTATTCTAGCGAACAACAAAATAGTAAAGATTCAGAAAAACAAATCATTCAGTGATCATTTTAATAGTGTAATTTCATCCGCACTAGGCCTAACGCTCGATTTAGAACTACAAAAAGTCCGTGTGTCGGACATTTTAAGTGCCTTTGTAAAAGTTTTGCAAATGTTGCAGTCAGCATTTAAAATGCTAACTTAAAGTTTTTGTACAAGTTTCAGTTGATTAAACGGTCATATTTTATTAAATGTGTCTGCTTTTGTAATAAAAAAGTACTGAAAGAAAAAGCAAACACAGCATTGCGATTTCTTATCCATCCATATAAAAAAAAAAAAAATCCCTCCCTCCCAACTGAAAATATTTTTGCTCACCCGGTGGACAGGAAACGGATTTTTTTTTTAAGGATGGCCTGACGTCATATATTGGAGACGTAAAACTTCCGAGCTAGCGAGTGACTGACGGTTTGTAAAACAAACATGGCCGCCAGGTTTGGTTTGTTCAATACCAAATTTAGAGGGAATTTTGAAAGAGAAAGACGTGTTGAACGCCTGAAAAGAATGTGTAGGTCTAATAATAATAATAATAATAATATTGGCTGGCTTTTTTTTTTTCATGGTATATCAGATATATTCTATTCAGCTAACACGATATTAACTGAGTCAAAGATGAATTGAACGTCATGCTAGCTGACTGGAATATATCTGGTATACCATGAAAAAAAGCCAGCTAATATTATTTAAATATTCCATATTACAGAGGCCCTGATTCAGGTAGAAGAGGTGCACGTTATAAGAGGCTTGCAAGGAACAACACGGATACAGGTATTTCATAATGATTACGAGAAATTTAATATAGGAAACGTACAACTATTTATTGAAATTTATAGTAAAAAAAACCCTATAAAAACACTGCTGAATTTATATTAAGAGAACACCATAAACTGCTAGCATTTTAAAACAGCTAGTAACAACTGATTCTAAACGAGTCGATAAATGCTTGTATAAAAACGAAATGTTAAATTTTAAGTGGAACTGTGAAAGCACAGAATCGGATTAAAACACAAAGTCTGGTTCAGTCATGTCAATGGCCCAGGCAAACTTGTCCCTCTGAGTCTTGTTATAAATTTTATCCAGTGGCACCTCCATGTTCTTGCACCTACAAAGCAGGACACACACACACACACACACACACATTATGGAAAATTCTCACCATTTTCAATACATAATTGTTTAAACCACAGAAACGTTACGACTGCGTGTGAATTCGACGGTCTGGGAAAACCTTCTGGACATCATCTCGTCATTATAGCCAACTGGGCGCTACGTGTCTCATCGACCATCAGCTCCTGTACGACTCGATTTCGTGGAATAACTTAAAGGGGAACTGAAGTCATTTTTAAACTTGCTTTATTTCTTTAAAGGGGAACAGAGGGCAATATATCAAGTAAATATAACAATAAAACACACATTAACGAACCTTATTCAAGAATTACAAAAGTTTTTTGTTCTAAAGTTGGAAAGTTATAGTGTTTTGAAAGTAGCTCGAGCAAACTATTTCCGCAGTTTGAACAGCCCGCCATGATATTAATTTTATCCAATCAGAATGCACGTTCATTTTCTCTGCGTAACACTCATGACGTATGTATGTGCCCAGTTGTGTTGGCTCATTGAGGTTGGGACTAGCACGTGTGAATCGGAAAGTAGGATGAATTGTAAGTGATCGGCTACACGATGCCACAGTGTGTTGCTTTCGGGTGTAATAACAGGACCGATGGAAAGCATAACGATCCTCCAGACGTGTCTTTTCACTCGTTTCCGCTGAAAAACACCGAGCGAGTTCGAGCTTTCTTCTCTTCTTTCGTCATCACCGGAGTCGAGAGTACCTCTCCTAGGTTCAAACTGGTACCCTTCGAAGCCATAGCCTGCTTGCAGTGTGTCTTGCGGGATCTCTTCGTATGATTCGACAGAGCTGTCGCTTTCACTTGATGCGCCCGACGCCATGATTACACGCTTCTCTCCTAGTGCAGTGGGTAGGGCTGATGTCACGGTCTTTTAAAAATAGCGACTCTTGTGCCGTTTAGCGTACCGACTATTATATTTACAATTACCAAGATATTTCGCTGTTTTCTAGTATATAAATTTGATAGAATACTAGAATACGTTACTTTGTCACATCAGCAACTGTATATATTATATTTGGTACCCCTTTAATTAACATCTTATTCAAAGACGTTTTTGATTTTAGTAACCTTATATCGTGACTTGTATTGGTAACTAATCGCAATTAAACATTATACTTATCGGCCTATTCGGTTTTAAGCCGTGTTGAATTTAGTTCGTTTGGTCCATGGCAGGCGTCGCTTATCGGCGCGATCTTCACGAGACGTGTGCGAGACTTCGAAATGTGAAGTGTCAGCCAGGTGTCAGTGCCGCCATTTTGAAAACTGTTTCCCAAACAAAGTATTGCACAAAAACGAGCTTAAATGATGATTACTGCCTACTTTTTTCAAACTTTCCTGATTGCTATCAAAACAAACAAAACTTCCGGCTTGATTACGTCAGCATTCGAAGGAGGGCGCACACGTCTTTTTGACAATGTTGGCACATGTTGGTCACTTTGATTTGATTTCCGCTGTACGTTTTACTTCCGTCCTACGACGTCTCGTACAGGTCTCAACGAATCTCGTTTACGGCCATTGCTTTGACATATGGACTGATACATTACAGAGTGTATTTCAGACACTCATAACTTGCTATAGCAGCGACAATATCGCGATCAAAAATGCATTCCGATATTTAATAAAATGAGAAATAGAATTTTGATGATAAAAAAAATTGCCTTCAGTTCTCCTTTAATTATGAAAATTTTTTAAACACCTTTTTTTTGTTTACCACATAATTCCATCTATGTTCCATAGGTCATTTCATAGTTTTGATGACTTCAGTATTGTTCTACAATGTAGAAAATCACCACAATACAGAAAAACCTATGAATAAGTAGAAGTATCCAAACTTTTGACTAGTACTGTATCCCCCACCCACACACCCACAGATCTGAAGATTGGGACTGCATTAAACAATCAAATTTATTCTCATCTCATTATCTGTAGCCGCTTTATCCTGTTCTACAGGGTCGCAGGCAAGCTGGAGCCTATCCCAGCTGACTACGGGCGAAAGGCGGGGTACACCCTGGACAAGTCGCCAGGTCATCACAGGGCTGACACATAGACACAGACAACCATTCACACTCACATTCACACCTACGGTCAATTTAGAGTCACCAGTTAACCTAACCTGCATGTCTTTGGACTGTGGGGGAAACCGGAGCACCCGGAGGAAACCCACGCGGACACGGGGAGAACATGCAAACTCCACACAGAAAGGCCCTCGCCGGCCACGGGGCTCAAACCCGGACCTTCTTGTTGCGAGGCGACAGCGCTAACCACTACACCACCGTGCCGCCAAATTTATTCTGATTTCTAAAAATGAATAAATCATTTTAAAGGCTAGCAAAGTGATTTGCCTGTAACTCTGATAACTTCTAAAACGATCCCTCTCTCCGTCATCATTCAGAAATTACCTGGATACCCAGCCCAGATACTGAACCAAGTTTCCACGTTCCTAAATTGAATTGTATTATTGCATATTCAGTGGGATGGTCAATAGTGTAACCTTATAAATATGCATCATATCGTATCATGTGGAAGCCTGACTCGAATCACAGCCTCACCAGGCCACACTGATGCGTGGGTCCAGATAGTTTAGTTTGGAGGTGCTCAGGGCGATCTGCTTGTTCTCTTCTCGGTCTGTAGCCTGAACCTCCATCCTGAGCAGCTGCTCCTCACAGCGCTGCACTGCCGCTGTCTTCTTCTCTACCACACTAAACACACACACACACACCACTTTGTTAAAGCACACAGTGTCATGACGTGTTTCAAACTGAACAAACACAACGATAAAAACTCTGGAATTGAAGGTTAACACTGAACTCACTAAATTCAGTAACTGGTTCATTGCTAATAAACTCTCACTTAATATTAAAAAAAAAAAAAAAAATTATGTGTGATTTTTCATCTACATCAAAAGAATCGTCCTTATAAACCTGTTATATAAACAGTTGATAGCAATTCACAAATTAAACATTTGTCCTTTTGGAGCGCAAGAATTTTATTAAATATCTTGGAATTTTGTTGAATATCAGTCTATCTTGGAAGCGTTATATAGATTATATTGCATTAAAGATAAGCAAAGCAGTACGTCTAACTGCAAAACTTCATACTCTGCAGAATATTTCATATACTCTGTCCCTCTTCATACCCTGCATAATATTTACCATGCCTTAATTAACCCTTATCTTACTTATGGCTCAAGTCTGTGGGGACATGCTGCTCAATCTCATTTACAGCGGTGCTTGAAAGTTTGTGAACCCTTTAGAATTTTCTATATTTCTGCATAAATATGACCTAAAACATCATCAGATTTTCACCCAAGTCCTAGAAGTAGATAAAGAGAACCCAGTTAAACAAATGAGACAAAAAAAAAAAATTATTATACTACTTGGTCATTTACACTACCATTGAAAAGTTTGGGGTCACTTTGAAATGTCCTTATTTTTGAAAGAAAAGCACGGTTCTGTTCAATGAAGATCACTTTAAACTAATCAGAAATCCACTCTATACATTGCTAATGTGGTAAATGACTATTCTAGCTGCAAACGTCTGGGTTTTGGTGCAATATCTCCATAGGTGTATAGTGACCCTTCCCACTCCCGTGACCGCCATTTTGGACATGAAGAAATAACGGTTTATGGCACAGACCCTTTCGGTTCTCGCTCATCTAGCTGCTACAATGACTGCTTAGACTGCAACAATAATACCTAACACACATTTAAGTATCCGTCGTAAAGACGTGAAACTCGTCGAGTGACGAGTGTGTTCATTGATAAGCTAACACAATCTAAAAGTAGACATACCATCACACTGCCCTGGCGCTGTGTACAGTTTTTCTATGGTTTGTGCACTCACTATTTGCCATTACTTTCTCCAACCCAGTGTTCAAACTATGCCGATATTTTCGGGGGGGTCCCTTTTTTTCCCTTGGGGGTGTGTGTGTGTGCTTGCGCTTGTCTCAGAGTGCGGATCTCCAAACACATGAGAAGCCTATCTTACGCACCATGCGGACTCCACACCTCCACACACGCATCGCGTCTGAAGTCATAACTCATCAGGGGAAATCGTGTCCGCATTGGCATGTTCAAAAAACAACCTCGCGTCAACAATGATACCACACGCAAGAAAAACAAAAAACAGTCAGGCTACTCAACACATCTGATCCACAGCAGCACCAAAGCATCACTGGAAATCATGTCAACAACCAATCTTCCATTTCAACACGCGTCAACAAACAAATGGCACCACAAACATGAACGACTTGGTCAGGCTACCGATTCCAAACCCACAGCAGACGAATAATTAAATGCATCTTACCTTAAAGCAGAATCGACCACAAAGGAAGTGTGTTGGCACACTTCCTTTCTACTAGTGTGTGTCCCCAACCTGGCAGCAGCAGTCGTTGTCATATCGGTTTATTTTATCTTTGATGTAAACACAACACTTCGGATATGCAAATGCTTCCCGTTACACACGATTGCTATGTCAATAAACATCATTTTGCCAATATTTTAGAGACCATCCATCTTCTCTGTCGGTCAGCATCTGTCGGGATCCGATAAAATGATAAATCTTGCCTTGTGTGTTGATGGTTACTACATCCAGGTGCACAACAATATAACGGCATGATGGAAGTCTTGCTGAAAGTAAAAACTTTCTTTGATGGCTGTATTCGCCGTCGTTCCTCGTTGTTGGCTGTGGTAGACTACTGGCAGTTCATGTCCAAAATGGCGGCCGCGTTTGTCGTGACGTCACGTGGGATGGGTCAAGAGGCCCATTTCCAGCAACTCTCACTCCAGTGTTCTAATGGTACAATGTGTTTGCTCATTGCCTCAGAAGGCTAATGGATGATTAGAAAACCCTTGTACAATCATGTTAGCACAGCTGAAAACAGTTGAGCTCTTTAGAGAAGCTATAAAACTGACCTTCCTTTGAGCAGATTGAGTTTCTGGAGCATCACATTTGAGGGTCGATTAAATGCTCAAAATGGCCAGAAAAATGTCTCGACTATATTTTCTATTCATTTTACAACTTATGGTGGTAAATAAAAGTGTGACTTTTCATAGAAAACACAAAATTGTCTGGGTGACCCTAAACTTTTGAACGGTAGTGTATGTATTGAGGGAAATGATCCAATATTACATATCTGTGAGTGGCAAAAGTATGTGAACCTCTAGGATTAGCAGTTAATTGGAAGGTGAAATTAGAGTCAGGTGTTTTCAATCAATGGGATGACGATCAGGTGAGAGTGGGCACCCTGTTTTATTTCAAGAACAGGGATCTATCAAAGTCTGATCTTTGCATAGGAACGACAATTAAGAAAAATAAATGCAGGGCACGCAGTAAAATGAGAAGCGCTCTGATGAACACTGTAGCCTACTGTTTACTTCAGGAAAGGGAACGTACGCCAGCAGTTTGTTGTCTGAGCTTCCTTTGGCTTCCTTCTTGGTCTGCTTCAGTTCCTTTTTAGCCAGTGCTAGCTGCTCTTTCCTATTCTCAATCTAAAAAGAGAGACGTACAGCAAGTCACATATCCAGCAACAACGTCTCTAAAGATCAGGCAGGGATATAACCAGAGCGACCCATGGGACATTACAAAGCACAAGATCCGGCAAGGACATGAATAAAGATTTAGCAGCAGTTTATCAAGCTGACGTCACGCAAACTATCGAAATGAACACGAATGTGCACTGGGTATTCAAGTTTGTTCTTTTCCGTGCTGTAACTCTTCACCTTAGTCTGCAGGTTGGCCATGGACTGCTCGAAGGTCTTTGGCGGCGCCCGCTGGTGGTTACAGAGAACTGCAACCGCACGGTTCGCTCTGTTATAGGACAGCAACTTCTCTGCCTGGTTATCTGAAGCTGTACATGAGGGAGAGAGAGAAAGACAGAGATGACCTGATGGATGATAAATCATCATTCTTCTTCAGCAGAATATAAAATGAAAAAAAGGTCAAGTTTTACGCATGGACAATTCTGTGCCCATTTGATGAGTTAATTCATTTCGATGGCGTGCATTTTTCTATTTGGTCCTACGTTTATACCACAACAAACAAATGAATAGCAAGCACAAGAGAATAAACATTATGAACTTCTCTCAGCAGGACGAGCAACACATCTGTTTATTTACACCGAATTGCAACAGTTGTCTAATCTCTGTAGTATAAGAGCAATAAAACATTCTGGAACACGCTGTTTTTTTTAAAAAATAAGTTCTCAACGTCAGGGTGACAACAGAAACTCTGTTTCCTGTTGGACTGCATAACACCATCCCATAACTGATTTCATTATCTGCATCATCACGCCTTGCCATTTTTTATTTATTACTTAGAAGGGGTGAGGGAATTTCACACAACTGCTAATATACAAATCCATACCTGCCAACCTTGAAAAAAAATTTTATGAGTACAATTTTACAATTTCATGAGTCCCCCCCCCCCCCGCGTCAACCTCACCCCAACCCGGCGCGCATGCGCCTCCACAGACCACAACCAGCAGACCAAAAAAACACTTTCAATCCAGTTTTATTGATTGACCTTGGGAACATGGTCCAGTTTTGTAAAACATTCCTATTGATAGACTTTGGGAAACTGTTATTGATGGCTCTTGGGAACTTCCTTCCATTTTGAAAAGCACAACAAACATTAAAGGGCTGGGGCGTCGTGGCTCAGGTGGATAAGGCG
The DNA here is from genome assembly GCF_027579695.1 of Neoarius graeffei. Lineage (NCBI taxonomy): Eukaryota > Metazoa > Chordata > Actinopteri > Siluriformes > Ariidae > Neoarius > Neoarius graeffei. The sequence continues at coordinate 45,166,928 of NC_083574.1, forward strand.
CCATACCATAAATCCGGGGACCCGGGTTCGATTCTGACCCGAGGTCATTTCCCGATCCCTCCCCGTCTCTCTCTCCTGCTCGTTTCCTGTCTCTACACTGTCCTATCCAATAAAGGTGAAAAAAGCCCCAAAAAAATCTTTAAAAAAAAAAAACATTAAAGGGCTGATGACACGTTTTTGATATCTTTGGCGATGTTTTATAACATAAAAAGTAATTCCCGATGATCCATATCATTCACGAAGGCGCCTATTTTACAAGTTATGATAAAAAACGCAGCTATTTGGGCAAATTTGACGGGGCTGCAGCACCCAGGAGACGAAAGAGAAGGAGGAGCTATATGACGTCAGCGAAAGAACCTTCCTCCTCACTTACCAGTTTGTTGTTGATGCGAGAGGTGTTCAGTTCAACATAATTAGTATTATTATTATACATTATATATATATATATAGTTATTATGCCTTCGCGTTGTGTTGCCGGCTTTTGCTCCAAAACCCACAAGGATGGGGTAAGTTTTATTCAAGTTTCCCAGAGATCCCGAGCTGCATGCGAAGTGCGTGAAGCAAGTCAGGCGCACTCGTGACAAGTGGGAGCCCTCACCAACATCCGTCCTGTGCTCTGAACACTTCGATTTGGATTGTTTTGACACACTTCCCAGCTTAAAGGAATCTCTTGGGTGTTCAGTTCAGCACAAACGTGTGTTACTACCATCAGCAGTGCCTACAGTATTCCGGAGGGGGTCTACTAGTAGCTATGCCGGATCCAGCAGTCGCCTGGGACAAGGCGACTCCTCCAAAGACAGTCCAACTGTCAGAACATGTGTTGAGAAACGACATAAGATAAAGGTACGTAGAGCTATAGAGTGCTCCGACATGATGCTAAAAATAGTAACCATGCGGTCTGCGCGGCCATCTTGGAAGTGACTCGCTCCAGAGCGCTCATAGAGTACACATCAGAGTACGCATTCATGATAATCATAAAGTCGGCGTGATATCAGTCATGTATTTGCTTGTGAAAGCTTGCACTGTCTTCGATGGTGTTGGATGGTTTGTTTACGTCTTCTTAGTACTAATACAAAAAAAACTGATCTATGGGTATGGGCATCATATCGCCTAGTCTTCCTCCTCACTTGCTGGTTTGTTGATGTGACAGATTTGTAGTAGCAGTTGTAGTATTTTGCCTTTGCATTGTGGTCTCTTATTGCCAAGTTGAAAGAATTTGTTTCTCAAAGCAAACACTGAGGGAAAGCTAACTTAGCCAGACAAGTAGGCTACAGATTGTCATTTGCTTACGCTGATGTAGGTTATCAAATATTTTGCTTCATTCAAGGATAAAACTAAGAAGCCATAAACTAGAAGACGTGCCTGCCAATATTATCCTAAATGTATCACGGATCAGGCACAGTCGTAAGCTTATTATGTTAGCCGTTTGCATGCTCCATTAGGAACTATGTATTCAGTGTAGCATACAGCTTACATGATATAAGCAGTGTTTACACATGCAAGACAACAATACACGATATTAAAATATTGATTCCGTAACATTTTGAACAAATACGGGTTGACCTACCAATCCTTGTTATCCAACCTTGTGGTGTTCAATGCTGGGCTGTCTGCCTGTCCGCTGTCCATCTTGGAGTCGGAGTCGCTCTCCGATTGCACAGTAACAGGTTCAAACCTGTACGGTTGGATGCACCCGTGTTCGTCATCACTTGATTCTTCCGATCTATCCCACTCACAACGCAATTCTAGACTCCCAGAAGAGGAAGAGCTAGAGAGTTCACTGGCGTTTTCATGCGCCATTTCCATTGAGTAGAACAGCCAGTGAACTGCAGCGTGTTCTTCCGCTGATGTCACAACATGGCCGCGAGCCACGGACCCAGTTTTCTTGCGCTGTGCAATTAAAAGTTGGATATTCGCGTAATTTCCAGCTTCTTTTCACGTAATTATAACAGAAATCTAACACGTTTGCCATGGTGTATAGTTTATTTAAGAAATTGCATAGAGTCATGTTCGTGTCATCAGCCCTTTAAATACATGTGCAAATGAAATGAAATTAAACCAGAGCCACTCTTTCAAAATAAATAACACATTAAATTAATACAGTATGGAAAAAAAGGCACTTTCAACACAGAACATGGTATGCACAAATTTCCCATGCAATAGGTTTAGACTTTTGCATTTTTTAACATGTTGGAAGTATATTGCATTATACAGTACACTGCAGTATTTTGTAGTATGCCTTTTTCATGTGCAAACTATTGCATTTGCATTCGAAATATTGCATTTACTGCAGTAATACTGTAGAAAAAAGCATTTGATACTGCAGTACCACGCAGGTTTTTTCATAAGAGGGATGACCAATTTTCGACTTCACATCATCTGCAAACATTCTAGGCTACCACTGACAGAAGTCACCGACTGCCCTTAAGATATACAACACACTACGTTTTGTTGAGCACATCAATAAAGTGGTACTTATCATAGTGATTCAGTGAGAGCGCGAGAGGAATTGTAATCAGGTTTCGTTGGTTACCGCATCGAATATGCAACCTCGAGTGACGGCTTTGAAGTTAAATGAAGAACTAGCCTGTACTGTTGGTGTTGTAAATGCACAAAATAACGGCTAGGAAGCTCGAGTACACGTGAAACACAACCGTTTCTGTTACAAATATAAAAACGACGTCTCTAACCGACGTTTCAATCCCCGACTCGCTCTAGCCACCTGGCTGCACCGCTGCACTCAAGTCAGAGACGCGAAGGAGGAAGGGGAGGGGCTGAAGAGGGGCGGGGGGATTGGGCAAAGCGTTCCATTCTGGCTTTGAGTTTTCTCACAGATCAGCGGTATCAACTTCAGCGAGAACTTGACTGAAATGCGAGTTTGGACGATATGCGTACTTTTTAAATGTGAAAACGTAGAGTCGTACAATGAGGTAAAAATTCGTAGCGGCTACGCAAGATGCGTACAGGTTGGCAGGTATGCAAATCAGCCCTTGTATGTGTGAGAGACGGCGTTTAAAGGTGTCATGTATAAGAATTGGCCACCTGGCAAATTCATACCCTACAGTGGTGTTTGAAAGTTTGTGAACCCTTTAGAATTTTCTATATTTCTGCATAAATATGACCGAAAACATCAGATTTTCACACAAGTCCTAAAAGTAGATAAAGAGAACCCAGTTAAACAAATGAAACAAAATATTATACTTGGTCATTTATTTATTGAGGAAAATGATCTAATATTACACATCCATAAGTGGCAAAAGTATGTGAACCTTTGCTTTCAGTATCTGGTTGTGCAGCAGTAACTGCAACTAAATGTTTCCGGTAACTGTTGATCAGTCCTGCACACCGGCTTGGAGGAATTTTAGCCCATTCCTCCATACAGAACAGCTTCAACTCTGGGATGTTGGCGGGTTTCCTCACATGAACTGCTCACTTCAGGTCCTTCCACAACATTTTGATTGGATTAAGGTCAGGACTTTGACTTGGCCATTCCAAAACATTAGTTCATGGACAGATGTCCTGACATTTCCCTTTAGAATTCACTGGTATAATTCAGAATTCATTGTTCCATCAATGATTGCAAGCCGTCCTGGCCCAGATGCAGCAAAACAGGCCCAAACCATGATACTACCACCACCATGTTTCACAGATGGGATAAGGTTCTTATGCTGGAATGCAGTGTTTTCCTTTCTCCAAACATAACGCTTCTCATTTAAACCAAAAAGTTCTATTTTGGTCTCATCCAGCCACAAAACATTTTTCCAATAGCCTTCTGGCTTGTCCACATGATCTTTAGCAAACTGCAGATGAGCAGCAATGTTCTTTTTGGAGAGCAGTGGCTTTCTCCTTGCAACCCTGCCATGCACACCACTGTTGTTCAGTGTTCTCCTGATGGTGGACTCATGAACGTTAACATTAGCCAATGTGAGAGAGGCCTTCAGTTGCTTCGAAGTTACCCTGGGGTCCTCTGTGACCTCGCCGACTATTACACGCCTTGCTCTTGGAGTGATCTTTGTTGGTGGACCACTCCTGGGGAGGGTAACAATGGTCTTGAATTTCCTCCATTTGTACACAATCTGTCTGACTGTGGATTGGTGGAGTCCAAACTCTTTAGAGATGGTTTTGTAACCTTTTCCAGCCTGATGAGCATCAACAACGCTTTTTCTGAGGTCCTCAGAAATCTCCTTTGTTCGTGCCATGATACGCTTCCACAAACATGTGTTGTGAAGATCAGACTTTTGCCGCTTTTCCACTACAAACGCGGCTGAGTCGGGCTGAGCCGTGCCGTGCTGAGTCGAGCTGAGTGGGGCTATTGGAGTTGCATTTCGACTACAACCGCGCTGAACCGTGCTGGCTGGAAGTGGGTGGACACATTGGGTGGAGTTAGCGAAAGTGGGTGGACGTCACGTGATGTCGTTAAGCAGCGCAAACAGTGACATCAGTGATCTTTTAAGCGGTAGTCTCACGACCCGAATAGTAAACAATAAACATGGAGGACATGGAGTAGTTAGTGTTGCTGGTCTTGGTGCTGTGGCTTGTTGTCACCGACAACGCCAACAGATACTGGCAAGAGCGTATAGATGAGGCGAGGCGCATAAGGCTTCAGAAATTCTCGTAATTCGTAATTCTTCTTCTTCCGGGTTTACGGTGTTTACAGATCCCAGCGTGCTCGCGGGGCGTGTGTGGGCATGTGAGGACACTCCTCCTCACCAATCAGTGCACAGGGGAGTGTCTGCTCACGCCCCCAACCTCACTCGGCTCGCTTTGGCTCGCTTCAGCCCCACTCCAAAACCGTGCGAGTTTTAGGGGCTAAGCAGGGCTGAAGCGAGCTGAGTCGTGCTGTTCTTTGGTAGTCGAAACGCGAGCCGTGTCGGGCTGAAGTGAGCTGAAGCGAGCTGAAAAAGGGTAGTGGAAAAGGGCCATCATATAGATCCCTGTTCTTGAAATAAAACAGGGTGCCCACTCACACCTGATTGTCATCCCATTGATTGAAAACACCTTACTTTAATTTCACCTTCAAATTAACTGCTAATCCAAGAGGTTCACATACTTTTGCCACTCACAGATATGTAATATTGGATCATTTTCCTCAATAAATAAATGACCAAGTATAATATTTTTGTCTCATTTGTTTAACTGGGTTCTCTTTAGCTACTTTTAGGACTTGTGTGAAAATCTGATGATGTTTTAGGTCATATTTATGCAGAAATATAGAAAATTCTAAAGGGTTCACAAACTTTCAAGCACCACTGTATATACCAAAAAATTAAGGGGCAGTACATCACTAGAAAGTTGGCGTCTCCAGCCCTATAGTGTGAAACAAGGAAACGCACAATCCCTCTTCCTCCTTCTCTCAAACGCACCATCACTAATCCCACAGAATCATCACTCACTCACTGAATACAGCATAAAGCGATTGTTAGTCAATCCACTATGGGGTTCATACGATCTAACTTTACAGTCATAATATTAAAAAAAAAAAAAAACAACAACTCAGAGCCGGTCAAGATAACACAATCTCCACGTGTGCCGTCAGGCTGTAGTTCACGTTACAGCCTGGTTAACTCCTTTTTTAGCCTGAAAACTGCCTCAGCAGTGAGCACGAGTCCACTATGACTCTTGACACGCCAGATCTGTAACCAAATCTGGCTGATGCAGATCGAACCCAAATTCACATCCCTTCTCTTCGGTTGAATTGCAGCGTTTCCCCCAAGTTTACTGGCTTTTTTGGATGAGGATGGTCACCTGCAGGACCCCTCCCTGCGGCTACAGAACATTTGGACCTGAACAAACAGTTAAAGGAGTCATATTTAAGTCTTCACATTTACTTTAGAACAATAATTTGAACAATTTTTACAACAGAACTGCACTCCTGTCCCCCCCAGACCTTAAAACATGTATGTGGGGGCAAAACAACAGCAGGGGAAACACTGAATTGCTCACGAAGTGTTCATCATGATCGCATACAACATGAAACAGCACGCCTTACCTTTCCAACGTTGCTAGTTGTTTGTCTATGAGATGAAGTGAAGTGTTGGCGAGAAAAAAAAAAAGTGATTTTACACCAAACTTCATACAGCTCTGCGTCCATCTCCTCACGCATTACTCGTTTGAATTACTCATGAACTCGTCATTGCATTGTCACATTTCTACAGCATTTGTACATACCGAAGTAATCACACGATGAAAACAAATCAAACTTCTGCAAGGTAATATCTTTACCAATTTCTTCACACATTTTCACACTCCTGCTTCTTGGTTGAATAAGTCAAGAAATCCCTATCGCTTCATAATGTACCACACATCAAAATAAAGAGCAGAACTTACTCTTTCCGATGATACTGGTCGTTTCTCTGTGTGACTCCTACTATTTTGGACTAAGGGCAGACTAGATGCTAGTCACTCACTATCGCCTCTTGAGGCACAGAGTGGTATTACAAGACAGACGGATGGACTGTCCTGTCTCGGGGCTAGCTGGGTAGTATGCTAACTTCAGCAGATATCTCTGCAAAACCATACATAAACACCTTTGACGGAACGTCAAAACAGTTATTTCTTCACATTCTTTTCATCTCATCTCATTATCTCTAGCCGCTTTATCCTTTTACAGGGTCGCAGGCAAGCTGGAGCCTATCCCAGCTGACTACGGGTGAAAGGCGGGGTACACCCTGGACAAGTCGCCAGGTCATCACAGGGCTGACACATAGACACAGACAACCATTCACACTCACATTCACACCTACGGTCAATTTAGAGTCACCAGTTAGCCTAACCTGCATGTCTTTGGACTGTGGGGGAAACCGGAGCACCCGGAGGAAACCCACGCGGACACGGGGAGAACATGCAAACTCCGCACAGAAAGGCCCTCGCCGGCCCCGGGGCTCGAACCAAGGACCTTCTTGCTGTGAGGCGACAGCGCTAACCACTACACCACCGTGCCACCCCATTCTTTTCATAATTTTCATTAATTTGTTCCATCCTTTAAACTTAAATTCTTACAAATTCTGACATGTAGCACCTTTAACACCACATATCTTCCATCGGTGACTTGACTATGTACACACACACTTGTTTCAATATCCATATGAGGACCTTCCATTGACAAGTATTATTGTAGTTTATTAATGCTGTGCCTGCACCTCGACCTAACCTTAGCCTCAGTAGTGAAAAGGAAACTTTTTGACTTTTTTTTTTTTTTTGTTTAAACAAACAAAAAAAACCCCAGCAATTTTCCGATGGGGACCATCCAAATGTCCCCACAAGGTCGAAACTGTCAGATTTTACTATCCTTGTGGGGACATCTTAGCCTGGGAAATCCCATGCTGCTTTGCACAATCGTTCCGATCTGAAAAGACAGCATGGAAACTATGGTCTAAAGGCTCGCCTGAGTTAGGGAGCCAATCAGAGAGTGGGGAGGGGTGGAAAGACGGTGACGCGTACTACTCGACAAACGGAAGCTTGTAGTTTATTTGGGACTGTTTACGGATCACATTTAACATGGCGGCGAGCGATACGAACCAAACTTTCGATCAAGCTTTGTCTTGCACAAACGGCAGTAATCGTTCGGTGCCATTGTTTTCCTATTTTTGTTTTGCCTTCTCTTTCCTTCTCTTCTTCGCCTCTTCGTCTTCTTCATCGCTCTAACTACGTCACCGGGTACAACTGCCATGATTGGCCATGGGCTACGTATACGCCAAATGATAGACATTCGCAACGTCCAATAAACGGCCGTTGACAATCATAAACCACACCTCCCCTACGAGAAATTCAATAGGCGGATTCCAGACCATATTTCACTTGTGATATGGTCTGGTGTTAACCAGACTAGGGACATCTGGTCCCCAGTAGTATATAAACACAAACACAGTAGCAGTAGACATGTCACATGCACAGGTTATTTTTAATTATGGCTTTGTTTATTTAAAAAAAAAAAAAAGTGTAAATTGCACACACAGATTTCACTAATTACTTGGTAACTATTTATGGCCACAAGCATTCCCAAAAAAGATGCAGAATGACTTAATTGTTTAATTGTGCATGCGAGCAAACACACACCATGAACGTCTGGGTGCAAATTAAGATGGTGCTGAAATGCACACATTTTAATGGGGGAATTCAGTTGGAGTTAATCACAAGATGGTTCAGTGTGAACGCAAGCTAAAATAACTTCCGATTTGAACGATGAAAAGCTGATCATCATTCCCACTACAGGTGTAAATCATAACGTTCCAGGTTTTGAGAGTGACAACACTAATACTGCAGTATTAATACAAATTAAAGCTAGACTGCCTTTCAGATTTTTCAAGTGTAGGTCATAAAAAGAATTTTCCCCGACAACCAGTTATTTTTGTTCAGTGGACCGAAAGCTACTGAATTCCAATCACAGACTTCCAATTTTACTTTTTTTTTTTTTTAAATAGAGCAATTAATGAATTTAGGGCCACATGGCCCTAAATTCTCCGCTATTTTTTCCTGCTTCACCATGACCCAATTCAAGATACTATGTCATGCATCATGTGGTGGGCTTTCCCTGTTTGCGCAAGGCATTGTGGGATACAAATTTGAAACGGGAGAAAAATGGAGGACACAAATGAAATGTGAAAGACCGACTACAGTAACAGAAAGTGAGAAGAAAAGATGTGTTGCGAAGGAAAGGAAACGCAGGACCAAACTAATACATATCAGCGGTCAGCGAGCACCTCGGTGTTCGTTGAGTGACAGAATGATGTACAGTAACTGTCAGTGTACGGTCAAGGTAAACCTGTAGATGGCAGTAATGCAACACTGTGGATGCCAGCTGCCGTATAACCCAAAAGACGACGATGATAAACCTGCGCATGCGCACATGGACTTCCTCTGTCTGCTTGACTGCACGAAGCGAACGATTTCATGCACATTATTTGCTGGAGAATCCCTTCAAATTAAATAACTTCCCAGCCACGGAAAGGTCTGATTATATATATATATATATATATATATATATATATATATATATATATACACACACACACACACACACACACACACACACACACACACACAGTGGTGCTTGAAAGTTTGTGAACCCTTTAAAATATGACCTAAAACATCATCAGATTTTCACACAAGTCCTAAAAGTAGATAAAGAGAACCCAGTTAAACAAATGAGACAAACATATTATACTTGTCCATTTATTTATTGAGGAAAATGATCCAATATTACATATCTGTGAATGGCAAAAGTATGTGAACCCTCTAGGATCAGCAGTTAATTTGAAGGTGAAATTAGAGTCAGGTGTTTTCAGTCAATGGGATGACAATCAGGTGTGAGTGGGCACCCTGTTTTATTTAAAGAACAGGGATCTATCAAAGTCTGATCTTCACAACACATGTTTGTGGAAGTGTATCATGGCACGAACAAAGGAGATTTCTGAGGACCTCAGAAAAAGTGTTGTTGATGCTCATCAGGCTGGAAAAGGTTACAAAACCATCTCTAAAGAGTTTGGACTCCACCAATCCACAGTCAGACAGATTGTGTAGAAATGGAGGAAATTCAAGACCATTGTTACCCTCCCCAGGAGTGGTCGACCAACAAAGATCACTGCAAGAGCAAGGCGTGTAATAGTCAGTGAGGTCACAAAGGACCCCAGGGTAACTTCTAAGCAACTGAAGGCCTCTCTCGCATTGGCTAATGTTAATGTTCATGAGTCCACCATCAGGAGAACACTGAACAACAATGGTGTGCATGGCAGGGTTGCAAGGAGAAAGCCACTGCTCTCCAAAAAGAATATTGCTGCTCGTCTGCAGTTTGCTAAAGATCACATGGACAAGCCAGAAGGCTATTGGAAAAATGTTTTGTGGATGGATGAGACCAAAATAGAACTTTTTGGTTTAAATGAGAAGCGTTATGTTTGGAGAAAGGAAAACACTGCATTCCAGCATAAGAACCTTATCCCATCTGTGAAACATGGTGGTGGGAGTATCATGGTTTGGGCCTGTTTTGCTGCATCTGGGCCAGGACGGCTTGCTATCATTGATGGAACAATGAATTCTGAATTATACCAGCGAATTCTAAAGGAAAATGTCAGGACATCTGTCCATGAACTGAATCTCAAGAGAAGGTGGGTCATGCAGCAAGACAACAACCTTAAGCACACAAGTCGTTCTACCAAAGAATGGTTAAAGAAGAATAAAGTTAATGTTTTGGAATGGCCAAGTCAAAGTCCTGACCTTAATCCAATCGAAATGTTGTGGAAGGACCTGAAGCGAGCAGTTCATGTGAGGAAACCCACCAACATCCCAGAGTTGAAGCTGTTCTGTATGGAGGAATGGGCTAAAATTCCTCCAAGCCGGTGTGCAGGACTGATCAACAGTTACCAGAAATGTTTAGTTGCAGTTATTGCTGCACAAGGGGGTCCCACCAGATACTGAAAGCAAAGGTTCACATACTTTTGCCACTCACAGATACCGTAAAATACCAAATAATAGCCCGGGCGATTATTTGTCTCAATCACGTAAGAGACCCGGCGCGTATTAGAGACTAGGCGGCTATTTGGAACAGGCGATTAATTCCTTCTTCACAAATACCTTCCCCAAAATCTACCTCAAAACGGGGAAAAAAATCATTCTCAGATAGGCCTACTTTTAACCAGTATAACTTACAGTTTGTTTAGAGTTAGATTACAGATAGCACGGTGCCGACTTCGGGGAATTTTGAAGACGCAGAATGCATCTTCGCATGGCACAGTCGGGGTGGATAAAGGATAAATCACACACCTTTTCCTGTTAATGACTAGTTAAGCGCATGCTTTACAAAATAATCAAGAAACCACACCATTGTCTGTGCGCAGCACTGTGATTTAATTACTCTGCAAAGTTATGGTCACTTGCTATCACCCTCACCCATGCAGCCTCCACCCTTTGCGCTTCGCGATGTCTGTCAATTGCATGGAGGGCGCGACGTTGAAGCAACATAATTAGGGTGCGAAGTGTCAAACCAAAGGGTTTTTTCTTATGCTGAAAAATAAGTGACCTGCAGTGGCTACATACTGTCATCTTGCATTCTCACGTTTCTCTCCAAGACGTCTCCCTATTTGGCCGATATGAGCCTATTCCCCGAGTGAGTTGGTACGGTGGCTCGACCCCGTAGAAAACTTAAAGTTCGGATGAAAGTTAGTTGAATAGGTTACTGACTTGTAGGCCTACATGTTGCCTGCCTGACGCGTGCTTCTGCCCAACTTGCACGACAGATTACTTGTTGAAAAGGCCCCTTGGATTAGATTGGCCGCGAGCAGACTGAAATGCATGTTAGAACGCTCTCACCTTTTTTGTAAAGCGTCTTCCAGATCCGAATGGGTAAGGGCAAGTGAAATGGTATAAGGTCTTTAATAAAACTCAGTGTGTGCTTTGACGCATGCATTCGGCAATTTAGGTCGTTTAACAGAAGCAGCAGTCCAACCTTGGAAACCCGCAGTCCTCAATGTCACCACACACGCTGGCTTTCGTTGGGTAGGCTATACCCAAAGGGGTGGCTAAGACATCTGTCAAAAGTTACGGAGTTGCATTCCTCAAGAAATATTACGGTAGACCAAGATTATAACATTGGAATGGCATGTTTATTATCACGTAACAAAATGTTGTAAACAGTATTATAGAAATAATTTCATTCATTCATTCATTCATTCATATTGTTTCGGTAGAAAACTATGCAATGCAAAATCGTTTAAACACCAGAAAACCAGAAAAGTGCTGGGCCTCAAGATTCTAGATAGAACGTTCGGACGCTTTTTTTTTTTTAGACCCCGGCGAGTATTCGGAACCGGCCTTTATTTGTCACAACACACGCGTACACCCGGCCGTTAAAGGGAACTCGGCGGTTAATTGGAACTCGGCTATTATTTGGTATTTTACGGTATGTAATATTGGATCATTTTCTTCAATAAATAAATGGACAAGTATAATATTTTTGTCTCATTTGTTTAACTGGGTTCTCTTTATCTACTTTTTCACCCATTTTCTGAAATCAAAAGGCCATCAAGCTTTAAATAGAACAGTAATGAAGCACAAAATTCCAATTCTATAAGATATGATACAGCTGTGTATAGAAAATGATGCAAAAATGAACAATAGCACAGTATGCAATGGTTTAAATCATCAACTGATTAAAACGTTCAACATACTGTTTCCGTGAGCCGTTCCATCTTAGCAGTGTTACGTTCATTCTGCACTGGAATATAACAAAATGAAACATGGCTATGCTTCACTGTGTGCAGGGTGTCCAGGTTTCTGCACAGTTCCCACTCCAACTACATCTCAGAACCTGCACATCATCTGAAAAAAGGCCTGAAACTAAAAAACTAAATGAATAAAATCAGGAATTGGAAAAGGGAGTCACATTTTTCTCTCTCTCCAAGTCTTTCCACTGGAAACAAGTTCACAGTGGTGCATGCGCATTTCTAATTTGTTGTTTCAACCCCACCTGCAACTCTGATAGTATGACTCAAGAAGGGCGTGTCTGAAGCACAAGGAGCTTTATTTCACATTCTGGTGATGTGGCCAGACATCCATAACATGTACATTGACCCTCCATGCCTACTTAGATCAAAAGGTGCAGGCTATCTGCTGGTACCTCGTATAGTTGAAGGCTACATCAGGGGGCGGAGCCTTTTCTTACAAAGCCCCACAGTTATGGAACAGCCTTCCAAGTAGTGTTCGGGACTCAGACAGTCTCAGCATTTAAATCGAGGCTGAAAACATATCCGTTTAGTCAAGCCTTTTGTTAATAGTGTTAGTTTTTTTCTTTTTTATCAGACATCTAGTTTTTAGGTTTGTTTACCTGACATGTTTCGACGTACGACTGTCGTCTTCCTCAGAGTGTCACCGGATGCTGTTGGCGACGCATCTTATCAGCTGATGTTTCCGAAGGCGTGACCTTCCTGTCTGGTTTGACAGGTCTGTCACGCCTACTACTGTCTGTTCGTCCCCTGCAAGATGGCACTCCAGGTATGGGAGGTAAGCGAAGTCCGAGGACCATTAACCGGGATGAGGGAGCATACGTGCTCTCCCATACCTGCAGTGCCATCTTGCAGGGGACGAACAGACAGTAGTAGGCGTGACCGACCTGTCAAACCAGACAGGAAGGTCACGCCTTCGGAAACATCAGCTGATAAGATGCGTCGCCAACAACATCCGGTGACACTCTGAGGAAGACGACAGTCGTATGTCGAAACATGTCAGGCAAACAAACCTAAAAACTAGATGTCTGATAAAAAAGAAAAAAAAACTAGCCTTATTTAATATAAGACATAATGAACGTAATCGAAAGCTTTTGTTAATGGTGTTTATGAGGTAAAGGTGTAGATCTGGAGGGTCCTCAGACGTAGAGTGTTTTGGTAAACTGGGATGTATGGATGCTGTCAGTCCCCCACTCGCTTGCTCACTCGAGTTTGCTGACGGTGTAGTGGCTGCTGCTTTATGTCCCGGGGCTCCCTCATGCCTGTGTTACCTTCTGGCTCTCCCCTTTTAGAGCGTATTCACACCTACGTTGTTTGGTCCGGACCAAACGACCAAACGAATCAAATTTCCCTTGGTCCGGACCTTTTGGGTTGGTCTGAATACAAACCACCGAACTCTGGTCCGGACCAAACAAGCGGACCGAGACCGAGCTGCAAGGTCGGACTCGGTCCGGACCAAAGGAACCCTGGTGCGGATCTTTTGGAGATGTCAAAACAGACCGGACTTAATCCGACAGTTTTGCTTTTTTGTACCTCAGGAGCTTCCGTCGTTTGTCGAGCATTATGGGAAACAGAGTCTTGACACTCCACCGCAAAGCGCAAACACTGTTTCGGTTGTCAAGGGTTGTTCAGTCACCAGTGGTAGGCGAGTACAAAAAATGAGTAGGGGGCAAACGTGGGCCGAGGAAGAAACGCGTACCCTTGTGGATATATGGGCAGATGTCCACATATCTGAGCTTTTGGAGAGAACACACAAAAATGCCGACGCGTTTGCTGTATTCAGTGAGAAAATGAAGGAGAAGGGGTTCACGCGCTCCCCAGAACAATGTCGGCTAAAAGTGAAGAAACTCCGTCAGACCTACATTAAAATCAGGGACATTCTTTCAAAAAGTGGCGGTACTAGCGACACAAAAAAGAAATTCATCTATTGCGTGAAGAGCCAGAACTGTCACAACATGATGTGCGCTCATCAGCGCTATCCTCCGTAGCCGCCTTGCCCTTTGTCGTCGTCGTTGATAAATTACTTGTACCGTACAACAGCATAGTAATCGCACAATTGTGAAAACAGTAAACACTGGAAAAAACATATAGCTTTGATGACATTAAAAAGAATAACAACACGGAAAGCCTCCATGACTACTTTTGAACTTAACGCTTTGTGCGCGTGTCGTCTCTGACCAATAGCTGAACGACCTCAGGGCGCGTGGCTTTGTTGACAGATTTTGGTCCGCTTACTAAAATGTACAGTGTGAAAACGAACCGCACCAAAATGAAAAAATAAAAAAAACATTTGGTTCAGACCAAAGCAAGTGAACTATCGAACTATCCTGGTCTGAATACACCCTTAGTTATGCTGTCATAGTTAGTTGCCGGAGTCGCTGCTTGTACTCGGTGCAATATGTATACTGTTCCTACTTATTCAGGTGACATTGGGCATACCTAACAACCTGTGTTTTCTCTCTCTCCCTCCCCCAAATCTGTCCCTCTGAGTTACATGTCGGTCCTGGGATCGAGATGCTGACCTCTTCTGCTCCTCGGACCTGCCTGATCCATCCTGGTGCCCTGTGTCTGGTTGGAGTCTCATTGCATCGCTCCTGTAGAGGACGGCCCATGTGGACAGTTGGGGGTCGCGCCTGGAGGACACTCTGGACTCTTGCAGTGGTGCTTCTGTGGCTGGAGACTGCAGCTGACTTGCTGACTTTAGGGCTGCAGTTGTCGTGAGCGGTTTTGCGCTCGGGTTTCCGTCGGTGGGGGTTTATAGCATCAACGAAGCTGACTTTATGTTAGGACTGTTAATGTTATAGTCATGTTGTCTGTTGTTGCCCAAATGAGGATGGGTTCCCTTTTGAGTCTGGTTCCTCTCGAGGTTTCTTCCTCATGTTGTCTGAGGGAGTTTTTCCTTGCCACCGTCGCCACAGGCTTGCTCATTGGGGATAGATTAGGAATAAAATTAGCTCATATTTTAAGTCGTTCAAATTCTGTAAAGCTGCTTTGCGACAATGTTTATTGTTAAAAGCGCTATACAAATAAACTTGACATCATTAGAGTGAAAAAATATCAGAAGCTGGTTACTAATCATCTTTAGCTGCAATTTACTTTCCATTTTACTTTACTTTTTATTTTGGCTTAACAAGGTCAAGAAAGGAAGTGAACTGAAATCAGGATTGTAAATTAATGTACGGTTATGGTGGTAGGGTTGTGAGGTTTGTTTCTGCTTGTGTTTTTTCCCCAGGTACCGCCTTCCCTTTTTCTACCAGTGAGATGATTGGTTGAGCACATCCGTTACTCAACTGATCCTCATCAGGGCCTGATGGATAAAAGATGAGCAGGAGCGCACATATGGCACATGCTGGGTCAATCGGCAGCATTTAGACTGTGTTGTAAGTCGTGTACCAGAGTCTGTCGTTAACTCCCCATAACAGGGAGGGTGTTTACCTGTGATGGTGTTTGCATGCTTTCATGGTGAATTTCTTGTGGAGATGTTTTTGTAATGTTTTCTTGGTGACTGGATTTCAGAACTTTTATTCTGAAAAAAAAAAAAAAAAAACGGTGATTTTATTCATATACTTCTGCTTTTTCTCCTTTTTCACTCGGGGCTAATTTTACTATGTTGCTGCCTCAAGTCAAGTTAATATCTACTTTACTGTCAATACTGCAAGATGTACAGGACATACAGAAGACTGAAATTGCGTTACTCTCAAACCTATGATGCAGCAATAAACATTAAATAAAAACTAAGCGTAAAATATAGGACTAATACACACGTATCGTAATAATCTTTACGATTAATCTCATCTCATCTCATTATCTCTAGCCGCTTTATCCTTCTACAGGGTTGCAGGCAAGCTGGAGCCTATCCCAGCTGACTACGGGCGAGAGGCGGGGTACACCCTGGACAAGTCGCCAGGTCATCACAGGGCTGACACATAGACACAGACAACCATTCACACTCACATTCACACCTACGGTCAATTTAGAGTCACCAGTTAACCTAACCTGCATGTCTTTGGACTGTGGGGGAAACCGGAGCACCCGGAGGAAACCCACGCGGACACGGGGAGAACATGCAAACTCTGCACAGAAAGGCCCTCGCCGGCCACAGGGCTCGAACCCGGACCTTCTTATTGTGAGGTGACAGCGCTAACCACTACACCACCGTGCCGCCCTTACAATTAATAAAATATATAAAAAGACATATATAATATAAAAGTCCCTGATATTGACATCAGAACAATAAAGTGACAGACACCGAACAGATAAAAGTTTGTGGGTATGGCTAGTGCAGTTATAAACAGTAGTGCAAATTGGATGAGCTTATAGACTGCCTCAAGTGATGTGTGCGTAACCAGTTCTTGATGATGGCAAAGTCTGGTATTGATGGGGGGGGGGGGGGGGGGGGGGGGGTGTCAGGATCCCGAGTGTGTGTGTATTGATGGGGGGGTGTCAGGATCCCGAGTGTGTGTGTATTGACGGGGAGGGATGCAGGATCCAAAGTGTGTGTGTGTGCAGGGGCAGAGCAGGGAGAAAGTTGAGCATCCTGACAGCCTGGTGGACAGAGCTGTCCCTCAGTCTGCTGGTTCTAGCTCGGAGACTCCGCAGTCTCCTCCCTGATGGCAGCAGGCTGAAAAAGCTGTGTAGTGGGTGGGTAGGATCACCTGCCATGCAGAGGGCTTTCCGAGTGAGGCGGGTGCTGCGCATGTCTTGGAAAGAGGGGAAAGAGGTGCCGACGATCTTCTCAGCTGCTCTCATGATGTGCTGGAGGGTCTTGCGGCAGGACGCGGTGCAGGCGCTGTACCACACAGTGATACAGCTGGTTAGGATGCTCTTGATGGCACCTCTGTAAAAGGTGCACATGATGGGGGGGTTGGGGCTCTAGCTGTTCTCAGCTTGCGGAGGAAGTAGAGGTGCTGGTGAGCCTTCCTGGCCAGGTCCTCCGAGATGTGCACTCCCAGGAACTTAGTGCTGCTCACCCTCTCCACGGCAGTACCGCTGATGGTTAGAGGAGCATGCTGGGTGTGCATTTTCCTGAAGTCCACAACAATCTCCTTCATCTTATCAACGTTCAGAGAGAGATTGTTGTGTCTGCGCCACGAGGCCAGGCGGCTCACCTCACTCCTGTAGTTTGTCTCATCGTTGTTGCTGAAGAGACCCACCACAGTCGTGTCGTCTGCAAACTTGATGAAAAGGTTAGAACTGTGTGACAGTGTGCAGTCGTGTGTCAGCAGCGTGAATAGAAAGGGGGCTCAACACACATCCTTGGGGGGCCCCCCGTGTTCAGTGTGATGGTGCTGGATGTGTTACTGCTGACCCGTACTGCCTGTGGTCTCCCGGTCAGGAAGTCTAACAGCCAGTTGCACAGTGAGGTGTTTTCAGCCCCAGCCTGTCCAATACCCTGGAGTTATTCTTTGGGGTCGTAACACTCAAGTAGAGCGTGTCTGAAGCATAAGGAGCTTTATTTCACATCCTGTTAAGACGAGTGGGGTGGGGCAGGGTGGTGGTGGTGGTGATGTGGCCTGAGATCCATACATTACATCATCATGAGAGTGGAAAAAAATATCAGAAGCTGGTTACTAATCATCTTTAGCTGCAATTTACTTTACACTTTATTTTGGCTTAACGAGGTCAGGAAAGGAAGTGAACTGAAATCAGGATTGTAAATAAACAATGATTTATTAGTTCCTTATAAAAGTTGGAATAAAATTCTTCACAGTACACGTGCGTGTGCTCTGTGTATCTGTGAAGATACTCAGTCATCCAGGTACATAGTAATCTGTGGTTGGTAGAAGAGAGCAACTGGACTTGCTTGAAAAGTCTTGAAGACGTTTCGCCTCTCGTCCGAAAGGCTTCCTCAGTTCTGTCTGTCTAATAGGGAGTATCGGGTATTTATCCTCTCATGGATCATCATAGAATCCGAATCAGAATGCTGATGGCTGCATTGTAGGTGGCTGATAGATGTCATAGACACCCACCTCTGTTCAGTGATGGTCGTTCCAGGTTGACAAAAATGAACGATCCTCTCTGGCTAAGATGTCTGCCAGTTTTCTGGAAGTCCTCTTATACTCCCGCACCAGTCGAAGGGATCTCATCCCAAAGTGCGTAGAAACATATCTGTGAAGAATCTCAGTCATCCAGGTACATAGTAATCTGTGGTTGGTAGAAGAGAGCAACTGGACTCTTCTACCATCGCTGTGCTCTGTGGGGAACAGGAGCAGCGATGCGGCGGATTCTTGTATAGTGAAGAGGAAGCCAAGAAGGCTTTATTTATCACACATATACTCAAGCACACAGTGAAATTTAACCCATCTGAAGCAGTGAACACACACATGCCTAGAGCAGTGGGCAGCACCCAGGGAGTAGTTGTGGGTTAGATACCTTGCTCAAGGGCACTTCAGCCAAACCTCAGGCCATGGCTGCTCCACGTTAACCTAACCTGCATGTCTTTGGACTGTCGGGGGAAACCGGAGCACCCGGAGGAAACCCACGCGGACACGGGGAGAACATGCAAACTCCACACAGAAAGGCCCTCGCCGGCCACGGGGCTCGAACCCGGACCTTCTTGCTGTGAGGCGACAGCGTTAACCACTACACCACCGTGCCGCCCGTTTTTTGTTTTGTTGCAAAAAAACAAAACCCACAACAATCTGGAAAGTGACTGCTTTCATTTTAACGTATCCAACATACGCCTCTCGTCTCGTAATACCTCCTGTTTAACATCATACATCACAAGTAAATAATGACCAAACGCTCTTCTGCATGCTATGGTGCTAGTTAGCATGTAATTCCCTCCTATTTTCACAAAATACATTATGCACTTCACCAACTCACCTGCAACACTGAGTTTCTGACACCTTGGTCCATGCTTCATATTTAATTTTTTTTATGTTCCTGTATGCAAACAGCAACACATAATTGATGGAGAAACCCACCACTGCAGTTATCAATTTCTCCTCCATACCAGGCTACTTGCAAATGGTCTGAATAGAACCAAAGTTTACACGACTGTGTTCTCTAGGATTCTTTAGAGCGGAGGAGCACTTCTAAAATCCGATTGGTTGCAGCCCAACCATGTCCTCGCTCATTACCATAAAGTTGCCTGGACTTCAACTTGATTTTATCGCCTCCCGCCACCCAAGACGTGCCGTCAACAGTCTCGCCGCCGAGAGACGCTGGCTCACATGGAAAACGAATGACTTTCAGGCGCTTTGATGCTCTCACTGTGTTTGGTATGAATGTACAGTTAGCAAGGAAATGCTGTCTGAAAGCAGCACAGACGAGTGGGGGGGGGCCCTCATGCCTAGGAGAAGTGTTTTTTTTTTAAACCTCTGTAGACTCTTCATTGCATTTTAAAGGCCGCTGTTTTAATCAATAACTGCTTCATTAACTGATCCAACAATTGAAGGCCAATTATATCTCTTGCAGCAACTGGAGTCAGTGCTGGAGTACATCCAGAGTGTTTATTAAAACATGCATTTTTTTTTTTTTGCTACAGTGTGATTAGATTACTGATCTGGCTGAAGCCTGTACACCCAAACCCTTTCCCCCCCGCCAACAGTGACAACGTGAATGATGTCCAGATCCTGCATGCTTGTCACATGCAAGCAGACAAAAGGAAAGAATCACATTCTGCACTGCAGGAGTTATAACTAGCTGGCTCCTTACATAATCCTCACTCCAAATGTTGAGAAGCGCCACTGTTTCCACCTCAGACCACACAAGTCCTCTCGCCTCTCAGCATGTTTAAATCTTTGAGCTCAGCTCAACTATAAAAATCACATGAGCAACTCTGAGGCTCAAAGAGGTTTTGAGAAGTGTTGGTGCCAAGTGGGCTGGTTTGAGTATTTTTATAACTACTAATCTCCTGGGATTTTCACACACAGTCTCTAGACTTTACCCAGAATGGTGCGATAAAGGAAAACACATCCAAGGAGTGGCAGTTCTGTGGACAGAAAGGCCTTGTTGATGAAAATGACCAGACTGGGTCGAGCTGACAGAAAACCGACAGTAACTTGGATAACCACTCTGTACAATTGTGGTGAGCAGAAAAGCACAACACAATGCACAACAGATCGAACCTTGAGGACAATGGGCTACATCAGCAGATGATCACATCGGGTTCCACTTCTCTCAGTCAAGAACAGAAAGCTGAGGCTACAGTCGGCACAGGCTCACCAAAACCGGACATCTGAAGACTGGAGAAACGTATCCTGGTCTGATGAATCTCGATTTCTGCTGAAGCACACAGATGGTAGGGTCAGACTTTGGCCCGACAGCATGAATCCATGGACCCAACCTGCCTTGTGTTAACAGTCCAGGCTGGTGGAGGTGGTGTAATGATGTGGGGAATTTTCTTGGCACACTTTGGGCCATTAATACCAATCAATCATCACAGCCTATTTATGTATTATTGAGAACCATGTTAACCGTGAGTTGGCCTAGTGGTTAGCTAGTCTGGTTAACACCAGACCATATCACAAGTGAAATATGGTCTGGAATCCGCCTATTGAATTTCTCGTAGGGGAGGTGTGGTTTACGATTGTCAACGGCCGTTTATTGGACGTTGCGAATGTCTATCATTTGGCGTATACGTAGCCCATGGCCAATCATGGCAGTTGTACCCGGTGACGTAGTTAGAGCGACGAAGAGGCGAAGAAGAGAAGGAAAGAGAAAGAGAAGGCAAAACAAAAATTGGAAAACAAACGCCAAACGCTGTTCTTTTTTAAAAACAAACTTTCGCTCTAAACTATTCAGAACAGTGTCTAAAGCTTGATCGAAAGTTTGGTTCGTATCGCTCGCCGCCATGTTAAATGTGATCCGTAAACAGTCCCAAATAAACTACAAGCTTCCGTTTGTCGAGTAGTACGCGTCACCGTCTTTCCACCCCTCCCCACTCTCTGACTGGCTCCCTAACTCAGGCGAGCCTTTAGACCATAGTTTCCATGCTGTCTTTTCAGATCGGAACGATTGTGCAAAGCAGCATGGGATTTCCCAGGTTAGTGGTTAGCGTGTCTGCCTCTTGATCGGGAGATCGCGAGTTTTACTCACAGTCGGGCCATACCAAAGACCATCATAAAAATGGTACCTACTGCCATCTGGCAAAGCACGCTGCAATATAGATGCGAGTGGGGAGTCAAACTCTCGCGGTTACCAGACGACTAGCCTCCCACTGTAACCCTAGCTACTGTATGTAACAGGCGAGAGGCCGAGGGCTACGGAAATGAGATCGGCGCCGCCCTATGCACCACACGGCGTCGGAAGGACTTTGACTTGACTTGATAACCATGTGCATCCCTTCATGGCCACAATTTACCATCTTCTAATGACTACTTCCAGCATAAGAATGCACCATGCCACAAAGCAAAAGTCATCTTAAACCAGTTTCACGAACATGACAATGGAGTTCAGTGTTCTTCAGTGGTTTTCCCAGTCACCGGCTCTGAATCCAGTAGAACGGGAGATTAGCAGCATGAACGTGCACCAGAAAAATCTGCAGGAATGCAATCGGGTCAACATGGACCAGAACCTCCAAGGCATTTTTCTTGCATCTTGTGGAATCCATGCCATGAAGAACTGAAGGCCTCTGCATGCTCTTGCGACAAGGCTTTCGCAGATAGCTTTCGCAGACAGTTGTAATTTATCGTTGAGCGGGGAGTAATAGACGTGCGCGATGTTATTCACTGCCACAATGCAAGGGGGCGCGAAGTCGCGAAATCGCTAGGAGTAGTTGGTGGGTGTGGTTAGTGGAGTGTTTATCCTCCGGTTACTTATAATGACTAGAACTGGAGTCGTATAGATGTACGTACTTCCTCACTTCCTCGATCAACCGCTCTTCGTGCTGCTCCATCTTCGCTCGTGTTTTTAAAAATGCCGGTCGTGAAAACAAACCAAACCGGGAAAGTAGGGAAGCGGAAGTGCGTGTACAGCGGATGTAGAGTGGACCAATCAGAGCCCTCTTGTCTGCAACGCTTCTGCGGTGGTCACAATTTTTGGGAGGTGCGCGCAGAGCGTCTGCGAAGGTGGGGGGGCTACGCAGACGCTATCTGCGATGCTATCTGCGAGGACTGGGTTGTCAGCATAAATTGGCCTCGAGGCTGTTCTGTGAGCCAAAGTAGGCCATACCCAGTATTAATATAGTGTTTTTAATAAAGTGCTCAGTGAGTATATATGGCTCAGACAGAGAGAAAAGCACAAAGTCCACTAACATTGGCTGAACTCAGCAGTGTGAGAAAACACTCTTAATGACCAGAAACAGTTTTCTGTACTGAATACAGAACCAAGCAGAAAGGCAGTGTAACGTCTCAAGTGTGAGGCTGAGGTGTTCTCATGGTCTGGTGTAGGTAAGAACTCGAGAACCGAGTTCTGCTCATACTGCAACTGCACCAAAACAAGAACAAATCAGTCATTTAGCGTCCGTGTTGGCTTTAGATCTTGTTTTTGCCATATTTTTAGCATCATGAAAGAATTTGCCCCTGCCACGAGTGACTTCTTCACCTCTGAAACACTCGGCACCACAAGCTCAGAGTTTGATGGACAGGGCTGTCACACTGACCGTGAAAACACAAATGCAAAAATCTTGCAAAGGGATTTTATTTTTGGCCATGTTGAAGTACGAGAATAAAAAAAGTGGATGGGTTTTGTTTACTTTTTCAATCTGGCAGACCTGTTTCAACACTGAAAAATAATAATAATAATAATAATAATAATAGTTAAATTTATATAGCGCCTTTCAAAAAACCCAAGGACGCTTTACAATTATAGACAAGGAAAAAAAAAAAAGAAAAATTAAAGAAAATAAAAATAATAATCCTTAAATAAAATAAAAAATAAAAAGTCCACCAAGTAGGGGTCAGGATGTAATTCCCGTGGTGTAGCAGCCACAGTCCCACCAAAAGGCGCATGAAAACAAGTCCCACATCTCCAGCACCGCCGCCGTCAGCCACATCGCTCGAGCACCACGCCATGGATCCACAAAGCGAGCAGAGAAGCTCCGCCACGCAGAGCGCTGGTGTGTCCCAAACCGCCTGCACAGCTGCCGCGACGCCACCGAGCAACATCGCTCGGAACATCATGCCAAGCGTCAAAGCGCAGAGCGCTGGACAACCACGATGTTAAATGAGCAACGAGCTCACTGCAGTCCATCGCTGGGAGCGCAGGCATCACCCGCGGCGAACCAAGGCCTGGAGGGAAACCAACGCCCAAAACTGGGTCCGGAGCTACACCACAACCGGCGGACAAAACACTCAAACAAACATCAAACTACACAAACACACACAAATAAATAAATAAAATGAAAATAGAAAAAGAAAGAAAATAAAATAAAAAACCTCTGGTGAGAAGCGGCAGCCAGAATGCGCACGACGTACTCTCAACCGGAAACGGAAATGAACAAAAAACAAACAAAAAATTAAATGTCACACTGACTTTTGCGTTTTAATTTCGGAACCCACTGGACATTACTGTGCCAGCGTTGCAGTTGAGAAACCTTGAGCCTGAATCCAGTCTTGAGTCCCCAGTGTTCAAGTCCAAGTCATTAAAGAAAATTTTGAAGTCAAGTCCACTCCTGATCCGAGTCGAGTCCGACACAAGCCCCGCTACCAGCAGGGCTAATAACATGAGAGAGGGTTAACACTAGCTAGTTAATTGGCCAGCAAGCAAGCCCCGCTATCAGCAGAGCAATGAACACAGCATGTCACTTCCTTCTCTGGCTGTGGTCTTGCCAAATGATGATTGAAGTTCGAGGTTGTCCCCGTCGTCTCCTCGATAGTTCTTCTACATATGGAACACGTACTGTAGCAGTGCATTTTTCTCCACTGCACGGGAAGTCTGTATAAGCAAAGCGGACAATCCTAGGGGCTTCTCTCCAGGCATTTTAGCGCCATTAAC
The DNA here is from genome assembly GCF_027579695.1 of Neoarius graeffei. Lineage (NCBI taxonomy): Eukaryota > Metazoa > Chordata > Actinopteri > Siluriformes > Ariidae > Neoarius > Neoarius graeffei. The sequence goes on from NC_083574.1 coordinate 45,191,020, forward strand.
CTGAGTTTGTTCCTGAACATGACGCATGAACAGGCGAATGTGCATTCTCTTGCACAAAATTAGTATAAAAATTAACGTAGATATAAATATCTTATGCCAAATTATTGTGGCGTGTTACAAAAAAATTAAGAAACAAGTGTTGCCAGGCAAAACAAACCTCGCCCGGTAGCACTTACAATGAATATGAAGGAAGATATCGCGAAAAAAATAGGTACCCTATGGGTACATGTGGCTACTGCTTATAAATAAAATAGTTTTCTGATCCCATGTCCATACAGTAAATACAGCATATATATTTACTCTATGAGGCAGTAGCCACAAAAATGAAGCGTAATCCAAAAATGAACAATTTAAAAATCACAGAAGTAAAATATACCAAGTGTCTGTACTTTATATTATTCTACTCTTACCTCTTACAGTTTTCGAAACTGAAACCTCCGAACCGAGGCTGACATACACACGCTGTCGCCATGACCAAAACTCTTATTTCCCGGAAATGGCCCGGCGCTAGAGCTCAATGGAACGCGCTTTCCCTCTGTAATAAGCATAAACATGTCTGAAAGCGATTTCTTTAATCTAGTCCATTTATTTCGAATGGTGAAGCGAATTGTATACACTCACCGGCCATTTTAATCGGAACACATGTATGCGCACGCGCAGTGCGCGACTGTTACACTCTTACAGCACGATGATGTAGTGGCTAGCGCCTCTATATGAGGCAGTAGCCACTACAAAAACGATTTTGACCTTTTTGGTGACCGGATGACCCTCAAAATGTTGGAGGTTCTATTTGAGACCAATGCCCATCTATCCTGAAAGTTTCATGAAGATTGATCCAGCCGTTTTCCTGTAATCTCATCTCATCTCATTATCTCTAGCCGCTTTATCCTTCTACAGGGTCGCAGGCAAGCTGGAGCCTATCCCAGCTGACTACGGGCGAAAGGCGGGGTACACCCTGGACAAGTCGCCAGGTCATCACAGGGCTGACACATAGACACAGACAACCATTCACACTCACATTCACACCTACGCTCAATTTAGAGTCACCAGTTAACCTAACCTGCATGTCTTTGGACTGTGGGGGAAACCGGAGCACCCGGAGGAAACCCACGCGGACACGGGGAGAACATGCAAACTCCGCACAGAAAGGCCCTCGCCGGCCCCGGGGCTCGAACCCAGGACCTTCTTGCTGTGAGGCGACAGCGCTAACCACTACACCACCGTGCCGCCCCTCCTGTAATCTCATTAACAAAAAAAAACAAAACAAAGAAACCTGACCGAAAACAATACCTCACCCCCTGGTGGACTCCGTCCCGAGTGAGGTAAAAATCCGAGTCCTTGTCTCCAATTTACGAGTCCGAATGCAGTTAACGCACGAGTCCGAGTCATCAGTGCTCAAGTCCAAGTCAAGTCACGAGTCCTTAAAATTAGGGCACGAGTCGGACTCGAGTACTACAAGCCCTGTACTGTGCACAAAACTGCAGATGCAAATACGCATTTTATCCAGAACTGAATATGAAATATGTCTCAAATTATATTTGCTCATATAGGAAACGTAATTGCAAACAGACGTTTGAATTAGCATTTTCTAATTAGAATTTGCATTTGAATCAAGTCCGGGAAACACTGTCAAATGAATGGCTCATGCTGAGCACAGTATAAATGGATATTCTAAATCCAGCGCAGTGTTAATTACAGCCAGTGGGAGACTTACGGTTGCTGAGCTCTTTGAGCTGCTGCTGCAGTGTCATTGAGGCGTTGTATGTCCTAAAAACCTTGGCTGTTAGACCAGGCATCAGAGAACTCAGATGCTTATTCAACATCGCAGTCTGGAGAAGGAGAAAGAGAAAGCGAGGACATTACTTAACCTGTACACTCAGAACATATATAATTTTTTTCCCTCCCTCCATATATAATAATCCTCATTCAAGTTTCACTAGATGGCACTGTCGCATCGAGATTGAAAAGTGGGTCTTCAGCGTCTCCACAATGCGAGAGGGGGAAAAAGAACGAGACTTTCCAACACTTCTAAAAGATATTTTGAAAAGCATCAGTTGACTACGGAAGCCGCGAGAGGCCCTTCATATAATCTTTTCTTATTCACCTTGTTATCCCGAGGTAACGACATAATTAATTCAGGATGTCGAGAAAACAACACAACTAAGTCGAGATCTCGAGAAAACAAGACAATTATTCCGTGATCTCGAAAAAACAAAATTATTTCATGATCTCGAGAAAACAGCTGAAATTTCTAGCAGAGCTGCGCCCCCTGTGGGTCAGACAACGAAGACTTAGAAATTGGCGGACATGTAACAGAGCAGAAATGGCTTTTTACGATGCCTTGACAGAGAGGGGGGCCAGTCTTCTGTGGAGGTGCCGCGGACTAATTTTGAAATTATCCCTTATTAAAAGACTTAATGCAATCTCTCCGTGTCAACCCCTGATCAAAATATTGCCTTATTAGGTGATCGATTATTCCAGACATTCTAATGACCAAAGTTGCGTCTATACAGAATGAGAAATAGCCCCAAAGTCAGCATATCACAAGTCTCTTGGCGCACCTGAATGAACCATTTCTCAGCTGTTTACTCGAGATCATGAAATAATTGTGTTGTTTTCTCGAGATCTTGAATTAATTATGTTGTTATCTTGGGATAACAAGGTGAATAAAAAAAAAAAAAGGATTATATGAAGGGCGTCTCTCGGCTTCCGTAGTTTACGGTGCTCAGAAGCTTGCAAAAGTATTTAAAAATGAACTCGCTTTTTAAAAACAACGTGATATTACAGGTTACAGTTTTGGCAGTGGCAATAACAGGCCCCCTGATGATGCCGCCACCATCAGCAAGTCTACTCCTTCCTGTCTTTAATTTGTATAAACTTCAAATAGAAAGAAGCTATCGAAAAACAATTATTTCAGACTTTTGAGCTTGCTGTGACCTTGACCGATTCCAAAATCTAAATCCGTTCACCTGCTGATTATAATAATTCCATATAAATCCGACAAACATCTAACCACTTGTTTTTGAGATACCATGCTAACAACCAACCACCACAGAAAGATGAGCAACACAAAAATAGAAATGGAAAAGAGACCTTAAGCAAAACTGGCCAAAAGAGAAGCATCCAGTACTCCCAGGGAAATTCAGCATTCAGCTAATCACAGTCATGTCCATGATGTGAAGTGGAGACATGAAGTGGAGGGAAATTAAATCGAAATGGACGATAAGAACCAAGCTCGAACATTATTCAAATACTTACACTGAGCACAGACCAATCACTGAGTCTAGAAAGAGTTATTCGAGTTGAACATTTATTAAAAAACACCCTTTTTCAACCACTCTGAAAGACCCTGTATAGACTTGGTTTTAAAATGTGTCTTGGGTGACTGGATCACAAGTGGACAGCGCTAAAGACAAGTGTGAACGCTTACCAAGACACGTTCACATGAACCATTTCCTGAGGTGATCCGGGACGCATTTGACCACATATCTTCTGTAGCGTCAACGTTAACGCGTCCGAATGTGTCCCTGACGAGGACGTAACAAGAAAAATGATGTAAGCACTAAACACCTGAACACCTTGGAGGTGCACGACAGACACAGGTGGAAGTGGTGATGTGTCTCGGGTGTCCACTCGTGAGCCGATCACCCAAGATGCATTTTGAAGCCGAGTGTAAACTGGGCCAAAGTGTTTACTTTTCTCTGGGAATCCTAGACGCTTCACCTTTGGCCTGATTTACATAAAATCTGTATTTCTGACATTTGAGGGTTTTTTTTTTTTTTGAGATTTGTACTTATTTATTGAAAAAAAATCTCAAAACCAAACCATTTTGTTTGTAAACTGTGTATAAACTAAGCACATGAAACTCTTAGTTTTCTCAGGCTCCTAGCGCCATAATGAGGGACACGCCTTGAACACGAGTCTGTGACAATATAACGGGTTCTACACTACCGTTCAAAAGTTTGGGGTCACCCAGACAATTTTGTATTTTCCATGAAAAGTCACACTTTTATTTACCACCATAAGTTGTAAAATGAATAGAAAATATAGTCGAGACATTTTTCTGGCCATTTTGAGCATTTAATCTTATCGACCCCACAAATGTGATGCTCCAGAAACTCAATCTGCTCAAAGGAAGGTCAGTTTTATAGCTTCTCTAAAGAGCTCAACTGTTTTCAGCTGTGCTAACATGATTGTACAAGGGTTTTCTAATCATCCATTAGCCTTCTGAGGCAATGAGCAAACACATTGTACCATTAGAACACTGGAGTGAGAGTTGCTGGAAATGGGCCTCTATACACCTATGGAGATATTGCACCAAAAACCAGACATCTGCAGCTAGAATAGTCATTTACCACATTAGCAATGTATAGAGTGGATTTCTGATTAGTTTAAAGTCATCTTCATTGAAAAGAACAGTGCTTTTCTTTCAAAAATAAGGACATTTCAAAGTGACCCCAAACTTTTGAACGGTAGTGTATGTGCCGGATATGAGCCCAGTCATTTTCACTGACAACATAATGCACAAAATCACATCATCACAGAGCCACTGTATGTTCCCAGGAGTTCAGACTGTGTGTTCAGTGATTAAACTGGGATTTAGGAGACTCTCAAGAGAAGCATTTAAGGTATAGTCTAGCACTCCTGCTGATGGAAACATTACCAGTAACTAATTCAAAACTGAAGTGTGAATATTTCTCAGTCCAGTCATGCAATCATGCTACAAAAAGCTTCCTGCGTCAGGACTCAAAACTGGTGAACACAAATGTGTAAATGGAAAATTGGATATCTGATCAGATTGCTCCAGCAGGCTTCTGAAGCTTGTGGCAGCTAAATGTACAATAAGCTTCAGGTGATCTGCGAGATGAGGATTGGAAGCAAGGACCATTTCAGGCATCAAGGCATATGAACAAGAATTTACTACTCTCTCTCATATTATTTATATATATATATATATATATATATATATATATATATATATATCATCTCATTATCTCTAGCCGCTTTATCCTTCTACAGGGTCGCAGGCAAGCTGGAGCCTATCCCAGCTGACTACAGGCGAAAGGCGGGGTACACCCTGGACAAGTCGCCAGGTCATCACAGGGCTGACACATAGACACAGACAACCATTCACACTCACATTCACACCTACGGTCAATTTAGAGCCACCAGTTAACCTAACCTGCATGTCTTTGGACTGTGGGGGAAACCGGAGCACCCGGAGGAAACCCACGCGGACACGGGGAGAACATGCAAACCCCGCACAGAAAGGCCCTCGCCGGCCACGGGGCTCGAACCCGGACCTTCTTGCTGTGAGGCGACAGCGCTAACCACTACACCACCGTGCCACCCTGTTCATGTGAACTGTACGTCCAAAATTTAAACTGGATTGAATGACAAGTTGGAATTAATAAGACATGAAACATGAACATCAACAACCTAAAGCCTGTCTATAACAAACTGCACTAATTGCCCTTAATGAACTGTTTGTGGCAACACAATGCTTTTATGACAAAATGCTTTTATTTATTACAAAATTAATTATATTTATTATATTCTAAGTAAAATAAAGCACGTTTCAATAGAAACACTGTTGATGCTACAAATCGGAATTAATGTGCAAACAATTACAGTGTTATTAGAGGAAGAGATTTGTAAAATTGAACGCCTCTTTAATGATTTCTTATGATTCATGCTGCATAAATAAGAAAGCACTCAAAAAGCAAGTCATAAAAAAATAAATGAGCATCATTAATTGCGCACAGTGAATTTCTCTCGACTCAAAATCAAAGTTTGTCGGCATGAACAGGAAGCTGCAACTAGTAAAACAGCCTTTTATCCAATTACAGAATCATAAAAGCATACTATAAAATGTATGTAAAATAAGTATGTATGTGTCCATAAAGATTTATAGACTAAATCAATAAGACCAGGAACAGCTCTGTAGCTACAATTTGCCAAACTTCAAGTTTTCAGCATTCCTTGTTTGTCAGTTTGGGCATAAAAACCTCAAAATATCTTCTGATTCGTTTCTGGTAAAATGTACAAGACACACTGATTCACCTTAAATTCAATAAAACAAAATAAAAACAGTTCATGGCGGCACGGTGGTGTAGTGGTTAGCGCTGTCGCCTCACAGCAAGAAGGTCCGGGTTCGAGCCCCGGGGCCGGCGAGGGCCTTTCTGTGTGGAGTTTGCATGTTCTCCCCGTGTCCGCGTGGGTTTCCTCCGGGTGCTCCGGTTTCCCCCACAGTCCAAAGACATGCAGGTTAGGTTAACTGGTGACTCTAAATTGACCGTAGGTGTGAATGTGAGTGTGAATGGTTGTCTGTGTCTATGTGTCAGCCCTGTGATGACCTGGCGACTTGTCCAGGGTGTACCCCGCCTTTCGCCCGTAGTCAGCTGGGATAGGCTCCAGCTTGCCTGCGACCCTGTAGAACAGGATAAAGCGGCTAGAGATAATGAGATGAGAAAACAGTTCATCACATGTATTTTTCCAGCTGTCGCCTTGATCGAATGATTAAATTTGTGAGCTCTGGAATAAAAGCATATCTTTAATTAAAGTGAGAGAGAGAGAGAGAGAAAAAAAAGACACCATGGATCATGAACCATTATACCATTGCACTGGTCAGATCTGACTGGTTAGAAGCTGTTGATTCATTTTCTCCAAGAACAGCTTAGACGAAATTTCTGACTAATTCAAATCACAGGTTTATATTAATGCGCTCATTCGAATAGGTGACCGTTTCTATAGTAACAACTCCTTCACATGGACTTGTTTCATGGCTGTGCCACATAATCGAAGATTAATCATCAACGGATTTAAAAAAAAAAATTATTTCAAAAAGAAAACATAATTGTTCATACAGTGATGCTTTCTTTAAGCATTTTTGGAAGGAGTCTCCAGGCTAAGTGTTAAAGCTGTTCCTTTAAGGGGCCATTCACAATTATCAACATTTTCATGAGCGTACAAAACGTACGCTGGGGGGGAGGGGGTTAATCAGCCGTGTACGCTTTTAAAATAGTTATAAAAATGTCGATCCCTCTTTGTATCAACGGCTATACCTCCTTGTATTGACGGCTCTTGATCCGTGGCTATCTCAAGAGAAGATCGTCAATACAGCCCTATCTCACTCCAATGGCTCTAATTGCCGTGTTTGTACACAGCATGAATGCACAATACAGACGTTCCCTGGGCGTCCGACGGTGGCGCTGGCTGATACACACGTTCTGACGTTGCAGAACAATGGCGTCCCAGTGTGAGTGGTTCAATGAGCTGGAGATTTATGTGAAAAATAGGCCAGACACAATGCATCGGTCCCCGAACAATCAATACTGCCACTTCATCAATGTGTTCCATTTCGTCAACCACAATTTAAAACGGTCTGAGGCAGTCAGCGCTGGACAAAACCTTTGGAAAAGGTTGAAAACTGATGGTCTGAATGCCGGCCGATGTGCACTGTATCAACAAGGTCGTGAAAGGATGGAAAAACTCAAAGTGCGGCCAAAGAAAACTATTGTGGACCTATTTCAAAAGGTTAGTTTGACTTTTCTTTGCTTCTGAGGGTAATTTTGGAAGGCTGGCCACGTCAGTGTGGAAAGCTACTGCGTGTAGCTAGGCCGTAGCTAGTAGAGATGCGCGGATGGCGGTTGCAGCCGCGGAGTCCGGAGATAATCCGCGGATCGGGCGGGTGAACTAGCGAAAAATAAAAATTTTATTAAATTCGGGCGGGTGGCGGTTGAAGCACTGAAATAAATAACAAATATTGAATTTGTGGATGAAGTAGGGGAGTGTTCCTTCCACAAACAACCCACCAGCCAGAAAATTCATAAGTGTCCTGTGTGTCAGCAGACATATCCTACCAGGTACCAGCTGCTGAAACATCAAGACAGTGAAGAACATAAACAGAAAAGAGGGAGGCCAGGCAATAATATCAAGGACTAAAAATTGTTCCTGTGGTTTCTATATTTTGTTCCTGTGGTTTCTATTTTTTTGTGAATAAACAAGATCTTTTTTTAATACAGAAAAATCAACATTTTATTTCGTACACTTTGGAGAGGGGGGTGGTTAAAAAGTGTACGTTTTGTACACTCATGAAAATGTTGACAATTGTGAACGGCCCCTAAAGACAGACTGCCTTTCAGATTTTTCAAGTGTAGGTCAGAAAAAAATTTTTCCCCCCGACACCCAATTATTTTTGTTTAGTGGACCGAAAGCAACTGAATTTGAATTTCAGACTTCCAATTTTATTAGCTTTTTTAAATAGAACAATTAATGAATTTCAGGCCATGTGGCCGTAAATTCTCCGCTATTTTTTCCTGCTTCACCATGACCCAATTCAATATACTACATCATGCATCACGTGGTGGGCTTTCCCTGTTCACACAAGGCATTGTGGGATACAAATTTGAAACAGGAGAGAAAAATGGAGGACGGGAGTGTGAGAATGAAACGTGAAAGACCGACTACAGTAACGGAAAGCGAGAAGACGTTATGTTGCGAAGGAAAGGAAACGCAGGACCAAATTAATAAATAAATATCGGCGGTTAGCGAGCACCTCGGTGCAATCAGCTGTTCGTTTAGCAACAGAATGATGGAACTGTCAGTGCACCTGTAGATGGCAGTAATACAACACTGTGGATGCCAGCTGCCGTAAAACCCAAAAGAAGAAGAAAAAAAAGAAAGGTAAACCTGCGCATGCGCACACGGACTTCCTCTGTCTGCTTGACTGCACGAAGCGAGCGATTTCATGCACATTATTTGCTCGGGAATCCCCTCAAATTAAATAAGTCCCCAGCCACAGAATGTTCTGGGTTTCTTTTTTTGAGATATTACAGAAATAAACATGCATCACAATGACCAAATTTCAGAGGGAACTAAATTTCACCGATTTTATGAAATCGAAAGGCTGTATAGCTTCAAGTTTTCTGTCTTAATGTATTCAGGAAGGAGTACTTTGCACACACTCAGTAACATGGCAGGTTGCAATTATTTTTTTTTTCTTATCAATTTCAAAAAACAAAAAGAAGCTGGTGGATAAAAAGTCATTACTTAACAGATAAAACGAGTCACTGTTGGCAAATTGCTGTCACATTAGAGGAATAAAATCCTTTGGAACATGCCGTTATTGGAAAATAACCTGCATTCAAGTGCTATCATCACACCAAGCCACTGCTGATTTTTTGTCTCTAACAGCACAAGCCTATCATGTTTTATTCCACAGGGGAGACTTCAGACAAGTTTTCAGCTCTTGCAGACTGTGTGAACTTTTTTGAAGGCAGCATCACATTCATAGCGAAGCGCCACACAAGAGAAATATGGTAATGCAATGGATCGACCTGAGTTTTGATGGCTTTCGCGACTGTACTACGTTCGTGTACGACCACAAGGAACTCGATCATCAGTGCAAGGTAATGCATCTCAAACACCTGACCACCAGACAACGAAAATTGTCTCTTTATTTACATAAAATAGATGCATTTTTATCCAATGCTTATTTATAACTTTGCTTTTCTAAAATAAGCAAAATAAAGGGGAATTATTTAAAATAATTACAACCCCGATTCCAAAAAAGTTGGGACAAAGTACAAATTGTAAATAAAAACAGAATGCAATAATTTACAAATCTCAAAAACTGATATTGTATTCACAATAGAACATAGACAACATATCAAATGTCGAAAGTGAGACATTTTGAAATTTCATGCCAAATATTGGCTCATTTGAAATTTCATGACAGCAACACATCTCAAAAAAGTTGGGACAGGGGCAATAAGAGGCTGGAAAAGTTAAAGGTACAAAAAAGGAACAGCTGGAGGACCAAATTGCAACTCATTAGATCAATTGGCAATAGGTCATTAACATGACTGGGTATAAAAAGAGCATCTTGGAGTGGCAGCGGCTCTCAGAAGTAAAGATGGGAAGAGGATCACCAATCCCCCTAATTCTGCGCCGACAAATAGTGCAGCAATATCAGAAAGGAGTTCGACAGTGTAAAATTGCAAAGAGTTTGAACATATCATCATCTACAGTGCATAATATCATCAAAAGATTCAGAGAATCTGGAAGAATCTCTGTGCGTAAGGGTCAAGGCTGGAAAACCATACTGGGTGCCCGTGATCTTCGGGCCCTTAGACGGCACTGCATCACATACAGGCATGCTTCTGTATTGGAAATCACAAAATGGGCTCAGGAATATTTCCAGAGAACATTATCTGTGAACACAATTCACCGTGCCATCTGCCGTTGCCAGCTAAAACTCTATAGTTCAAAGAAGAAGCCGTATCTAAACATGATCCAGAAGCGCAGACGTCTTCTCTGGGCCAAGGCTCATTTAAAATGGACTGTGGCAAAGTGGAAAACTGTTCTGTGGTCAGACGAATCAAAATTTGAAGTTCTTTATGGAAATCAGGGACGCCGTGTCATTCGGACTAAAGAGGAGAAGGACGACCCAAGTTATCATCAGCGCTCAGTTCAGAAGCCTGCATCTCTGATGGTATGGGGTTGCATTAGTGCGTGTGTCATGGGCAGCTTACACATCGGGAAAGACACCATCAATGCTGAAAGGTATATCCAGGTTCTAGAGCAACATATGCTCCCATCCAGACGACGTCTCTTTCAGGGAAGACATTGCATTTCCCAACATGACAATGCCAAACCACATACTGCATCAATTACAGCATCATGGCTGCGTAGAAGAAGGGTCCGGGTACTGAACTGGCCAGCCTGCAGTCCAGATCTTTCACACATAGAAAACATTTGGTGCATCATAAAACGGAAGATACGACAAAAAAGACCTAAGACAGTTGAGCAACTAGAATCCTCCATTAGACAAGAATGGGTTAACATTCCTATCCCTAAACTTGAGCAACTTGTCTCCTCAGTCCCCAGACGTTTACAGACTGTTGTAAAGAGAAAAGGGGATGTCTCACAGTGGGAAACATGGCCTTGTCCCAACTTTTTTGAGATGTGTTGTTGTCATGAAATTTAAAATCACCTAATTTTTCTCTTTAAATGATACATTTTCTCAGTTTAAACATTTGATATGTCATCTATGTTCTATTCTGAATAAAATATGGAATTTTGAAACTTCCACATCATTGCATTCCGTAGACTCAAAAACTTTGGTGTGAACAAGGACATCCTACAAACAGTGTATAAAAACCTTGCTGAAAGCATTCTATCGTTTAATATGATCATGTGGTTTGGTAACTTGAACATGCAGAGAAAAAAATAAGCTACAGAGAATAGTGAATATGGCTACAAAGATAACAGGAAAGCCACAAAAGCACTTAAGTATAATGTATGATGAACAGGTTTTAAACAAAACCAGGAAAATCATAAATGATCTTTCCCGCCCGCTCCACTGTGAATTCGAGCTTCTACCCTCTGGGAGGCGTTTTAGAGTGCCCAACGCTAATAAGAACATCTTTAAAAACTCCTTCGTCCCAAAAGGAATACGGGCGATAAATAATACAGGGATTCTTACTTAATTCACCCCAGTCCTTTTTATTGGTCTGATTTATTTATTTATTATTATGATATTTATTACTTTTCAGCTATTTCATTCTTTTAAACACTCTTTAGAGTGCTAATGTATTTTTATAATAACTTATGGCGTATTCACACCAAATTTCCCTTGGTCTGGACCTTTTGGGTTGGTCCGAATACAAACCACCGAACTCTGGTCCGGACCAAACAAGCGGACCGAGACCGAGCTGCAAGGTCAGACTCGGTCCGGACCAAAGGAACCCTGGTGCGGATCTTTTGGAGGTGTGAAAGCAGACCGGACCTAATCCGACAGTTTTGCTTTTTTGTACCTCGGGAGCTTCCGTCGTTTGTCGAGCATTATGGGAAACAGAGTCTTGACACTCCACCGCAAAGTGCAAACACTGTTTCGGTTGTCAAGGGAACCTTACAACAGTCGTTCAGTCATTCAGACCAGTGGTAGGCTAGACTACAGAGTACAAAAAATGAGTAGGGGGCAAACGTGGGCCGAGGAAGAAACGCGCACCCTTGTGGATATATGGGCAGATGTTCACATATCTGAGCTTTTGGAGAGAACACACAAAAATGCCGACGTGTTTGCTGTATTCAGTGAGAAAATGAAGGAGAAGGGGTTCACGCGCTCCCCAGAACAATGTCGGCTAAAAGTGAAGAAACTCCATCAGACCTACATTAAAATCAGGGACATTCTTTCAAAAAGTGGCGGTACTAGCGACGCAAAAAAGAAATTCATCTATTGCGTGAAGAGCCAGAACTGTCACAACATGATGTGCGCTCATCAGCGCTATCCTCCGTAGCCGCCTTGCCCTTTGTCGTCGTCGTTGATAAATTACTTGTACAACAGCATAGTAATCGCACAATTGTGAAAACAGTAAAGACTGGAAAAAACATATAGCTTTGATGACATTAAAAAGAATAACAGCACTGAAAGCCTCCATGACTACTTTTGAACTTAACGCTTTGTGCGCGTGTCGTCTCTGACCAATAGCTGAGCGACCTCAGGGCGCGTGGCTTTGTTGACAGATTTTGGTCCGCTTACTAAAATGTACAGTGTGAAAGCGAACCGCACCAAAATGAAAAAATAAAAAAAACATTTGGTTCGGACCAAAGCAAGTGAACTATCGAACTATCCTGGTCTGAATACACCCTTAGTTTTCTTTTCTTTTTACAAAATGTAGTGCTTGATTTGTGTATTGTGATTTTAATGTTTGTGGTGAAACTGAAGACAAATTTCCACATTGTGGACAATAAAGTATTCGTATTCACTAACACATTTTACAGAAAACACTGATGAAAAAAATATTATTGTTTAATTTATGGGAATATAAACTGTCCCAAGTCTCCCCGCTCTCCCCTACTTACTATGCAACGCTGTGATTTACAGTTCCATCAGAGCCCATTACCTTACTCTGCAGGTTTAACCCCAGCATGTTCCGCAGTCCGCCCTTAGCAACAGTATTTCATTAGTTGAATCTATATTCCAATAATGCAGCAGCTCCATCAAAGCCAGGCTACATCTGCATCCTTACACACTGTTGACTCGTGATTTCTAACACCTGGCTTCGTTATGACTGAGCTGCGCATTCTGTTCTAATCAAAACACGTAAACGGGCATCTCATAAAATATTCTGGACCAAGATATTTACGAATCTTCACGTTGTTCATGAGGGAAGCATTCAGTTGACAGTAACACTTTATGTAGGTGGTCACAGCAACGAGTACATTTTAAAAAATACATTTTAGCAACCTTATCGGAACAATCGGAAGATGTCTGCCTTGTCAATAGGTGCCAGTTTATTTGGCACAACCTTCATAGAGGATCAGCAAAAGGATGATGAGTAAAAGAGGGTGATGTGATTTAATATTTAATGTAATAACTTTATTTTTGGGCGGCACGGTGGTGTAGTGGTTAGCGCTGTCGCCTCACAGCAAGAAGGTCCGGGTTCGAGCCCCGTGGCCGGCGAGGGCCTTTCTGTGCAGAGTTTGCATGTTCTCCCCGTGTCCGCGTGGGTTTCCTCCGGGTGCTCCGGTTTCCCCCACAGTCCAAAGACATGCAGGTTAGGTTAACTGGTGACTCTAAATTGAGCGTAGGTATGAATGTGAGTGTGAATGGTTGTCTGTGTCTATGTGTCAGCCCTGCGATGACCTGGCGACTTGTCCAGGGTGTACCCCGCCTTTCGCCCGTAGTCAGCTGGGATAGGCTCCAGCTTGCCTGCGACCCTGTAGAACAGGATAAAGCGGCTACAGATAATGAGATGAGAACCTTTTTTTTTTGCGGTCCAGTTTCCATCAAATCCTGCACTCTGATTGGCTGGCGAGCAGGTCCGTATCCTACTATACGGACCCTGGTTATGGACCTCCGGTGACTCGCTCGTTCACAACAACAACAAAACATAATAGCATTTTTTGTCAACATTTATCTTTTTTTTTTTTTATAAGATTATCAAAAATCTTATAAATTTTTGCCAGCATTTCTCAGGAGAATAGCATTAATTTTACAGCGAAAGCGAGTTTTACTACCCTGAGGAAGAAGAAATAAAAGAAAACATTTCGAGAGAAAGCTAAAACCTGTAATTTGCTAACACCGAACAAAAACATGGCTGAATCCTGAATGACTCCTATTTGTATAAATAGGGGACTCCATAGGTGGCAAAATGTAGTTTTTTTTCCTGCCATGGAAGTGCACTTGTATACCGAGGAGGAAGCAATTTGCATTACAGCCGTGAATGAGGATTCAAAATGGCGCCTTGGCTCGGTTTTCCTTTTCGGCTGCTCTCGTTTTCTGTTAGAATTTGGTAAAGAAAAAAATAAAAATATTATTTACCAGCTTAAGGTCGGTCCGTATGGTGAAATACCGTGACCTCGGCCTTGAATACTGACCTCGGCCCAGAGGGCCTCGCTCAGTACTTTCAAGACCTCGGTCACGGTATTTCACGATACGGACCTCCCAGCTGGTAAATAGCAATAGTCTTGCAAGCCAGACTTCTACAACCAGAACGAGAGTGCTCTGAGAGCACAATATCCCCCGCTACAATATATTGCAAACAAAATTGCAATATGCGTATTACTGTCCTATAACAAAGCCTTTTGCCAAGTTTCGTGAAATTCCTCCATAAATCGTGAGAGGAGTTGATTTCAGAAAGCGAGAACCCTTTCTGGGATGGATGGACGGACGGACTGACTTTGCCATGACACAATCCCCCTTCGGGCCCTTCAGCCAGCGGGGAATATTAATAAAAATAAAAAAAAAAAAGTTGAGGCAGTATGTTGAAATTGAAATTAAAACTGAAAACAATGATTTGTAAATACTCTTTGATCTGTGTTGCACTCAAAACAATACAGCAGCACATTAGTTGATGTTTTACCTCATGAATTTAAATAAACGCTTTTCAATTTTGATTCTTCCAACACATTAAAAAAGATGTTTAGATACTGAAGACACCAAGTGATGAAGCGTTTCAGCTGTTATTTGGTCCCATTCTTCCTGCAAACAGGTCCGAAGCTGTGCAACAGTCCAGGGTCATCGCTGTCGTATTTTTCATTTCAAAATTCACCACACATTCTCTACTGGGGACAGAGGGGACACGCACCCTCTTCTTGTTGTCTGGATTAGCATATCAATGCCTTTATACAAATAATTTTCAAGAGCATCGAGCACTAAAGCAGCACGAAATTAATTCTGCATGATAGGCTCTCGGCCCTGCTTGGGTCAGATCCCCCTCACAGTGAACGATCCATCATCCATCTCTCCTCGCTCAGCTGTATGGTACATATCAGGCCAGAGGGGGGGAAAAAATGTTCTGAACACTTTTTTTTTTGGATAAAAGAATCTATCTGAAATGATAAAAACATGAAAGAATCCGAGAAATAAATCTGAAGTTCAATAATCTTTCTTGGTTGGCCATAAAGAGATGTGAAATCATTACTGCTGTACTACTTCAAAAGTGATTCTGCAACTTGTTCCAATCCCAAATCTCCATTGTATCTACAGCTTAACAGGAATGAACAGACTTTTTTTTTCTTTTTCTTCCGGCTGCTCCCGTTAGGGGTTGCCACAGCAGATCATGGTCCACATATTTGATTGGGCATTGGTTTTACACCGGATGCTCTTCCTGACGCAATCTATCCGGGCTTGGGACCGGCACCAAGCACGCACCATCTTGTGAAACCCCAGTGGCTGGGTATTTTACTTAACCTGCATTGTCTTTGAACTGTGGGGGAAACCAGAATACCTGGAGGAAACCCATGCAGACACCGGGAGAGACACTTCATGTCTTAAAGTAATGATGGACATCGTTTCTCTTTACTTAGTCGAGCGGTTCTTGACATAACATGGATTACTACAGTTGTGGAATAGGGCTATTTACTGTATTTTTAAAATTTATTATTTACTGTTTGATCTCATACACATTAAGGCAGCAAGAAATTGCGCTAATTAACTTTTGACGAGGCACCTGTTAATTGAAAAGCGTTCCAGGTGACGACCTCATGAAGCTGGTTAAGATAACGCTAATAGTGTACAAAGCATCATCGAGGTAAACACTGGCTACTTTGAAGAATCTAAAATATATAAAAATTAACAGTTTTCTGTTTACCATATAATTCTATACATGTTCCATATGTTCTTTCATAGTATTGATGCCTTCAGTCTTGTAAAAACTACAACCCCATATCAGAAAATGTTAGGACAGTATGTTGAAACTGGAATCAAAACACAGAATTATAATTGTGACTCATCTCATCTCATTATCTCTAGCCGCTTTATCCTGTTCTACAGGGTCGCAGGCAAGCTGGAGCCTATCCCAGCTGACTACGGGCGAAAGGCGGGGTACACCCTGGACAAGTCGCCAGGTCATCACAGGGCTGATACATAGACACAGACAACCATTCACACTCACATTCACACCTACGGTCAATTTAGAGTCACCAGTTAACCTAACCTGCATGTCTTTGGACTGTGGGGGAAACCGGAGCACCCGGAGGAAACCCACACGGACACGGGGAGAACATGCAAACTCCACACAGAAAGGCCCTCGCCGGCCACGGGGCTCGAACCTGGACCTTCTTGCTGTGAGGCGACAGCGCTAACCACTACACCACCGTGCCGCCCTAATTGTGACTCTTCCAACACATTTAAAAAAAAGTTGGAACAGTAAAGCATTTACCACTTTATAAATGTTGCCATCAGGCCTTTCAATTACATGAAACCTGCGACAGATAATGTCGTAGGCGCCCAAATTAAAGTCGAGTGCCCAAAACATGCTACCAAAAGTAAAAAAAAAAAAAAGTTGATTCAATAAATTTGGCTGCATAAAACCCAATGTCTTCTTTAAAAACACCGAAATTAGCGAGAATTAGCATGCATTTCTTGTAATTGACGCGAAATCCGCACCATTCCCCTGTTGTTCCGGGGTCGTCAAACTAGCCGTAAGCCTTGCGCAGAGCACGGATTCTCCATCGACGGCGATCGGCACGCCATGGAGGAGTGAGACTCGCGTACCAATGACCAGAGCGGGATTTCCACATGAGGTAAATCGTCTTTCTTCTTCTTTTATATTGTTTTATGGCGGTTGGCAGACAGCTTTTAGGTGCATTAGCGCCACGTTCTAGACTGGAGTATGAACCAGAATGTTTACTCCCCTATTGTGCCAAATTCTCCTAATAATTCCTATATCATTTAAAAACCTAAAAATAGCCCGATATCCCACATTATCTGACCTCAACTGCAACATGTCTCAAATGTCATATGATTTAAATCCGGTAAAAGACTGAATAAAAGAGAGCTATTCAGGACACAACTGTGTGTATTTAAGATACAGCCTGCGTCTTAAATCCACACAGTTGTGTAAGCGTGGGTGGAATCAGTGACTTGGCGCTTGGGCCTCTTGTTGATGATAGTCTTAGACACTGGCCTTTCATTTAAACTAAAATCTTTTACCCGACTACATGCTGCGAATTGCGCTGCCGATTCTTGTGATGTGACTGAAAACCCTTTTGTGTCACAGGTCGGCTACAGGTTCATCTCTTTGATAGCAACAGTGCAGAACTTGCTTCTTCATTCCCAGGTTCCTCTCCTCCAGGCTCTCCTCAGGCCCCAACACATCATCTTTTAAATACTAACTAACTGTATTCTAATTATTTTTGTCATGTACATCAAGCGGGATTAATGCTGGAGACATTTTGCAACAAAGGTAAAAATAACATTCATAGATTTCTTTATTTATTCATAACTTTGTAGCTAAAAAAGCAGCAGCAGGTTTAAACACAGAGCGCTGGGAAAACCGCCCTGTTACCCCTTTTCCACCAAAGCAGTTCCAGGGCTGGTTCGGGGCCAGTGCTTAGAGTTTGGAACCGGGTTTTCTGTTTTCACTGACAAAGAACTGGCTCTGGGGCCAGAAAAACCGGTTCCAGGCTAGCACCAACTCTCTGCTGGGCCAGAGGAAAGAACCGCTCAGGTCAGCGGGGGGGCGGAGTTGTTAAGCTCAAAAACAATAAGACCGCGAAAGATCTCCATTTTTAAGCGATGAGAAGCAGCAGCTGTACAAACGCGAAGTCATCCATTATTATTATTGTTGTTGCTGATGCTGCTTCTTCCGTGTTGTTTTTGCTTCGATATTCGTGCCAAGGTTTATGCAAATTTGGCGATGTAACTGACGTATACAGCGACGTAACTGACATGGCTTCCTTTAGCACCGCGAGCTAGGGAAAAGCAAACTGGTTCTCATCTGGCTCGCAAGTTGAACGAGTTGTGAACCAGCACCTAGCCTGGCAAGCCAGACTAAATGTGAATATTTAGTCTGGTCTCGGTCGTAGACATTTCCGAAGGGGGTGGGTAGGAACAACCCGTTGTCTTTCAAACTGTGTGTATAGGCCAACGCTCTGACCAATCAGTGCAACAGTGACTGTGACGTAGTCAGAGCGACAGAAAGCAGTGGGGGAGCCAGCTGGTAGATCAGACTTTTTTGCCATAGCCGGTCGGCAAAACAGCAAAAACGTCCTTCTTGAAAAGGAACGAGCGGAGAGCCTCTTCCTGCTCATGTTTCAATGAAAACTCCAAGTCTAATTGTTCTAAAACTGATTCCAAAGCGGAGTCAAACGAGCACTGGCTGTAGCCATCTTTCCTGTTGTGCTTTCTCCAGCGTCGCGCAGCCTTGTCGTCACTCCTGCAAAAGCCCACCCAAAGAATCCAAACAAAAACCTTGCGTTGTGATTGGCAGGCACGATTTGATGCCCGGGGTGTGTTGTTGATATGGTCCGAGGCTAGACCCACTCGTAGGCAAAAATATTTTTGGCCGCTAGGCGGGTGGGTCTAGTTTACTAGGCTAAACCAGCACCAGCACTGGCCCCGAACCATCCCTGGAACTGATTTGGTGGAAAAAGGGTATCTGTGCATCCAGAAAAGCCCAAATTACCCTGTATCACGACGGAAAAAGCCCAAATTCAGAAATACAGGGTGTTGCCCAAATTATGTAATTGAAAGGCCTGGCCATTCCTTCTCACAGCACTTAAAAGATGTTTAGGGACTGAAGACATCAAGTGGTGAAGCGTTTCAGGTGTTATTTTGTCTCAGTCTTCCTACAAACAGCTCTTAAGCTGTGCGATAGTACGGGATCATTGTCATATTTTTCGTTTCAAACTTCACCACACATTCTCTATTGGGGACAGGCGGGACAGGCACCCTCTTCTTCCACGGCCATGCCTTTGTAATGTGTGCAGAATGTAGTTTTGCATTGCCTTGTTGAAATATCCCTAGAAAAGATGTTGTCTTGAAGGCAGCATAATTGCTCCAAAATCTCAATGTACAGTGGGGCAAAAAAAGTATTCAGTCAGTCACCAATTGTGCAAGTTCTCCCACTTAAAAAGATGAGAGAGGCCTGTAATTTTCATCATAGGTACACTTCAACTATGAGAGACAAAATGAGAAAAAAAAATCCAGAAAATCACATTGTCTGATTTTTAAAGAATTTATTTGCAAATTATGGTGGAAAATAAGTATTTGGTCAATAACAAAGTTCATCTCAATACTTTGTTATATACCCTTTGTTGGCAATGACAGAGGTCAAACGTTTTCTGTAAGTCTTCACAAGGTTTTCACACACTGTTGCTGGTATTTTGGCCCATTCCTCCATGCAGATCTCCTCTAGAGCAGTGATGTTTTGGGGCTGTCGCTGGGCAACACGGACTTTCAACTCCCTCCAAAGATTTTCTATGGGGTTGAGATCTGGAGACTGGCTAGGCCACTCCAGGACCTTGAAATGCTTCTTACGAAGCCACTCCTTCGTTGCCCGGGCGGTGTGTTTGGGATCACTGTCATGCTGAAAGACCCAGCCACGTTTCATCTTCAATGCCCTTGCTGATGGAAGGAGGTTTTCACTCAAAATCTCACGATACATGGCCCCATTCATTCTTTCCTTTACACGGATCAGTCGTCCTGGTCCCTTTGCAGAAAAACAGCCCCAAAGCATGATGTTTCCACCCCCATGCTTCACAGTAGGTATGGTGTTCTTTGGATGCAACTCAGCATTCTTTCTCCTCCAAACACGACAAGTTGAGTTTTTACCAAAAAGTTATATTTTGGTTTCATCTGACCATATGACATTCTCCCAATCCTCTTCTGGATCATCCAAATGCTCTCTAGCAAACTTCAGACGGGCCTGGACATGTACTGGCTTAAGCAGGGGGACACGTCTGGCACTGCAGGATTTGAGTCCCTGGCGGCGTAGTGTGTTACTGACGGTAGTCTTTGTTACTTTGGTCCCAGCTCTCTGCAGGTCATTCACTAGGTCCCCCCGTGTGGTTCTGGGATCACCGTTCTTGTGATCATTTTGACCCCACGGGGTGAGATCTTGCGTGGAGCCCCAGATCGAGGGAGATTATCAGTGGTCTTGTATGTCTTCCATTTTCTAATAATTGCTCCCACAGTTGATTTCTTCACACCAAGCTGCTTATCTATTGCAGATTCAGTCTTCCCAGCCTGGTGCAGGTCTACAATTTTGTTTCTGGTGTCCTCTGACAGCTCTTTGGTCTTGGCCATAGTGGAGTTTAGAGTGTGACTGTTTGAGGTTGTGGACAGGTGTCTTTTATACTGATAACGAGTTCAAACAGGTGCCATTAATACAGGTAACGAGTGGAGGACAGAGGAGCCTCTTAAAGAAGTTGTTACAGGTCTGTGAGAGCCAGAAATCTTGCTTGTTTGTAGGTGACCAAATACTTATTTTACCGAGGAATTTACCAATTAATTCATTAAAAATCCTACAATGTGATTTCCTGGATTCTTTCCCCCCATTCTGTCTCTCATAGTTGAAGTGTACCTATGATGAAAATTACAGGCCTCTCTCATCTTTTTAAGTGGGAGAACTTGCACAATTGGTGGCTGACTAAATACTTTTTTGCCCCACTGTACTCTTCTGCATTAATGCTGTAGAGTAAACTTTTGGGTTTAAATGAGAAGCGTTATGTTTGGAGAAAGGAAAACACTGCATTTCAGCATAAGAACCTGGAGAGTAAATTTTAAGGTCATACTGTTTTGTTATTTTCCTTTTCTCTGAGCGTTGCCTCTTCAAGGACAAACGACAGAACATTCTGCACTGAAACATTTTTCATCTCATCATGTTCCTTACGTGTGTAGCAGACGTACGTAGCAGATGTGCGTAGGAGCCAGCGATTAGATGAAATCCAATCAGCTTTAGACCTGATCACGCTCCCGGCATGTGATCAGGGCATGCAATGCAATAGATGTAATGTCTCCTTTTTATCTTGTAAAGAGTATATATAGATTTGAGAACAAAGGGACGGTGTGAGGGCTGTGCCGAACCCTCATCACTTGTCCGTTTCTGCAATAAACCTTCTTTCTCTTGCAAAAGGACTAGACTGGTGTTGGTGTTTGTCATTTTTCCACGACACTGCCATCACAGAAGTGTAAGTTACCTTTGCCAAGCACACTGACATAACCCCATACCATGACAGACCCTGGCTTTTGGACTTGTTTCTGGTAACAGCCTGGATGGTTCTTTTCGTCTTTGGTGCAGAGCACACGGCATCCATTTCTTCCAAAAAAAGACCCGAAATACCGATTTGTCTGACCACAATAAATGTGTCCACTGGGTGATGGTCCATCCCAGAGAAGTCGACAGCACATCTGGACACAGTTAGCATCATGCTTCCTTTTTTGCACAGCAAAGTTTTAACTGGCACTTGTGGATGTAACTCGGTATTGTAGTGCTTGCCAAAGTAATCCCGAGTCCACATGGTGATACCAGCTATAGAAGAGTGACGGTTCTTGATGCAGTGCCGTCTGAGGGATCGGTGATCACCAGTGTTCAGCTTAGGCTTGCGCCCTTGCCCTTTATGGACCGAAATTCCTTCAGATTCCTTGAATTGTTTAAGGAGGATATACAGTGTAGATGGTGAAATATCCAAATTCCTTTGTATCGTTCTTTGAGGATCGTCGTTTTTAAACATTTCAATAATTTATTGCAAACAAACATGGGGAAGACCATGGCCTAATGGTTAGAGAAGCAACTTTGGGACCAAAAGGTCACTGGTTCAATTCCCTAGACCAACAGGAATGGCTGAAGTGCCCTTGAGCAAGACACCTAACCCCCACCTGCTCCCCAGGCTGCCGCGGGTATGTTGTACGTCACTCTGGATCAGTGTCTGCTAAATGCCATTACATGTAATGTCATTTCAATAATTTTCTCACACATTTGCTGACAAACTGGAGATCCTCGGCCCATCTTTGCTCCTCAAAAACTAGGCTTTTTGTACCAAATCATGATTACAATCACTTGTTGACATCACCCGTTTCAAATCACATCATTATTTGTTATACCTCATTAGTAACTCTAAATTGCTCCCATCCCAACTTTTTTTGGAACATGTTGTACGCCGGGCGGCACGGTGGTGTAGTGGTTAGCGCTGTCACCTCACAGCAAGAAGGTCCGGGTTCGAGCCCCGTGGCCGGCGAGGGCCTTTCTGTGTGGAGTTTGCATGTTCTCCCCGTGTCCGCATGGGTTTCCTCCGGGTGCTCCGGTTTCCCCCACAGTCCAAAGACATGCAGGTTAGGTTAACTGGTGACTCTAAATTGACCGTAGGTGTGAATGTGAGTGTGAATGGTTGTCTGTGTCTATGTGTCAGCCCTGTGATGACCTGGCGACTTGTCCAGGGTGTACCCCGCCTTTCACCCGTAGTCAGCTGGGATAGGCTCCAGCTTGCCTGCGACCCTGTAGAACAGGATAAAGCGGCTAGAGATAATGAGATGAGATGTTGTACGCCTGAAGTGCAGGAATTGAATATGTTCATATTAACAAATGAAATGAAGTTGTCAATACAAAGCATGAAATATCTTGGCATGAAATATTCTGTCTGCAATGAAATACAAGTCCAAGTAAATTTAGAAATCACTGCTTTCTTTTTTATTTTTTTTTAATTAGCATTTTCCATACCGTCTAAACTTTTTCTGATGTGGAACTGCAACTTTTGCTCGAGACTCTGGTAGGTTTCCCAAGAACCAGCTACTTTCACACAAAGAGCCTGTTTGACTGACCTTGAAGTTAACAAACCACAGACTTTTGTGTCGCCTTTCAGCAAACAAGCACAGAAATCTCATTTACTCGCCATAAAAACTTTCAAAACCCTTTAATAGCTTTTAAAAATGGAACACTGATTTTTTTTTTCCAGTCAGTTTAATTACATCTTGCTCAAAATACATTGCCAAGTGTGCTCTTGCTGAAAACCTGAGCATATACTGTACGTATACAGAATACGAGCAGACAATCCTTCAAGATCCTGAAGCTTGCACCCAGAAAAGCATAAACATATCAGATACTCGGCACGTCTGAGGCTTAAACTACAATTACAATAACGCGATGATAAACAGGAATTTGTCTTGCTTAATGTTTCATCCACTGTATTTAACAAATTAAATAAAAAAAATAAAAAAAAACTATCTGCTGATAGATTAATCCCAGCAGGACATTCAGTAAACAGTGAATCTAAACTATGTATAAGATCCGAGCTAGACTAATTATATAGTTGATAAAGCATTAAGTCTTGTCTGCTTGCTATATTAACAATTTGTCACGCAGAGCCAATTATGACAGACAGAGTGCGTCACCGTCTTCGACGAATTCATTCCGACTGAGGCACAGCAGCATCGCTGACATTTTGACAGCCGATATCTGATTATGGATGGAATTGATTAGGTACGTAGCTATAAAAACATGATCAAAGTGTGACCAAATCTTACTTAGCTAGCAAGGATTTAAACATCTATAAGCAGTCTGACTGCATCTGCCAGTTACCCAACACACTCTCTGCAAGAAGGTAGCCTAAGCAAATTAAATAAAAACAAAAGTAAATAAAAAACTTTCCATGCTGTTTCTGTCAAGTAGATTTATGGCTTCTTTAAGCAGAGCTGTCAAAGTATAGCAGAAAAACGCAACTGTGGCAGAAAAGATTTTTCCTCTTTGGCTGTTTGTCAGAATTCAGCCACAGCAGATTCCACTAGGTTTTTCTAGGCCACCATACGAGTAGTAGGGCGCGATGATGCAAAAAAAAAAAAAAAGTGACCATGAGGTGCGAGTCACATCATGCAAATTCAGCATTCTATTCATTAGAAATGTCACGGCCTAATGGTTAGAGAAGCAGCTCTGGGACCAAAAGGTCACTGGTTCGATTCCCTGGACCAGCAGGAATGACTGACGTGCACTTGAGCAAGGCACCCAACCCCGAACTGCTCCCCAGGCTGCTCTGGGTATGCTGTACATCGCTCTGCGTAAGAGCGTCTGCTAAATGCCATTGATGATGATGTAATTATGCATACAAGGCAGTTGAACACCAGAGGTCCCAGTCTTCACATCAAGCTAAACTGTATTGAGCGCATACTGGCCACATAATCGTGCCCTTTCGTACAAAAGCCTGCAAGACTGGCACTTGTGAAAAGGGACAGCCTGATAGCTCTCGATTACAACAACCAAGATGTATTATACATACAGGACACTTTTTCTATGGAATAAAAAATTTTTTTCGCAGTCTGGTTTCCATCAAATCCTGCGCTCTGATTGGCTGGCGAGCGGGTCCGTATCCAATGGTACGGACCCCGGTTACGGACCTCTGGCGACTCGCTCGTTCACAACAACATGCATAGTAGCAATTTTTGTCAACATTTATTTTCGCATTTCTCAGGAGAATAGCGTTAATTTTACAGCATGGATAGCGATAACGACAGTCTTCACAGCGAAAGTGAGTTCTACTACCCTGAAGAAGAAGAAATAAAAGAAAACATTTCAAGAGAAAGCTAAATACCTCTAACTGTTGCTAACGCCGAGCAAAAACATGGCTGAATCCTGAATGACTCCTATTTGTATAAATAGGGGACTACATAGGCGGCAAAATGTAGTTTTTTTCCTGCCATGGAAGTGCACTTGTATACCGAGGAGGAAGCAATTTGCATTACAGCCGTGAATGAGGATTCAAAATGGCAGCTCGGCTCGGTTTTCCCTTTCGGGCGCTCTCATTTTCTGTTAGAATTTGGTAAAGAAAAAAATAAATATATTACAACCCCGATTCCAAAAAAGTTGGGACAAAGTACTAATTGTAAATAAAAACGGAATGCAATGATGTGGAAGTTTCAAAATTCCATATTTTATTCAGAATAGAACATAGATGACATATCAAATGTTTAAACTGAGAAAATGTATCATTTAAAGAGAAAAATTAGGTGATTTTAAATTTCATGACAACAACACATCTCAAAAAAGTTGGGACAAGGCCATGTTTACCACTGTGAGACATCCCCTTTTCTCTTTACAACAGTCTGTAAACGTCTGGGGACTGAGGAGACAAGTTGCTCAAGTTTAGGGATAGGAATGCTAACCCATTCTTGTCTAATGTAGGATTCTAGTTGCTCAACTGTCTTAGGTCTTTTTTGTCGTATCTTCCGTTTTATGATGCGCCAAATGTTTTCTATGGGTGAAAGATCTGGACTGCAGGCTGGCCAGTTCAGTACCCGGACCCTTCTTCTACACAGCCATGATGCTGTAATTGACGCAGTATGTGGTTTGGCATTGTCATGTTGGAAAACGCAAGGTCTTCCCTGAAAGAGACGTCGTCTGGATGGGAGCATATGTTGCTCTAGAACCTGGATATACCTTTCAGCATTGATGGTGTCTTTCCAGATGTGTAAGCTGCCCATGCCACACACACTAATGCAACCCCATACCATCAGAGATGCAGGCTTCTGAACTGAGCGCTGATAACAACTTGGGTCATCCTTCTCCTCTTTAGTCCGAATGACACGGCGTCCCTGATTTCCATAAAGAACTTCAAATTTTGATTCGTCTGACCACAGAACAGTTTTCCACTTTGCCACAGTCCATTTTAAATGAGCCTTGGCCCAGAGAAGACGTCTGCACTTCTGGATCATGTTTAGATACGGCTTCTTCTTTGAACTATAGAGTTTTAGCTGGCAACGGCGGATGGCACGGTGAATTGTGTTCACAGATAATGTTCTCTGGAAATATTCCTGAGCCCATTTTGTGATTTCCAATACAGAAGCATGCCTGTATGTGATGCAGTGCCGTCTAAGGGCCCGAAGATCACGGGCACCCAGTATGGTTTTCCAGCCTTGACCCTTATGCACAGAGATTCTTCCAGATTCTCTGAATCTTTTGATTATATTATGCACTGTAGATGATGATATGTTCAAACTCTTTGCAATTTTACACCGTCGAACTCCTTTCTGATATTGCTCCACTATTTGTCGGCGCAGAATTAGGGGGATTGGTGATCCTCTTCCCATCTTTACTTCTGAGAGCCGCTGCCACTCCAAGATGCTCTTTTTATACCCAGTCATGTTAATGACCTATTGCCAATTGACCTAATGAGCTGCAATTTGGTCCTCCAGCTGTTCCTTTTTTGTACCTTTAACTTTTCCAGCCTCTTATTGCCCCTGTCCCAACTTTTTTGAGATGTGTTGCTGTCATGAAATTTCAAATGAGCCAATATTTGGCATGAAATTTCAAAATGTCTCACTTTCAACATTTGATATGTTGTCTATGTTCTATTGTGAATACAATATCAGTTTTTGAGATTTGTAAATTATTGCATTCTGTTTTTATTTACAATTTGTACTTTGTCCCAACTTTTTTGGAATCGGGGTTGTATTTCCCAGCTTAAGCTCGGTCCGTATGGTGAAATACTGTGACCTCGGCCCAGAGAGCCTCGCTCAGTACTTTCAAGACCTCGGTCACGGTATTTCACGATACGGACCTCCCAGCTGGTAAATAACGTGTATTCTATTCTCTTCTAGCGGGTTTCATTAATTTGGTTTGATAGCATGCAATATTATCAGCATACCACTTATCCCATGTGTATTACATCATTCTACTCAATGGAGAATGAGCGCTGAATATGGTTTACGATATTGCATGGCTGTCAAGACAACATGACATCACACGTTGGAGACGTAAAACTTCCGCACTAGCAAGTGGCTGACTATTTGTAAACAAGCATGGCCGTCAGGTTTGCTAGTTAACTCTTTACCCCTTAAAGCAGTTGCTACGGACACCCTTGTAAATGTATATACTCTTCACCCTTAGAACATATTTACAAGAAAAAAAAGTCGTCAAATGTCATGATGGTGCATACACACCGGCGTCATAAGTCGTCATTATGGGATATACACGGGGTCGTCATATGTCGTCATTAAGGGGTAAAGAGTTAAATATGGAAGATTTTGAGAGAATTTTGAAAGAGACAGATGTGTTGAACACCTGAAAGGAATGTGTATGCATAATAATAATAATAATAATAATAATAATAATAATAATAATAATATTGGCTGGCTTTTTTTTCGTGGTATATCAGATATATTCCATTCAGCTAGTATAATATTGAACACCGCTTCGACTCGTTCAGTATCACGCTAGCTGAATGGAATACATCTGATAGACCATAAAAAAAAGCCAGCCAATATTACTTAATTATATGGATACACAACCATTTTATGATGGTTAAAAAGAACCCTTTCAAAAACACCACCAAAGGCTGCGGAAATCGGTCACTTTAGCCGTCTTTGGAGCTCTGTTTCTGCTACTGAGCTCATTATGTGTTTCACTAGAGATCCCAGGGTCAGACACTTTTTTTTTTTTACAATCAAAATTTTTGGGAGAATTTATAAATGTAGAAATTTAAGATATTGTGAACTTGCAATACATTTTGTTTATAATAAATTGATTTTGTTTTATACAGACAAAAGTGCATTGCTTTGTTTATGATTCAGAAATGAAAAAGAGTCTTTTGAGTCACAATCTTCATTCAGATTTTGTTCATAATATTCTTAGAATTTAAACAACATTCAGGTGTGGCTATACTGTATACTGTGCTCAAGAAAATATAAAATTACTTAAATTCAGCATCAGTCAAATATTTAATTAATCGCCAAGATCTGCACAGTTACACTTTACAGAACACTTCAAGCCTAGCTTCTCATTTATCAATCATGTGTTATGCATAATTTTGTGCATAAACCATACTCTCACACACAATATAATTATATTAATGAATCTGCAGACATTTCTGACCATGCGCAAGCACAGAACATTTTCCCTTCATTCATGTCACTAACACAAACGTTTTTAAAACATTTCCAAAACCGGCAGCAAAAGACCAAAGAAATGAAATTTTCATGACATCGTCGAGTTTCTAAATGTAATTTGGGCAACAGAATATACACACATACATACGATTTTTAAAAACAATCATTAATTTATTAGAAAAAGCACTTGTAAAAGAGCCAAATATATATTTTTTTCATACAACAGTGAGTGCGTTTACATGCACATAGAGAAAATCGAATTTCTGCTGTTGCTTGACTGAAATCGAAGTTCTAAATGCCATGGAAACACCTTAGCTCGGCTGAAATTGAACCGAACTTGATTTCTCGTAATTGAGCTACACGACCTAGATTATGCGATTTTTGCCGAGCTACTTAGTGCATGTAACCCTATCGAGATACGTAGTCGAGCTGCTTACTTCAGCACTGCCCGTTCCAGAAGTGACGAGTGACGAGACCACAAGCGGGAAACACGACAGCCTCGGTCGGCATGACAACAGTAGTAGCGAGCAGCAGAAGAGGTCAGGAGGAACAAACGAAGAAGAGAAAATGGCGAGCAGAAACGTGCACTTCTGGAGCAATGAGGAGACAGAGTTCATGCTCATTCAGCTTAAGGTGTTGAATATATTAAAATTCATGGACGGGAGAAAAACGCGCAATGGAGAACACGGAACTGATAACTTTGTTTATACTCTTGAATAGCTCTTCTTCATGACGACAACCGGAAGTGTACCAACACGATGGAGCGTGTAGCGCCACCTGTGGCTCGGGTGCACAATGTACCTCACACAATAGCTCGATTTCCTTGTGTGCATGTAGGATTGGATTTCTCTGGCACCCCTGCTGGGACCCTTTGCTCGATTACCGACAGCAGCTCGATTTGGATGTGCATGTAAACGTACTGATTATTTCTACTTAATTGTTGGTCAAGTTCATCATCTTAGACCTTTTGTAATGCTCCTCGTCTCCATAACAAACAGCATCACCAGCCCATTACTAGGCTTCTTACAGGCAAGCTGCTTACCATATATGGTGATTTGGGGGCGTTTCTGTATGTAAACGAGCGTTGTAATGCACAAGCAGATCAATCTATTCTTGGGTCTCACGTGACGTCACATCCGCCTCATTAATTATTCAAAACTTTCTCTGGTGGTCTACCACAGCTCAGTTGACAAAGCGTTTGTATGGAGAAGGTGCACTGCTTGCATAAAAAATGCCTTACGATTACGTAGTTTTAGGTTTTTCGAATCGATGAAACAGTGAAACTGATAAAAGTTTCTTCAGGGTTCCCCATGAACTAATTAAAAAAAAAAAAAAGGGTGAATGAACACAGGATTTCACAAAAAGATGTCGAGAAAGGTGGCTTTTGAACGTCTCAGTGAAATCGAAGGGAGCCGAGTCGAAGCGTGCTCGAGTTTGCAGTGATCACTTGGTGAAAGGTTTGTATCTCCCTCTCAGCTATGGCCTTAGTGTTTTCCAAGTACTTTTCTTGCTATGTGTCGTTATTTTATGGTGCTTTTTTTTGTCACGAAGCGCTAAAGTCCCCAGCTGTTTCTTTGTTTACTCCTCACAAAGTCCGTATGCATGAAGGTCGCGACAAAACTCTTACCCAGCCATACAGTTACAATGCGCCGTGATCACTTCTCCGTCTTGTTTAACTAAGATCCAGGTCTTCAAAGGGGTTTCTGATGATCTTTGTGAATGATTTAGCTGAGAAATAAGAGCCAACACAAGTGAGAATCAAGTGAACTGCTGTTTCTTTTCACTTCAACTTGCAGCACTTCGTTGTAAAGACGCGAACGAAAAGCTTAAAAAACACTTACACAGGCAAAAACAATACAGGATTGATTCGGCAACGACTTGATAGCGAGGTCCTTTACCCAGCTACATACAAAAAAAGTTATAAGCCTCCGTATTTTTCCACGCTTTCATCTGTTTTGTGGTATAGAAGGACGTCTGCAACACCAGATAGTTCGAGATGTCGAGGAACTCGACTGAAGGGTAGTTTTCGAGATCGTATGACAAATCCTTCTTTCCCAGACTGTAGGGGTCGATTCCATTGCACACAGCAATCTTCTGAATATATCTAAAGTGAGCAGTGGATTCTAGACTATGAGAGTGTGGCAGTGGGGGCGTGGTCAAGCGGCGGTCTGTGACCGGAGGGCGGAGTCAGGGAAGGTAAGTGGCAGAATCACTGCACCTGATGTTAATGTGTTTGTGTGTCTTCCCCAGTGACCGCGCCCTATTTAAGGAGAGAGAGCGAGAGCAGAGGGAGCTCTCTCCCCAACCAGACGACTGATGTGTGTGCGTGTGTCTGAGCGTCTGGGAGAGTGGTATAATGCTGAAAAGTGTCACAATAAAAAGAGTTTTGTGAACTCAGTTCTGGCCTGCCGTCCTTCTGTGCTCGTCCCGGGTTTCGGCACCACTGTGGCAGTTCGTATGGGTGGGTGGAGCACAGAAGGACAGCAGGCCAGAACTGAGTTCACAAAACTCTTTTTATTGTGACACTTTTCAGCGTTACACTCTCCCAGACACTCAGACACACATCAGTCGTCTGGTTGGGGAGAGAGCTCCCTCTGCTCTCGCTCTCTCTCCTTAAATAGGGCACAGTCACTGGGGAAGACACACAAACACATTAATTAACGTCAGGTGCAGCGATTCTGCCACTTACCTTCCCTGACTCCGCCCTCCGGTCACAGACCGCCGCTTGACCACGCCCCCACTGCCACAGAGCGTGCTCTGATAAGTTATCGCTAGTTGTTTGCACTACGGCAGCTGTTTTGGTTTGCTAGACCACCAGCTGTTTTACCGGAAGTGACTGAAACCCGAGAATTAACGTATGTGATTTCTCAATGGCTATTGAATCCAGCTGTGCATATGTATGCGTGACAAATACCAATTTCCTTGTGCATACTGGCGGTTCTTGTGCACAAATTTAGAATGAACTTTTTGCACGTTTTGATAAATGAGACCCCTGGAGTGTGTCTGGAAGATATTTTCTGGGAAGGGGGGGGGGGGGGGGGGGAGAGAGAGAGAGAGAGATAAGCTGACGTCAACAGAAGTTTAAGAGGCTGGGGAATACTGTGTGTATATATAAAAAACTACACTACCGTTCAAAAGTGTGGGGTCACTTTGAAATGTCCTTCTTTTTGAAAGAAAAGCACTGTTCTTTTCAATGAAGATCACTTTAAACTAATCAGAAATGCACTCTATACATTGCTAATGTGGTAAATGACTATTCTAGCTGCAAATGTCTGGTTTTCGGTGCAATATCTCCATAGGTGTATAGAGGCCCATTTCCAGCAACTCTCACTCCAGTGTTCTAATGGTACAATGTGTTTGCTCATTGCCTCAGAAGGCTAATGGATGATTAGAAAACCCTTGTACAATCATGTTAGCACAGCTGAAAACAGTTGAGCTCTTTAGAGAAGCTATAAAACTGACCTTCCTTTGAGCAGATTGAGGCTACGTTTACATTAGACCGTATCTGTCTCGTTTTCTTCGCGGATGCACTGTCCGTTTACATTAAACCACCTGGAAAAGCCAGGAAATGGGAATCCGCCAGCGTCCACATATTCAATCCAGATCGTGTCTGGTCCAGTGCTGTGTAAACATTGAGATACGCGAATACGCTGTGCTGAGCTCTAGCTGGCGTCCTCATTGGACAACGTCACTGTGACATCCACCTTCCTGATTCGCTGGCGTTGGTCATGTGACGCGACTGCTGAAAAACGGCGTGGACTTCCGCCTTGTATCACCTTTCATTAAAGAGTATAAAAGTATGAAAATACTGCAAATACTGATGCAAATACTGCCCATTGTGTAGTTATGATTGTCTTTAGGCTTGCCATCCTTCCACTTGCAAGTAGTAAGTGATATGCGCTGGGATCACACACACAGCGGCTCAGTCCCGAATCGTGGCTTGTGCACTTCACTCGCACGCTGTGTGAGCTGCGCAGGGCCGGAGTGCGCACCCTCCAGAGGGCACTCGCTGTTCAGGGCGGAGTGATTTGGAGCGCAGGATGCCTGCGGAGCCGAGCGTATCCGTGTATTGGTGTTGCTGTGTGCACGGCTAACGGTTTTAGTGTAAACGCGAATCGTTTTAAGAACGTTAATCTGATGATCCGCTGATTCGACGTAATGTAAACGTAGCCTGAGTTTCTGGAGCATCACATTTGTGGGGTCGATTAAATGCTCAAAATGGCCAGAAAAATGTCTCGACTATATTTTCTATTCATTTTACAACTTATGGTGGGAAATAAAAAAGTGTGACTTTTCATGGAAAACACAAAATTGTCTGGGTGACCCCAAACTTTTGAACGGTAGTGTATTTACACACAGAGTTCTAGACTATTTGCAGTATGTATCAGGAGGACAAGCGATTGTTTATACTGTGGCTGAATGGTCACTTTGGGGATCATCTTAAAAGCGCAGTGTGTGCCATCACGCTGTCTGCAACAAATAGAAAACAGTTGTGATGCTCAGGAGGAGAGTAAAGCGTAACGGCACCAGCTGTGTATGACAGGTTAACCCAACAGTCCAACACAAACGCTCTCGAGTGATCTGCATGTACCACAAACACCTCACACCTGATCACACAGCAATCACAAGAGACGCACACATATATATACTATGTGCAGTCAAGTAGCTCCCAGATGGAGTGTGTGTGTGGACGCAGTAGGTCAGATCTACCGTATAATAGCATATATTCACTTCAGTGACTATGAAAGCAAAGCAGAGGATGGATTTTGGCTTTGACATGCCTGGCTAGCTGGAGTGTGTTTATCTGTGTTAATGACCCTGGCTACAACTCCTGACAGAACATAGAAGCAATCCAGAATCATCATGGACACATCTGGACTCGAGAGATACTGCAGCTCTCTCTCCCCCCTTACACAGCGATATATTGCACTCCATAATAACTGAACAGTGACTTTTGTTGCTGTTCTGCCTCTATCCTGCAGCACACTGCGCTTTAAAAGTGCTGGCGCGCAGAGCCAAAATAACAAGTTAGTGCAGTGTGTCAGCTTTAATTTAAGGCTGTTTACATCTGTGCTGTCTGAGCCACACAAGAATCACAGCTCACGTCGTACCATCAGTAACCGGACAAATTAACCATCTTAAATAAACTTGTCATGTTTAGTGCTCGGTTGTAAATTCTTTGCGCTAGATGACTGCCTGAAGCCTGTGACCCACACGCCTACTCCATAATGATTCTCTTTCAACAATTTACTACAGCCATTTTGGATCACTGAACAGGAAGCTTTCCCACAATGCCCTCAATTCCTTTGAGGAGGGATATTTTAATTTTAATCCCGTTTTCGCTGAGAGCGGGAAGAATGGCAGAATAGTAACATGTTTGCAATTTAATTGCACTTTATTTTAATGTCTTCAGGGATGCAGTGATGGAGATGTCGGTTTCAAGTATCAGTCTGCTGCTGTGCTCTTTTACTCGTAAAAAAAAAAAAAAAGTGCTGTGCACACACTGTTGGGACGAGTGAACAGAAATGCAAAATGACGACAATCAGGATGTATTTTTTGGTGCTTAATGGCAATCGGAGCAAAGTGGACTGCAAATTGTGCTCTCTGAAAACACCAAGCTGAGGTGCTACAGCATCTTTCTACAATACAAGCCTGGTGTATGTGTGTGTGTAACGGACAGCTATTACCTAATTTGCTGCTCTTGATCATTTCGCAACAAATCCCTACTACGTCCAACGTAACGCATGTAGACAGACAATGCACTTCATTTAACAAGAAGAAACCGTTATTTGTCACATGCATACTTCAAGCACAGTGAGATTCAACCTCTGCATTTAACACACACACACACACACACACATACACACGTGGGCAGCCACACTACAGCACCCGGGGAGCAGTCAGGGGTCAGGTACCTCGCTCAAGGGCACCTCAGCCCAAGGCTGTCCCACGTCAACCTAACTGCATGTCTTTGGACTGTGGGGGAAACCGGAGCACCCGGAGGAAACCCACACAGACACGGGGAGAACATGCAAACCCCGCACAGAAAGGCCCCTGGGCTCGAACCCAGAACCTTCTTGCTGAGAGGCGACAGTGCTAACCACTATTTAGACAAGATAAGCTGCCTTTATCTATCACAAGTGCATTCAAGCACAGTGCATTTAACCCATTTGAAGCAGTGAACACACACACACACACACACACACACACACACACACACACACACACACACACACGTGAGCAATGACCACAAACATACCCAGAGCAGTGGGCAGCTATACTACAGCGCCCGGGGAGCAGTTGGGGGTTAGGTGCCTTGCTCAAGGGCACTTCAGGCCATGTCTGCCCTGTTTAGAGATGAAAGTGGAGCAAAGGAAAAAACCCTGAAATGGGGTGGGGGGCAACGTCCCCCAAAAATATTTTAATAACAAAAACACGCAAAACCCTGCATTCTAGTGCATTTTAGTACTTATTTTCACTAAAACAAGTTATAACTTTTAAGCCTTTTTCTTTCATGTACATTAATGAATGATAAACATGTCAAAAATATCAAATTTAATTCCCCTAGTTAATGAGTAATTTTCAGGAGTGCATTTAGAAAACGCGGTGATTTTCCTGCTACACAGTTCATTACTTTGAAAAATATCAGACAGTTGAAGGTAAACTCAGCAAAATCCCAGAACAGTGCTGTTAAAAAGTAAAGGTCTGTTAGAGTTTCTAAAGCTTTCAGGTTTCAATGTTGGGGACACTGAGCCTCGTTTATCAATCTTTTAGCAGAGTTGTGCGTTTGCAGAAGCAAAAGTGAACGAAACATTTCCAATTCAGATTTATGCGAGTTGAAGCCAATTGTTTACATTAGTTCGTACTGTCTGTAAATTTAAACACACCAATGAAGACCAAACTTCTCATGTAAATCAGGGGCGTAGCTAGGATTTTTCAGGGTGTGTGTGTGTGTGTGTGTGTGTGTGTCTGTGTGTGTGTGTGTGTGTGTGTGTGTGTGTCACACACTGACTGGCAGCCTGAGTGCATTATGTAACAAAAAATAATTACCATTGCTAGGCAGCTTAGAAACCGGCTCTTCCATTATTGCTGTTTCTTCCACGTTTTCTTGATGTTGTGTTCTAGAAACGGCACTAAAACTTAGCTTCGAAGCCACAAAATGCAACTTTGATGGGAAAAATATATAATAAATTGCTTACCTCTCTTCACGTCGAAAGGAGGAGGAAAGTTTTGCTTGTTTTGACATGGCGAATTATTAACACAAGAGGAAATACTTATAATTCGAAACTAAAGAGACTGCAGCTACACTGGCAGCTTGAACATGCTTTCTAGTGCGATTGTGTTGCGCTTGTGCAGAACGGTGTCAGTCCTGCGCGCCTTAGCTCGTGCACCTGAAGGCGCGCCTTGGTGCTTGTGCCTAATGAGCTCCGGCACATGCGCTGTTCACAAAGAACACCTGTTTTTAATCAATGAACTATGTTTGGGCTATTTAAGGACTGCGCCCAGGCAAGGACGATACGAAGTATTACACCGCATCTAGGAACGCGAAAAATAAATTTCTCCATTCGGACAACCGGAAATTTTCAAGAGTGTTGTCAAATATCTGGATTTCCGGGTCATTAGCAGAAAAAATCCAGCGGAAAATCTAAAAACTCGGAATTCCGGGAAATTCCGGAACACTTTCATGACTACCTGTTGTTAACCTAACTGCACGTCTTTGAACTTTGAACTGTAGGAAGGAGGAAACCCACGCGGACACGGGGAGAACATGCAAACTCCACACAGAAAGGCCCTCGCCGGCCACGGGGCTCGAACCCAGGACCTTCTTGCTGTGAGGCGACAGTGCTAACCACTACACCACCGTGATTTAACAGCAAATGTTCTAACATTATAAAGATCAATTATGAATTAAAGGACTCTTCATGTCTTAAAGTAATGATGGATGCCGTTTCGCTTTACTTACTTGAGCAGTTTTTGACATGATATGGATTACTACAGTTGTGGAATAGGGCTGTTTACTGTACTTTTATTATTTACTGTTTGATCTCAAACACATTAAGGCAGCAAGAAACTGCACTAATTAACTTTTGACGAGGCACCTGTTAATTGAAAAGCGTTCCAGGTGACGACCTCATGAAGCTGGTTAAGGCAACGCCAATAGTGTACAAAGCGTCATCGAGGTAAATGCTGGCTACTTTGAAGAATCTAAAATATGAAACAGATCTTTGTTTGTTTACCACACAATTCCATACATGTTCCATGTGTTATTTCATAGCTTCGGTGTCCTCAGTATCGTTCCACAATGTAGAAAATAGTCAAACTACAGAAAATCCTACGAATGAGTCCGGGTAGCCAAACTTCTGACTGGCACTTTACTGTACCTCCTTAACAAAACTACACTACCGTTCCAAAGTTTGGGGTCACCCAGACAATTTAGTGTTTTCCATGAAGTGTCACTTTTATTTACCACCATAAGTTGTAAAATGAATAGAAAATATAATCGAGACATTTTTCTGGCCATTTTGAGCATTTAATCGACCCCACAAATGTGATGCTCCAGAAACTCAATCTGCTCAAAGGA
The DNA here is from genome assembly GCF_027579695.1 of Neoarius graeffei. Classification (NCBI taxonomy): domain Eukaryota; kingdom Metazoa; phylum Chordata; class Actinopteri; order Siluriformes; family Ariidae; genus Neoarius; species Neoarius graeffei. The sequence continues at coordinate 45,227,703 of NC_083574.1, forward strand.
AGGTCAGTTTTATAGCTTCTCTAAAGAGCTCAACTGTTTTCAGCTGTGCTAACATGATTGTACAAGGGTTTTCTAATCATCCATTAGCCTTCTGAGGCAATGAGCAAACACATTGTACCATTAGAACACTGGAGTGAGAGTTGCTGGAAATGGGCCTCTATACACCTATGGAGATATTGCACCAAAAACCAGACATTTGCAGCTAGAATAGTCATTTACCACATTAGCAATGTATACAGTGGATTTCTGATTAGTTTAAAGTGATCTGCATTGAAAAGAACAGTGCTTTTCTTTCAAAAAGAAGGACATTTCAAAGTGACCCCAAACTTTTGAACGGTAGCGTACATGGTACTGGTTCAGACTGTGAAACAAGATTTCAGATAAGACCCAGGTGATGCAGCAGCAAGTGGGACAATTTCCAAATTTCCAATTATTGTGGTTGAGAAATTGGCAGAGAATTTTCGTATGTCCAGAAAATTGAATCTGTCTTTGGCTGAACTTCTATATTGCTACACCGGAGGACAATCGACGATAACCAGATTGCTTGTTGATGTAAAACTGTTGTGTGTACACGTTTACAACCTCGATGAAGGAAGACTATGCGAAACAGCAAACACTTCGGCTGTCTCAAAAATAATCAGGCAATTATACAAAGCAATCAAAGTCCACTTACCTCAAAAAAACACAACACACTGCCTTTCGCTGCACCAGTAACAGAAGAAGAACTTATTCCAAGCTTTTATTGTGATCATGGCGTACCCTGAGGTTTGAGTAACAGACAGAAGACCCACACACACACACCAAGCAGCCATCCACATGGATGGATATTTGTGAAACTTTGGGGACAGAATTAAAATTATGTTTGAAAATTATCTGTGTATATGTGTGTGTATGACCTCACACTGCAAAAAATGGCCTTTCAAAAATAAGAAATAAAAGATTAAAACAAAGCTATTTGCTTGAATCAGGTGAAAAAAATCTGCCAATGGAACTAGTCAAATTTGACTTGGTAAGATTTCTTAAAGTAAGATGAAAAATCTAACCTGTTTTTAGATGAAATAATTCCAAAATAAGATTGGGGAACTTATTATGTAAGATCTGATTAACTCAAAATAATCAAAATAGTTCTTATAACAAGATTGTACTTCTTACATTTAGCCATTCAAGTCTTTTTTTTTTTTCAAGATTTTTTTCGGCCTTTTCCACCTTTATTGGATAGGACAGTGTAGAGACAGGAAATGAGCAGGAGAGAGAGACGGGGAGAGATTGGGAAATGACCTCGGGTCGGAATCGAACCCGGGTCCCCGGATTTATGGTATGGCACCTGAGCCACGACAGTGCATTTTGGGGGCACTAGATTCAAAGATTTCAGTAAAGTTCATTTATTCCCAAAACAAGCATACGGTACTTTGTTGTTTTTTTTTCTTGAAACAAGATGAACCGCATTTGACAAATGTCCAAAATGTACTTACTTGTTTAAAAAAAAACTTGTTTTATTTTCAAAGGTGCTCCAAATAAGACTTTTTCAAGACATTTTGTCTATACAAGATTTTCAAGATGGACTGTCTAAAAACTAGCCTTTCTAGCTAAATGAGGTTTTGCTTGTTGGGCAATTATGTCTTATAATAAGGGTGGCTCGATGTTTTGACTTGAAAATAGACAAATAAACTCCCGAAGATTTTTATTTTTTGCAGTGCAGAGAAGTTAATTGAGTTGGACACGAGTGTTCTACATTTCAGCCTTGAAAACCCTGTTCTTTCTTTCACACCACAATCACATGTTGCAGTCTCGGTACAAGGCCAAGGACCATGAGCAGCTCTTTTATCCCCTACCTTACACTGCTCTTTCCATCACTATTAAAACCCACACCTTTAAAAAAAAATTGAGCAGACAACTTTTCAATTACTGGAAAATTATTAACAATAAAATGATTATAGCAAAATATATATAAACAAGATCAACTGCGAGCTCCTGCTCACTTACGTATCCCCCCCCGCTCTCGCTTATATCAGAATGCAAGCAATCGAAGGAATAGGACACTTATTATGAATGTTGACTTCAACAAATAATTAACCCTGAAACAAGTAAGTAAAGAGCCGTGTCTCTCCCCAGGGATTTCAAATAGCGTCCTGGTAAACTGTCATTCTGAAACAGCATTTTGCTTCTTGAAATAGCGTCAAAATCCACCCTATATGTTTCGTAAATACATTCAATCGGTAAACAGGAAGTTGATGTGTGACAGACCTGAAAACGGTACACACGGTATAGAACCCCAAGCTGAAGTTTGGTACCAAATATCAAGCAGTTGTGATTTGTAGTTGCTGACAAAAGTGTGATGAAAATTTTGTAAATCCACGCTATACGTTTCGTAAATACATTCAGTCAGTAAACAGGAAGTCGATGTGGGACAGACTTGAAAACGCTATACACAGTATAGAACCCCAAGCTGAAGCTCGGCACCAAGTGGCTATGATTTGTGGTTGCTGAGAAAAAGGGTGTTTTGGACAGATGGAAATACAGACAGAGGTAAACAAGTATACCCCCCTCCTTCGGCATGGGGGGATACAGTGCTCAGCGTAAATGAGTACACCCCCTTTGAAAAGTAACATTTTAAACAATATCTCAATGAACACAAACAATTTCCAAAATGTTGACAAGACAAAGTTTAATATAACATCTGTTTAACTTAAAACGTGAAAGTAAGGTTAATAATATAAACTTAGATTACACATTTTTCAGTTTTACTCAAATTAGGGTGGTGCAAAAATGAGTACACCCCACAACAAAAACTACTCCATCTAGTACTTTGTATGGCCTCCGTGATTTTTAATGACAGCACCAAGTCTTCTAGGCATGGAATGAACAAGTTGGTGACAATCTTTTTCCATTCTTCAGCAATGACCTCTTTTAGTGACTGGATGCTGGATGGAGAGTGATGCTCAACTTGTCTCTTCAGAATTCCCCATAGGTGTTCGATTGGGTTCAGATCAGGAGACATACTTGGCCACTGAACCACTTTCACCCTGTTCTTCTTCAGAAATCCAACAGTGGCCTTAGATGTGTGTTTAGACATGTTGGAAAGTGCATGATGACCAAGGGCACGGAGTGATAGTAGCATCTTCTCTTTCAGTATAGAGCAATACGTCTGTGAATTCATGATGCCATCAATGAAATGTAGCTCTCCGACACCAGCAGCACTCATGCAGCCCCACATAAGGACACTGCCACCACCATGTTTCACTGTAGGCACCATGCATTTTTCTTTGTATTCCTCACCTTTGCGACGCTATACAGTTTTGAAGCCATCAGTTCCAAAAACATTTATCTTGGTCTCATCACTCCAGAGTATAGAGTCCCAGTAGTCTTCATCTTTGTCAGCATGGGCCCTGGCAAACTCTAGGTGGGCTTTTTTGTGCCTGGGCTTTAGGAGAGGCTTCTTTCGTGGACGGCATCCATGCATGCCATTCCTCTGCAGTGTACGCCGGATTGTGTCACGGGAAATAGTCACCCCAGTTTGGCTTTCTACTTCTTTAGATAACTGCAGTGAACTTGCATGCCGATTTTCTTCAACCTTTCTCATCAGAAGACGCTCCTGTCGAGGTGTTAACTTCCGTGGACGACCTGGACGTCTCTGTGAGATGGTTGCAGTTCCAGCTTTCTTCAATTTTTGTACCACTTTTGCTACAGTATTCTGACTGATAAGTAAAGCTTTGCTGATCTTCTTGTAGCCTTCACCTTTGTGGTGGAAATAAATTATTTTCTTTGTGGAATTTTGAAGAGACAAGTTGAGCATCACTCTCCATCCAGCATCCAGTCACTAAAAGAGGTCATTGTTGAAGAATGGAAAAAGATTGATGTTGCAAAATGTCGCCAACTTGTTCATTCCATGCCTAGAAGACTTGGTGCTGTCATTAAAAATCATGGCGGCCATACAAAGTACTAGATGTAGTAGTTTTTGTTGTGGGGTGCACTCATTTTTGCACCACCCTAATTTGAGTAAAACTGAAAAATGTGTAATCTAAGTTTATATTATTCACCTTACTTTCAGGTTATAAGTTAAACAGATGTTATATTAAACTTTGTCTTGTCAACATTTTGAAAATTGTTTGTGTTCATTGAGATATTGTTTAAAATGTTACTTTTCAAAGGGGGTGTACTCATTTACGCTGAGCACTGTATAATAATAATAATAATAATAATAATAATAAGTCGTCTTTGGATCACCCAAGCTCGCTGTAAATATCCTCATCACACAAAGTAACTCAACACGTTTATTTAAATAGGAATTAAATACTCCTCCATTGGCTGATGTTTATTCAATCCATGACTAAATCCAAATAAATCAGCAACATTTTAATTACAGCATGCCTCAGTATGTTGATCATTCACTGAACTCTGCTCTTCAGATGTGCAAATACTGGAACTTACTATTCAGCCTCTGTTCTGCATTTTAATTAAGATGATAATTAGGGTTTACACTCACCGGCCACTTTAATAGGAACTTGTTTTTGATCCTAAGCTTCCTGTTCTTGGCTGCAGGAGTGGAACCCAATGTGGTTTCCTGCTGTTGCGTGCTGAGATGCTTTTCTGCTCACCACTGTTGTAAACAGTTACTCTATCCTTCCTGGCAGCTCGAACCAATCTGGTTATTTTCCTCTGACCTCTCTTATCAACAAGGCGTTTGTTTCCACCCACAGAACTGTCGCTCACTCAGTGTTTTTTTTTTTCGCACCATTCTGTGTAAACTCTACAGACTGTTGTGTGTGAAAACCCCAAGAGATCAGCAGTTTCTGAAATACTCAAACCAGTCCATCTGGCTCAAACCAACACCCATGCCACAGTGAAAGTCATACTTTGAGATTGCAATTTTTCCCATTCTGATACAACCCCGATTCCAAAAAAGTTGGGACAAAGTACAAATTGTAAATAAAAATGGAATGTAACAATTTACAAATCTCAAAAACTGATATTGTATTCACAATAGAACATAGACAACATATCAAATGTCGAAAGTGAGACATTTTGAAATTTCATGCCAAATATTGGCTCATTTGAAATTTCATGACAGCAACACATCTCAAAAAAGTTGGGACAGGGGCAATAAGAGGCTGGAAAAGTTAAAGGTACAAAAAAGGAACAGCTAGAGGACCAAATTGCAACTCATTAGGTCAATTGGCAATAGGTCATTAACATGACTGGGTATAAAAAGAGCATCTTGGAGTGGCAGCGGCTCTCAGAAGTAAAGATGGGAAGAGGATCACCAATCCCCCTAATTCTGCGCTGACAAATAGTGGAGCAATATCAGAAAGGAGTTCGACAGTGTAAAATTGCAAAGGGTTTGAACATATCATCATCTACAGTGCATAATATCATCAAAAGATTCAGAGAATCTGGAAGAATCTCTGTGCGTAAGGGTCAAGGCTGGAAAACCATACTGGGTGCCCGTGATCTTCGGGCCCTTAGACGGCACTGCATCACATACAGGCATGCTTCTGTATTGGAAATCACAAAATGGGCTCAGGAATATTTCCAGAGAACATTATCTGTGAACACAATTCACCGTGCCATCCGCCGTTGCCAGCTAAAACTCTATAGTTCAAAGAAGAAGCCGTATCTAAACATGATCCAGAAGCGCAGACGTCTTCTCTGGGCCAAGGCTCGTTTAAAATGGACTGTGGCAAAGTGGAAAACTGTTCTGTGGTCAGATGAATCAAAATTTGAAGTTCTTTATGGAAATCAGGGACGCCGTGTCATTCGGACTAAAGAGGAGAAGGACGACCCAAGTTGTTATCAGCGCTCAGTTCAGAAGCCTGCATCTCTGATGGTATGGGGTTGCATTAGTGCGTGTGGCATGGGCAGCTTACACATCTGGAAAGACACCATCAATGCTGAAAGGTATATCCAGGTTCTAGAGCAACATATGCTCCCATCCAGACGACGTCTCTTTCAGGGAAGACCTTGCATTTTCCAACATGACAATGCCAAACCACATACTGCATCAATTACAGCATCATGGCTGCGTAGAAGAAGGGTCCGGGTACTGAACTGGCCAGCCTGCAGTCCAGATCTTTCACCCATAGAAAACATTTGGTGCATCATAAAACGGAAGATACGACAAAAAAGACCTAAGACAGTTGAGCAACTAGAATCCTACATTAGACAAGAATGGGTTAACATTCCTATCCCTAAACTTGAGCAACTTGTCTCCTCAGTCCCCAGACGTTTACAGACTGTTGTAAAGAGAAAAGGGGATGTCTCACAGTGGGAAACATGGCCTTGTCCCAACTTTTTTGAGATGTGTTGTTGTCATAAAATTTAAAATCACCTAATTTTTCTCTTTAAATGATACATTTTCTCAGTTTAAACATTTGATATGTCATCTATGTTCTATTCTGAATAAAATATGGAATTTTGAAACTTCCACATCATTGCATTCCGTTTTTATTTACAATTTGTACTTTGTCCCAACTTTTTTGGAATCGGGGTTGTATTTGATGTGAACGTTAACTGAAGCACTTGATTTGGAGCTGCATGACTTGATGCATTGTGCTGCTGTCAAAGGATCGGCTGATTAGAGAACTGCATCAAACAGCAGGTGGATGGGTGTCCCTAATAAAGTGGTCAGTGAGTGTATACTGCTTATAATGCAGCGTTACTCTAATGTTATTTAGTGTTAGTTAAGGGAACCTTAATGTAAAGGGTTATTTATAATTTCCTGATCCTGAAACAGGTATCGATACTTTTAGAAAGTTGATCAGCTCGATTGTTACACACACGAATAGGGAGCTGATGTACATGCAAGACGACGTTCATCAAGTAAGCTCACAGTTTTACTAGCACTGTTTTTTGCAATGCAAAAATTAGGATGTGTTTCACGATAAAAGTTTTCATTTTGTTGATCGTAACTCATTATAGACATCTCGGTCCATAAGGTTTCCGATTGAGAGTATGCCGTGAGCATTCTGGCTGCTGCTTCTCACTGGAGCTTTGTATTTTTATTTTATTTTCTCTTTTGTTTTTTGTGCAGCTTGATGTTTGAGTGTTTTGTCCGCTGGTTGTGGTGTCGCTCCGGACCCAGTTTTGGGCGTCGGTTCCCTCCAGGCCTTGGTTCGTTGTGGGTGATGCCTGTGCTCCTCGCTATGGACTGCAGTGAGCTCGTTGCTCATTTTAACATCGTGGTTGTCCAGCGCTCTGTGCAGCAGTGCTTTAGTGCTTGGCGTGATGTTCCGAGCGATGTTGCTTGTTGGCGTCGCGACGGCTGTGCAGGCGGTTTGGGACATACCAGCGCTCTGCGTGGCCGTGCGTCTGTGCTCGCTTTGTGGATCCATGGCGTGGTGTTCTGAGTGATGTTGCCCAGTGGCATCGTGGCGGCTGTGCAGGCGGTGTGGGACTTGTTTTCATGCGCCTTTTGGTGGGACTGTGGCTGCTACACCATTGAAATGACATCCTGACCTTTATTTGGTGGACTTTTTTACCCCCTATAATTGTAAAGCAACCTTGGGTTTTGAGAAAGGCGCTATATAAATCGAACTCATTATCAGTCTGCTTTCACACTCACGCTGCGTTCAGATCAGAAGGTTGCTGCCTTCTTGCTTTGCTGCCGTGTTTCATAAAGCAGGACTTTCGACTGAAGGCATCTTCAATGGACGTTCATTTCAAACAACCTTTTAGGATAGCACTTATGGTAACCTGTGACATTTAACTAGACCAAAGAATAGGCCATTTGCAGGAATGGCACGGTTCCGCTATCCCAACATTTTAGCTGTATTCAGCAGGTGGTGCTGTGATCAGTCCTCCACTTCCAGGTTGTTCCCAGCCAAAACAATACTCACTGTGACATTGGTTTGTATTACGTTTCGCTGAAATAAGATAGAATTAATACAGTTTATTGATGTTTAACTGGAATAGATGCTTATAAAATGTTGTCAAACGTACAAATACGTGAATTATCGCCCATGCCACATCCATTATTGTGCTTAAGTTAGGGCTTGTGGTCTGGGTAACCACGTAACTTTAGTGATCACTGATGACGGGGAAAAACAAATATATAATGATGGGGAATAATAATATATAGATATACCATGTGGAATTTTGATCTTATTCTACTTGTATGTTAAGCTCCAAAATCTATAGATCTACTCGGATATCGGTTGATTGGGGGCAATGCATGTTAAACATGTTAGAGTGATATTTGCAGGATATTTATATACATTTTAAACAGTCAATGTGTGTCGAACAACCAAATAAGTTCTTAAGAGGGGCGTTACAATCTTTCATTATCCATCACTGATACATAACCAATACTGGTTGATACTGTATAAGCTTAAAACAGGGTCTGCACGTGTTTGTTTTCACTGATTACGGACCATCAAAGTATATTTGTATACACTACAAATGGCGGAATCCCTCGAGATCGCCTGCAGTTATGGAGAATGTGGAGAGAATGCATGGACATGCAAGTTCAATTAGTTGAAACAATCACAGCGTTCGGTAATGCACGAGTCCTCGTGAGTTTTCAAACATTTCAAATTGTCAATCCCCAAATATTTGAGAAGTTGATGTCTAAATACCAACATAACATCCTAACTCTGGTTCATAGCCCAATTCCAAAAACCTACCCAATAATAATATCCCTCATATTCCTTGAAAACTTTCAATGTTTTGAGGATGTTTTGAGTTGGGAATGTAAATTATGAGCCTCTTCAGTAAGTACATGTTAAAACACCAAACACCAATGCGAACAGAAATGAAATTGGACGTGTCCATTTCCTGCAAATATCACTAATGTCAAGGAGTCCAGGGGTTACACTCACAGTGACCAGAATGATCAAATTGACAAATTTACGATTTAACAGACTATTTTCATCACGAAAAACATTTACTTGATGGCTCCGTATCTTTAACATTTACAAGATGTTATTAAACTTGAAACAAACCACAATAAACCCTGAACAAACACTTTACTTTTGTTGGTTTGGGCTGTGCGGCGTCCACCGTTGTTGACATTGTTGAACGACCCAGTGACGCGCGCGCCACCTGTTGACTACTCCGCACATATCATAGCGGAACCGTGCCATTGGTCACGTGTCAATTTTCCCCATAGCAACAAGCCCGTGGTGGGCAAGCTAACTTGACATTCCTTGACAACCATAAGAGTTTGACTGGCGATGCAAAGCAATCCATTTCTATAATAGCCGTTTTACCTTTTCTACTGTCTTTTTTGATCCAAATTTTCATGTGTACTTGGAAAACGTTTGTGGTTTTAACTTCTGTTGTAAGTTAAAGCGAATAATTGGCCGTTAAAAAAAAAAAAAAAAAAAGTTTTTTGGACTCAAGTTGGTCACCGCCGAAAGAAATTCACGTGCGAAATGTCAGATTTCTCAGGTATGTTTATAACTTTTCTCCTTTTCTACCTTTATCATTCGCTTAATGTGTGAAGATTCTTGAAAATAAATACAGATACATCTGTCGATGTGTTTTGCCAAGTACACACGAAAATTCGGGTTAGAAAGAGACAGTAGAAAAGGTAAAAACAGCCATTATAGAAATGGATTGCTTCGCATCGCCAGTCAAACTCTTATGGTTGTCAAGGAATGTCCAGTTAGTTTGCCCACCACGGGCTTGTTGCTATGGGGAAAATTGACACGTGACCAATTCCTGCAAATGGCCTATTAGCGAGTTGGCTAACAGATGCCTCACAAATAATATAACTAAATTTATTTGGTGACAGTCATGGGGTTATAAGAGAGTACAACGTTTATGTCTCAGTAACCTCAAAAATCTAAGCAAAAATTGCATATCCAGATGTTTACTAATCTGGGATGGGGAGCCATACATGCATATGCCTACCAAATATACTGATTATACAGGAGTTCGATTATACATATACTATTTAGGTAAGAGGTAGGCATGTAACACAAATGGTCTACACCCCTACATGCCTACCTCTTACCTAAATAGTACATGTTTTTACAACCACATGCACCTTTTTCTCTCTCTCTCTCTCACATATATTTATTTATATTGCTCCTGCTCAACTGCATTCGGTCAACATGGGCAAATGTGCAATCATCACGCCTAACTGTGCAATACATTCACTTATTACTGTGCAATAACCCACTGACTGATCATCATGCTGTATCATAGGTCACACCCTAGATACAGAGAACTATTTTTTTTTTTTTACTTATCTATCCATCTTGTATCTTCTTATGGTCCCGGTCATCTCTGAGCAAGGGTGGTCTGTAGCGGGTAGAGAGTTTTCACCATGACGAGGCTGCTGACCTCTCCACGGCTAGCAGGTAGACTGCCCAATTCCGTACCTGCGTCCTTCGTCCAGAGGACACAGAGTGGACTCACTGGGAGACGCAAATTGCCATGTGTATAACTGGAGAAGCAGTCAAATGGGGTAGCGTCAGTGGGCTGACCTTGACTTGAACTGACTCAGGCAGGAGTCCTCCAAGGGAAGATGGTAGTCACTGTGCCCTTGGCCGTTCCGGCAGTTGTCCAGGTGTTGTAGACTGTAGCCTCTACGCCCATAGGTAGCTCACCCAATACCTAGTTTTCCATATTCTGATGGTTGGCCTCCGGACCCTCTTGATGTTGATGTAGGTAGCACGCAATGGCTCATCCCAGTCAATCGGCAATATGGTACCTCCATGCTTCACTCATGTGCAGGTTGGCGTGCCGCGGACTTCAGCACAGTTGTTGGGGCATGGACCCCAGTGGACTGATTTTCGTCTGGCCTCTATCCCAAGACTAACTCTGGGATGGTTGAACCTACCAGAGACTCGAAGGCCCCCGCCAGTACGAGCCCTTGGGGTCTTGTCTCGTCTGCTTTTTGAAGAGACTCTCCCTGCATTACTTTCTAAACTAAAAAAAAAGCATAGAATTGATAAACTGGTCTCCTAACGAAATTGACACAGTTTTCTCGATGAGAAGCCTGGGTTCGGGGGAACCCGTCTGTCCTGCCGGAACGTTTGCGGCTGGTTACACGATGGACGCGTGGGAGCGGTGGCGGGTCGTGTGCCTGGCGATTCTTTCTGTGGAGGACATTGAAGATATCTACCTATTCGGAACCATGATTACAGGACTTTTGCTGATTGGATTAGGCATTGCCCTGGTATATCGAGGAAATCAGACAACGGTGACAGCTGTTCAAAGCCCCACAAAGCTGCCCGATATGATTGGAGTGGTGGGCAAAGCTGTTGGCACTCGGACTGTGGACATTCAGAACTTTAACCACAAAATGGTTGTTATCTCGGAGCAGCTTTCAGCTTTGCAAGGAATACGTTTTTCGGAGATCAATTTGAATTTGAATAGAATGGACAGATATGGACGAGCAGTGTGGACGTGCAAAGACTGCGTCTGGAAAGACCAAACAATTTATATCTTATCGACATTCGGCTCCCTGAGACAGCACCGGCCTCGGTTCAGGCTGTTGCTGAGGCAACATTTCCCCCTGAAGGTCACTGCTAGGAGACACTCTCACATTCCTTCTCTAACTTTCCACGGTCGCCATTTTTACCCCCAGTGTGACAAGCGGGTGCGTGACCAGCGCCTTCATGGCTGCAGGAGCTGACGGCTGCTTGCTTGTGCTGGATTACCTCCTCCCCTCACCCCACCCCCCTCACCCCTACCCCTGATTCCCCCCCTCAAGTCCCGTGTTTTGCTTATGTGCAAAGGTTTTTTAAATGTTCCCACACTGTACTCCTGACAGGAGCATAGTGTGTGTGGGGGGGGGTGTTCTTTTTTCCTTATCTCTCTTCATGTTGTGTTTCCTTTTTATCTTCATCCCTGTCTTCCTGTCCTGTCTACCCTATGTCAATTGTATGTTGTATATGTACGGACAGGTTGACGGCTAATTTCGCTGGTACATGTGACTAGTGACAATAAAGGGCATCATCATCATCATAAGAGGCACACAAGCTACTACACCATGACAACGCATCAGTCTAAGCAGTATCCATCTTGTATAGATTTGTATCTTTTTGCTTGAATGTTTATCTTGTACAGATCTGACTCCCCCCCTCTTAATACCAAGTGTTTGTATGAATACACCGACTGGATTGCGTGCTTCAATTTCACTGTACTGTACAGTGACAAAGGAATCTTGAATGCATGGACCAATATTTCTGTGGATTCACCAGTTGTTATTTTTGGATCCTCATCATCAAACTTGACATTTTTCCTGCTAGCATTAAAGTGCATATTCTGAACCAATTTAGTGTTGTTTTTTTATATGAAAGTATGTCCCTTTACACACTCATCCAGAAGGGTAATTTTGCACAAGGCCATCTGTCTACAGCAGAAAAAAAACAAAATAACAAAAAGCGTCTGGAAAAATCCCAAGGGAGTCTGGAGCCAGATTCGTGACGTTACCTGCGGAAGCGCCAGCAGGCTGCGCGAGCTTTGCACGGTTTCAGTTCACAGCCTGTCTAGACCAAGCGCTCCCATTTCTCTCTCATTGTCCGGTCTTTTGGGAAATGCTGAGTACGAATCCCATCAAGATTGGTGTTGCTACACCCTCCTATGATACATCTGTTAACCATTTTAATAATCGCGTGATAACGTTGAAGAAATTTGCAGAAAACCACCAGGTCGTTTTCTCATAAACAAACCAGCGCTGACGTAGGATTCAGAGGGAGGCGTCCCGCAGATGACGTCACCAAAAATGTCTGCCAGGAAATTAAAATGCCAAGTTTTTTCAGAGACGGACCAATTCGCCTCAAATGGCTTCATTTCAACTGAATTTTTCTGGTATTGCGCAAGGAAAAAATATTGCACAAAATGCAAAATATGACAGATATTTGACCAAAGTTTAATATAAAATAGGAGAATTACATTGATCTTGCTCCTGAATTTACCCAAGATGTGCCCTCTAACAGAAAGCCGGTCACCAACTTGCAGTAAAATCCGACCAATACTTACCCTATTACAGTTTTCTGGATCCAGGATCCGGAAGATGATATGGATAACGTCTAAAAGTTAACCAATTCAAAGCTGGGCTAAGACAAAAGCTACATCGCAAATTTCATCAAAATCCATCCACTATGTTTTGAGTTATCTTGATGCTAAAAAAAAAAAATCGATCTGGATGCAAAATTTGAATCCGGATCAACATCAAAGTCAAAGTCACGTGAACCTAGGATAATACTAAAGCTGTACACCAAATTTCATCAAAATCCATTCACGACTTTTTGAGCCATGTTGGGAACAGACCCCAAAAAATTTCTGGATCCACATACATATCCAGATTTGCATCAAAATCTAAATCACTTGTTCCTTGGCCCATGGCTCACCTTTCCTCAAAATTTCAAAATCCGCTCATGACTTTTTTCAGTTATGTTGGGAACAGACAAACAAACGGAGGCGAACTCATAACCTCCTCCAATACAACTGGTAGAGGTAAAAACTTACATTTGTATATGAAATCGCTTTTCTGTGGCGTTCGGTCTGCCATCTTTGTTTATGTTGCTTGAGGGAGGTGCCGCACAGATTTATACACTACCGTTCAAAAGTTTGGGGTCACCCAGACAATTTTGTGTTTTCCATGAAAAGTCACACTTTTATTTACCACCATAAGTTGCAAAATGAATAGAAAATATAGTCGAGACATTTTTCTGGCCATTTTGAGCATTTAATCGACCCCACAAATGTGATGCTCCAGAAACTCAATCTGCTCAAAGGAAGGTCAGTTTTATAGCTTCTCCAAAGAGCTCAAGTGTTTCCAGCTGTGCTAACATGATTGTACAAGGGTTTTCTAATCATCCATTAGCCTTCTGAGGCAATGAGCAAACACATTGTACCATTAGAACACTGGAGTGAGAGTTGCTGGAAATGGGCCTCTATACACCTATGGAGATATTGCACCAAAAACCAGACATTTGCAGCTAGAATAGTCATTTACCACATTAGCAATGTATAGAGTGCATTTCTGATTAGTTTAAAGTGATCTTCATTGACCAGAACAGTGCTTTTCTTTCAAAAATAAGGACATTTCAAAGTGACCCCAAACTTTTGAACGGTAGTGTAGGTACAGTAATAAGCCGCACTGAGGATACATCAACGTTGCCTTCAGCTGTTTAAAGTTTAAAGGCATATTAGAAAACATGGAACGGGAGTCTGGTCGGTTTCGAATGGTGTCTCTTGATGCCTCGTTGTCTTGTTAGGCACCCTCCTGAGACAGCATGTTCCCCATTTTGAACACGCACTCGGTGTTTTCCACCTTATTACACCTTGTGAAAGAAGCGTGCTCATGCAACATGCACTGTAACCATAACAACCGCTACCACTTATGCTTTCCAATAGTACAGTACAGGCTAATTAGCTAGCTTGTCTATGTCGAATTAAGAAAAAAAAAAAAAAAAATCTTCATTCAGCTAAACTATTATAAGGAGAAGGCTCCCCCCCCCACACATGTTTTCCAAATATCTCCATTGTCAATCTCCTTGCACGCAGTTACTAACACGACTCATTTTTCTACCAGCACGCCGTCGTCCATGTTGGGTTTACTCGCTTGTCCCCTGAGCTGTGACCTGAATGGCACTGGAAAGCGCTTGGTGATTTTCTTTTTTTCCTTTGAACATTGTAGAAGGTGGTAAAAAAGCAGGCAGATTTAAATCCACTTGCATGAAAGCACTCTTATTCACCCTGAGGTGATTCATTTCAAACATGCAGAAATACAAAATTTAAACTGCATCGTAGGCCAAGGAAAAAAGAAAAGCAGCAAATTAAACCGCGCACACACTTGTGGCAGAGTAGCACAAGAAGAGCAGAGCATTATATATCTTAGTCACGAACTATGCCAGCATCAGGTATTTGCCCAATCCCACACAAGCAGCATGTAATGTGATTTGTGCTAATCTCTGCAGAGCTACATGGCAGAGGGCAGAGATTTAAGGCTGTGCTTTTCAGTGCCAAAGAGCGGCACAGAGCAAATTACCATGTCCCTGTACTCGCGCTTACAATTACCAAGCTGGCCTGCCTCTCCACCTTTCTCTCCTTTGTGCGCTTTCTTTCTCCACAGGTCTCAGAGCAGGTATTCAGACCGGACTTCAAAAGATAATATGCTAATCCGCACTGTCATTTGGTTTAACGCGTAATCTGTTTCAGATCTAACCCCTAAAGCTCCTCGGTGCTATGGAAAAGGGCGAGAAATTATGGAATTATGAAAAGGGGGAGGAACTGGAGAGCTTTATACTCACGTTTAATCGATCAAACAGGTCGTCTCCTTCTTGTTTGTTCTGCATGAAGAGCTTGAGGTTTTTGAAAACCTGAGTGACGCAGACAAAAAAAAAATAATAATAAATAAATAAATAAATATGTTTATCAAACCGGGGGCTTCGCTACGTTCAGAGACAGAGAATGAGTTTACTCAGGAGGAGCTGAAACGAAACAGGACCTTGTGGAAATGTCAAATATAATTGAGAACTCCTCCTTTCCGTTCTCGCTAGCAGCTAAAATATGCTCGATACTAATTAATCAGCCATGTGCAGCAGGGAATTAAAAAAAAAAAACACAACACAAAAACGCCATCTAGCAGAAAAAGCTGTCAGGGATTTTTGGCAGGATCGACTTTGCTCGCTGATTGAATACGGTGCAGTGGTGACGGACTTGTTCATGGACCCGTCAGTCTCCTAATAGTGGGTGGTGTAACTTCTCCCCCAGTTTCACACATCATTACAACACTTACCGTACACAATCGGGCCATGCCACAGCAGCGCAGCACAGCACAGCACAGCCCCCCCCACCCACAACACAGTTTTCTGATGATGGAGTTCATCCGCCAGCGTATCATTACCCACACTGACAGACAGAATAAACTAATATGACGCACTCGTAGAATCTGCCGGTGCCAGATGCCACGATCAAGAGTGCCGATTCTTATTCATCGTGATGGAGGGAAGACTGCTGGCTGCAAATTACACCTCCTCTCAATTATATCTGACATTTTCAACAACTCTCGCTCACTTTGAATAAACCTGTTAAATATGCAGGGCACTAATTATTTCTCACCTGATGACTTTTCTTTTAAATCTTCTCATTTAAATAATGAATGCTCGTGTTCTCAAACAGTGCCTGGCAGAAGCAAATATTACCATACAAGAAGCTAAACAATAATTACCATATATACATTATTATAGCAAAAAAGCCCTGTCTTGAGCTGCTTTATATAGGCACGGATTTTCATACGCTTTCTACACTAGACCTCCAGCTGACTCGCAGTGTGAGACAGTATGGACCCAAGTGGCTAAATAACCATTTATTATGCTTTCTCTCTCTACTGCAGCTGGGGATGCTGGGATTGGCAAACTGATTATGCACAAGACCTCTTACCCTTTTCGAGACAGGAACCTTGTTGTAGTAACGGATACAATCTTTACCCAGGAAGTCGAACTCCACCATGCATTTCTCTCCATCGAGTGTGTCGTGTAAGGTAATGTGCTCGACACGCAGAGAGCAGCAACCCACTGTATCCGCCGTCTCCCCCTCTTCCTTTTCATTACCTGCTCTCAGAGCCAGCTGCATGCGCACACACACACACACACACACACTTTAAACAGTGGCTTAGTCACGGATCCTCTCAACAGCTTCGAGTTTGATTTCAAGTTTAATCCAGGCATATGAATAACCGTCTCTGCTGTGTATTGACTCAAGACACTAATTGTGTCTTCACAAATTCATTTCCTAATTTTTACCTACCCTAATTTTGAAAGAATATTGGCGTTAACGCCTTTAAGCCTACTGCACATGAGATGTGAGAATACATCAATATGGCATTTTTCCCCATGCACCGATATGCAGCAACTGCAAGTGTGCAATGTTTCACTTGAATTGTAATTCTGCCACACACGGAGTCCAGCACAGACGTAATTCGAAACTTTATTTAGAAGCTTCATTTGTTCAGACGCTGCCTGGACAAAAAAAAAAAAAGTCACATGTACACTCATTTTTTATTAGGCCACCTTTAGCTTTGATTATGGCGCACATTCACCATGGCATTGTTTCAATGTCAAAAGATTTATTTCCATCCAGAGTCGCGTTAATTTTTCGCCGAGATCTTGTCTTGATGACGGGAGACTTGGGCCCACTTTACACGGGGCCGGTCTGAAACAAAAACGCAAAAGTCCGTTTTCGTTCTCACTTTTTTCTGCGTCTACACGACCGTTTTCAAGGAGGAAATCTGCGTCTATACGGTGACGCATAAATGTGTGGAATTCAATTGGATGTGCATGCCAGGCGGCTAGGTGGTGCTGTGAAAGACCTCCGCTATGTCTGCACGCATGCGCAACGTCTTCCGTCTTGTCTGATCTGCACATCTGCGCCGCGAAAACTTTGACTACTCTGGCTATGGTAAGTAAGAAAGTAAGTAAAAAAGTAAGAGCATACTATACCCACCTCTGTTCATTAACGGTATATGTGCAGATTCGGTATAGATGTTCGAAGGACTCCTGGACGTTTATTAAAGCTGCCAGAGCAGCTTGAAGGTCCGTTGGATCGATGTAATCAGACATGCTCTTACATTTTTCTTACTTCCCGGGCTGGCATGTACAGTATATGACATATGTATGACGTAAACGCGTACCCGACGTGAGCAGATCCGAGCAGAGTTTCGCGTATTGGGTAGTTTAGACGGATATGCAACGGGGGCTGTTTTTAACTTATCCACTCTGGAAGGCGTTTTCAATTTTTTCCGTTTTTCAGCCTCGGAAACGCCGTCCCCGTGTAGACGAAAGGCACTTCCGATAAAATATTTAGTCGTTTTTACCCGACAGCGTCCTCGTGTAAACGGGCCCTTGAACTACTCCGTAAAATCTTTTCCAGCACATCCCAAACTCTCAGTGGGGTTAAGGTCGGGACTCTGTGGTGGCCAAATTCATGTGTGAAAATGATTCCTCATGCTTCCTGAACCACTCTTTCACAATCAGAGCCTTAATTTTAAGCCCGTGACATCAGGGAAGGCAAAACTGACAGGATTCAGTGCATTCATGTCGTCAGCAGACTTCATTTTCCTGCCCCATAACGTTCCTGAGCCTCGACCTGACCAGCTGAAGCAGCCACAGATCTCAGCACTGTCTCCAGTGGCCACTATGCATGACGGGTGCATCGCTTCTTATCCTGATGCACACATCACTCAGGAATAGGATAAATCTGGACTCATCAGACCATGCGACCTTTTTCCATTGCTCCAGAGTCCAATCTTTATGCTCCCTAGCAAACTGAAGCTGTTTCTTCCGATTAGTCTCACTAACAAGTGGTTTTCTTATGGACGCCCAGCTGTTTAGTCCCAATCCTGCGAGTCTTCGTCACTTTGTGTATGAAGAAATGCTCTAACTTGCACGAACAAACAGCCTCGAGTTTGATATACAGTGGGGCAAAAAAGTATTTAGTCAGCCACTAATTGTGCAAGTTCTCCCACTTATAAAGATGAGAGAGGCCTGTAATTTTCATCATACAGTGGTGCTTAAAAGTTTGTGAACCCTTTAGAATTTTCTATATTTCTGCAAAAATATGGCATAAAACATCATCAGATTTTCACACAAGTCCTAAAAGTACATAAAGAAAACCCAGTTAAACAAATGAGACAAAAATATTATACTTGGTCATTTATTTATTGAGGAAAATGATCCAATATTACATATCTGTGAGTGGCAAAAGTATGTGAACCTTTGCTTTCAGTATCTGGTGTGACCCCCTTGTGCAGCAATAACTGCAACTAAATGTTTCTGGTAACTGTTGATCAGTCCTGCACACTGGCTTGGAGGAATTTTAGCCCATTCCTCCATACAGAACAGCTTCAACTCTGGGATGTTGGTGGGTTTCCTCACATGAACTGCTCACTTCAGGTCCTTCCACAACATTTTGATTGGATTAAGGTCAGGACTTTGACTTGGCCATTCCAAAACATGAACTTTATTCTTCTTTAACCATTCTTTGGTAGAACGACTTGTGTGCTTAGGGTCGTTGTCTTGCTGCATGACCCACCTTCTCTTGAAATTCAGTTCGTGGACAGATGTCCTGACATTTTCCTTTAGAATTCCCTGGTATAATTCAGATTTCATTGCTCCATCAATGATGGCAAGCCGTCCTGGCCCAGATGCAGCAAAACAGGCCCAAAACATGATACTACCACCACCATGTTTCACAGATGGGATAAGGTTGTTATGCTGGAATGCAGTGTTTTCCTTTCTCCAAACTTAACGCTTCTCATTTAAACCAAATTGTTCAATTTTGGGCTCAGCCATCCACAAAACATTTTTCCAATAGCCTTCTGGCTTGTCCATGTAATCTTTAGCAAACTGCAGACAAGCAGCAAGTTTTTTTGGAGAGCAGTGGCTTTCTCCTTGCAACCCTGTCATGCACACCATTGTTGTTCAGTGTTCTCCTGATGGTGGACTCATGAACATTAACATTAGCCAATGTGAGAGAGGCCTTCAGTTGCTTAGAAGTTACCCTGGGGTCCTTTGTGACCTCGCCAACTATTACACGCCTTGCTCTTGGAGTGATCTTTGTTGGTCAACCACTCCTGGGGAGGGTAACAATGGTCTTAAATTTCCTCCATTTGTACACAATCTGTCTGACTGTGGATTGGTGGAGTCCAAACTCTTTAGAGATGGTTTTGTAACCTTTTCCAGCCTGATGAGCATCAACAACGCTTTTTCTGAGGTCCTCAGAAATCTCCTTTGTTCGTGCCATGATACACTTGCACAAACATGTGTTGTGAAGATCAGACTTTGATAGATCCCTGTTCTTTAAATAAAACAGGGTGCCCACTCACACCTGATTTGTCATCCAATTGATTGAAAACACCGGACTCTAATTTCACCTTCAAATTAACTGCTAATCCTAGAGGTTCACATACTTTTGCCACTCACAGATATGTAATATTGGATCATTTTCCTCAATAAATAAATGACCAAGTATCATATTTTTGTCTCATTTGTTTAACTGGGTTCTCTTTATCTACTTTTAGGACTTGTGTGAAAATCTGAGGATGTTTTGGGTCATATTTATGCAGAAATATAGAAAATTCTAAAGGGTTCACAAACTTTCAAGCACCACTGTAGGTACACTTCAACTATGAGAGACAGAATGGGGGGAAAGAATCCAGGAAATCACATTGTAGGATTTTTAATGAATTAATTGGTAAATTCCTCGGTAAAATAAGTATTTGGTCACCTACAAACAAGCAAGATTTCTGGCTCTCACAGACCTGTAACAACTTCTTTAAGAGGCTCCTCTGTCCTCCACTCGTTACCTGTATTAATGGCACCTGTTTGAACTCGTTATCAGTATAAAAGACACCTGTCCACAACCTCAAACAGTCACACTCCAAACTCCACTATGGCCAAGACCAAAGAGCTGTCAAAGGACACCAGAAACAAAATTGTAGACCTGCACCAGGCTGGGAAGACTGAATCTGCAATAGGTAAGCAGCTTGGTGTGAAGAAATCAACTGTGGGAGCAATTATTAGAAAATGGAAGACATACAAGACCACTGATAATCTCCCTCGATCTGGGGCTCCACGCAAGATCTCACCCCGTGGGGTCAAAATGATCACAAGAACGGTGAGCAAAAATCCCAGAACCACACGGGGGGACCTAGTGAATGACCTGCAGAGAGCTGGGACCAAAGTAACAAAGGCTACCATCAGTAACACACTACGCCGCCAGGGACTCAAATCCTGCAGTGCCAGACGTGTCCCCCTGCTTAAGCCAGTACATGTCCAGGCCCGTCTGAAGTTTGCTAGAGAGCATTTGGATGATCCAGAAGAGGACTGGGAGAATGTCATATGGTCAGATGAAACCAAAATAGAACTTTTTGGTAAAAACTCAACTTGTCGTGTTTGGAGGAGAAAGAATGCTGAGTTGCATCCAAAGAACACCATACCTACTGTGAAGCATGGGGGTGGAAACATCATGCTTTGGGGCTGTTTTTCTGCAAAGGGACCAGTACGACTGATCCGTGTAAAGGAAAGAATGAATGGGGCCATGTATCGTGAGATTTTGAGTGAAAACCTCCTTCCATCAGCAAGGGCATTGAAGATGAAACGTGGCTGGGTCTTTCAGCATGACAATGATCCCAAACACACCGCCCGGGCAACGAAGGAGTGGCTTCGTAAGAAGCATTTCAAGGTCCTGGAATGGCCTAGCCAGTCTCCAGATCTCAACCCCATAGAAAATCTTTGGAGGGAGTTGAAAGTCCGTGTTGCCCAGCGACAGCCCCAAAACATCACTGCTCTAGAGGAGATCTGCATGGAGGAATGGGCCAAAATACCAGCAACAGTGTGTGAAAACCTTGTGAAGACTTACAGAAAATGTTTGACCTCTGTCATTGCCAACAAAGGGTATATAACAAAGTATTGAGATGAACTTTTGTTATTGACCAAATACTTATTTTCCACCATAACTTGCAAATAAATTCTTTAAAAATCCTACAATGTGATTTCCTGGATTCTTTCCCCCCATTCTGTCTCTCATAGTTGAAGTGTACCTATGATGAAAATTACAGGCCTCTCTCATCTTTTTAAGTGGGAGAACTTGCACAATTGGTGACTGACTAAATACTTTTTTGCCCAACTGTGTGTGTGTATGTATATAATTTTTTTTTTTTTTTAATAATTCAACTTAAACATGAAGTGATCTCGGAGCTTCTTCAGCAAAGTTGACGGTTCATCACTACCCTTCCAGGTTTTAATAATGCGTTGGACAGTTCTTAACCCAATTCCAGCCATTTCAGCAATCTCCTTAGTCCGTTTCTTTGCTTGATGCAGGCCAGTAATTTGACTCTTCTGAAACACAAAATCTTTTCCATGAGGACGGGATATGGTCTTCCAACGTGTCTGTTTAAGAAATAAGCTACTCACTGCATCAGTTAGTTAGGGCTGAAAGAACTGCTGCTAGCTGAAACACATTAAATCACTGCAGTAATTATCGAGTCAAAGGCTCATAAGTATTTGCTTATTTAAAGCTATACTGCCTTTCAGATTTTTCAAGTTTAGGTCATAAAAAGAATTTTCCCGACACTCAATTATTCCTGTTTAGTGGACCGAAAGCTACTGAATTTGAATCAGAGACTTCCAATTTTATTTTATTTTAGTAATAGAGCAATTAATAAATTTCAGGCCACATGGTCCTAAACTCTCCGCTATTTTTTCCCACTTCACCATGACCCAATTCAAGATACTACATCATGCATCACGTGGTGGGCTTTTCCTGTTCGCGCAAGGCATTGTGGGATACAAATTTGAAACAGGAGAGAAAAATGGAGGACGCGAGTGTGCGAATGAAACGTGAAATACCGACTACAGTAAAGGAAAACTAGAAAAGATGTTATGTTGCGAAGGAAAGGAAACGCAGGACCAAACTAATAAATATCGGTGGTCAGTGAGCACCTCTGTGTGATCAGCTGTTCGTTTAACGGCAGAATGATGGAACGGTCAGTGTGCATGCGCACACACACACACACACACACGGACTTCCTCTGTCTGCTTGACTGCGTGAAGCGAGCGATTTTATGCACATTATTTGCTCGAGAATCCGTTCAAATTAAATCCCTTCCCAGCCACAGAATGGCTTGATTTTTTTAAGATATTGCAAAAATAAACTTATTACAATGACCAAATTTCAAAGGGAACTAAATTTCACCGATTTTATGAAATCGAAAGGCCGTCTAGTTTTAAATCCAAATGGTGACTTTTTTCAGCCAGGCAGTGTATACAGTACTAAGACAATTATAACGACCGTCAGTACAGATAACTGCATGTTATATTTACTAAACCGATGCAAGAAAGCAGAACTTTGTGATGCACAGTACATACAGACCGAAGCATTTCTGTTTGTACGATATGCTAATATTTGCTCTGACTGTATGCATCCACTGGAAAATGCAACACTCATTAACGTGGGAGTTTACTGTTACGGTGCCACTGCAGTGTTTAAACAGCTTTAAGAAAAATCAATCCAATATTTTAAACAAACATGAATGGAATCATGAATATACAATAAATAAAATTCTATGATGCAAAATGATTTGAATCTTTGAACATAGTGGAGTGACTTTGGGTTTTTCTTAAAGGGATGCTCAAGCGGATTGATTTTCAAACTTATTGGATGTAAAATTTGTCGTAGATTTCAAAAAATCAAACTTTTATTTTCGGAGACAAAATAGTTTTCAAGAAAAATGCATTTTTTTGAGAATACCGGATGGGCCTCCTGTGGTAGTGACATTTGCGATGATGTCAGGTAGTGGTCACTTGGAGCAACTCGGCTGTTTATATTCGCCGTTTTACAAGTATTTTTACCGAATTTGGATTCATGCCATTGGAAGACCTCAAAACAACCTGCCGGTGGTGCTCTGCTTATGTTCCGAACATTCTGAATCGTCCTGTTTCGATGGAATTAAAAGCAAGATTAATGGGGACTTCTATAATAAAAAGAAAGCTAAAAGACGATGCCATGCCAACAATATTTGCCCATCATTCAACTCCAAAAGTCTGCTGATGCAGTGCTGAACGTCAAGAGAGACAACAACACCGGGAGGTTAGTTTGGACTTTGTTCTACTGTGATTCTCTGTCGTATACGTATTATCGGTGTCTTACCTGGCGAATTGTAATCGGTAATCCGATGTGTTGTAGGTTCTTCAGTGTATATTGGAAGAAAAATACGGGTGACAAAGAAATCACTGACAGATCAAGAGACGCTGCATTCGACTGAGCTTCAGGTACGTTCTACTGTACTCCAGATCGAAGAATTACTCGGAACATTTTGCATGAAATTCGCTGGTTCGAATTGGAATGATAAAGCCAGACGAAAATGTAACCTCCGTAATAAAAACACACCGAGGCGACCGAAGCTGTTCCAATCGACCGCTACCTGACATCATCGCATAAGTCACTACCACAGGAAGCCCATCCGGTATTCTAAAAAAATGCATTTTTTCTTGAAAACTATTTGGTCTCTCAAAATGAAAGTTTGATTTTTGAAATCTGTGACTAATTTTACGTAAAATAAGTTTGAAAATCAATCCGCTGGAGGATCCCTTTAAATGAATAAACAAGAAGAAAAATACAGGTCACTGAACACTATGAGGAACATCTGTACACCTACTCATTCGTGCAATTAACTAATTAGCCAATCTTACGGCAGCAGTGCAATGCATAAAATCATACAGAATCGGAAGAGCAGCTTCGGCTATTGTTCACATCAACCATCAGAAAGGAGGGAAAAAAGTGATCTCGGTGTTTGACAGTGGAATGATTGGTGACGTCAGGCTGGTTTGAGTATTTCTGTAACTGCTGGTCTCCTGGGATTCTCACACACAACAGTCTCGAGAGTTTCCTCAAAATGGTGCAATAAAAAAAAGAAAAGAAAAACAAAACAAAACAACAACAACCACCCGACACACAACATTGATGCCTTGTTGATGAGAGAGGTCAAAAGAAAATGGCCAGACTGGGTCGAGCAGACAGAAGCGTCTCAGAATGCACAATAAGTTGAACCTTGACATGGATGGGATACATCAGCAGAAGATCACATCGGGTTCCACTTCTGTCAGCCATGAACAGAAATCTGAGGCCACAGTCAGTACAGGCTCACCAAAACTTAACATTTGAAGACTGGAGAAATGCATCCTGGTCTGATGGACCTCGATTTCTGCTGAGGTGCACAGATGGTAGGGTCAGACTTTGGCACCAACCTGCCTTGTGTCTGTGAAGATTCTCAATCATCCAGGTCATAGTAAACTGTGGGTGGTAGAAAAGGGCAACTGGACTTGCTTGAAGATTCTTGAAAACGTTTCACCTCTCGTCCGGAAGGCTTCCTCAGTTCTGTCTGACTTAGACTACATTCAGACTGCACCCTGAAACGACCCATATCCGATTTTTTTGCCCATATGCGACCTGTACCCGATTTGTTATTGACAATCTGAACGACACAGATCCGATTTTTTTCACATGCGACCCAGGCCGCTTGGATATGTGGTCCTAATTCCGATCTGTTATTTTCACATGCGACTGCAGTCTGACCGGACAGGTCGCATTCATGCGACCTACACGTCATCAACAAGAGACAAACGTCACTATTCTGCGTTGGCTAATCCCGCCTCTTTGGTGGAAACTTGAAGAGTGCGCTTTTTTTTTGTTTACGTATTACGTAGATGTGCTTATTACGTGTCAATTTGTGCATGCGGGACACTTTTGGGTCGTTTTCCGTTCATATTGGAGATCGCATACAAGTCTCATATAATTGGTAATGTGAACGGCCTAACAAAAAAATCGGATTTCACAACAAATCGGATATGGGTCGTTTCAGGTTGCAGTCTGAATGTAGTGTAATAGGGAGTATCAGATATTTATCCTCTCCTGGATCAGAATCAGAATTCTGATGACCAGCTCATCCAAGGTGTCGTTGAGGCATCATGTTGGTGTGGGTCACTGGAGGCTGGGTGTGAACGGCGAGTCATTAGGGTGATCAAAGGATTGCCCGTTAGGGTGATCAATGGAAAGCTGACTCTCTCTGTCCTCCTGTGAGTCACCGAAAACCATCGTTTTTCAAAAGAGAGTCAGCTTTCCATTGATCACTGAAAACCATCTACAATGCGGTCTTGGACACTCTTCCCAGATGGCTGGGTGTACGCCAGGACCCAGCTGTTTTCGGTGACTCACAGGAGGACAGAGAGAGTCAGCTTTCCATTGATCACCCTAACGGGCAATCCTTTGATCACCCTAATGACTCGCCGTTCACACCCAGCCTCCAGTGACCCACACCAACATGATGCCTCAACGACACCTTGGATGAACTTGTCATCAGAATTCTGATTCTGATCCAGGAGAGGAGAAATACCTGATACTCCCTATTAGTCAGACAGAACTGAGGAAGCCTTTCGGACGAGAGGTGAAACGCTTTCAAGAATCTTCAAGCAAGTCCAGTTGCCCTTTTCTACCACCCACAGTCAACCTGCCTTGTGGTAACAGTCCAGGCTGGTGGAGGTGGTGTAATGATGTGGGGAATTTTCTTGGCACACTTTGGGCCGCTAATACCAATCAATCAATCAATCAATCATCGCTTAAGTGCCACAGCTTATTTGAGTATTGTTCCTGACCATGTGCATCCCTTCATGGCCACAATTTACCATCTTCTAATGACTGCTTCCAGCATGATAATGAACGTACCATGTCATGAAGCAAAAGTCATCTTAGGGCCCGTTTACACAAGGACGCTGTCGGGTAAAAACGACTAAATATTTTATCGGAAGTGCCTTTCGTCTACACGGGGACGGCGTTTCCGAGGCTGAAAAACGGAAAAAATTGAAAACGCCTTCCGGAGTGGATAAGTTAAAAACAGCCCCCGTTTCATATCCATCTAAACTACCCAATATGCGAAACTCTGCTCGGATCTGCTCACGTCGGGTACGCGTTTACGTCATACATATGTCATATACTGTACATGCCAGCCCGGGAAGTAAGAAAGTAAGTAAAAAAGTAAGAGCATGTCTGATTACATCGATCCAACGGACCTTCAAGCTGCTCTGGCAGCTTTAATAAACGTCCAGGAGTCCTTCGAACATCTATACCGAATCTGCACATATACCGCTAATGAACAGAGGTGGGTATAGTATGCTCTTACTTTTTTACTTACTTTCTTACTTACCATAGCCAGAGTAGTCAAAGTTTTCGCGGCGCAGATGTGCAGATCAGACAAGACGGAAGACGTTGCGCATGCGTGCAGACATAGCGGAGGTCTTTCACAGCACCGCCTGGCATGCACATCTGTGACAGAGCGTAATGCGTCTGTCACTAAACAGCGGTTCCTCCCGCTGGTCATGTTTCAGTGGTCAAGTGCAATGGACTAAACCACAGTTGCAAAGACATTCCAAATACAATCTGTGTTGTATGTTTACTGTGGGTTTGGTAATGGGGGCTTTACAAGTATGTTTTGTTACGGGTACATTTGTTACAACTTTTAGATATGTAAACCTGAAATGTTTGGTCCATGTGTTCATAGTAAAAGATGCGACACAGGTTTAAACAGCGCAAGCATTTATTAGTTTTCACTATAAACAATAGCGTGTAAAGATTCATTAAGTGCGCACGCTTAACATCTGAATCCTTTTCTGCTAGAGTTTATCTAACATCAGCCAGAAATGTTTGTAGCCATTTACCTGCTGTAGTCTTCCGGGTGCGGGACCAAACCAGAGTGCAGGGCTGAAAGCGCTTTTCAAGGTTTCTTCCGCGATGCACGGGAAAGCAGCTCATTCGAGCGGAGAGAAATGGTCTAAAAATCTTACGTACCGTAAGTGTTTGTTGTAATATTTAAGGTCTGCACATTGTTGTAGGAGTGAAATGCATGCAGTGAAAATGTTTAGAACTGTTAAAATCTGTCTAGATGTGTTGATTGATTTTAATTGTGTTAAGACTGTGCCGTAGTCTTTTAAATATGCGCTGCACTGTTCATTCGGGAGATGGCCTCGGCAGGGAGAGGACGCGTGACTTGAGCTCTGTGTGAGTAATGCCAGAGTAGCCTAGCTTGCGTGGGCATTTTGTCCCAGAATTTTTTTTGGTTTGGTTTTGTCATCAGTGGGGTTTTTTTTTGTCCTGTTTGTGTTAACTGCCGGCTTAAGAATAAAAAGAAAACTATTTTTGTACGAGAATTTTCCTTGTTTTGCTCATCATTCTGACTGACTACTCCATCCGCTCGGCACACTCTATTACAACATCCAATTGAATTCCACACATTTATGCGTCACCGTATAGACGCAGATTTCCTCCTTGAAAACGGTCGTGTAGACGCGGAAAAAAGTGAGAACGAAAACGGACTTTTGCGTTTTTGTTTCAGACCGTCCCCGTGTAAAGTGGGCCTTAAACTGGTTTCACAAACATGACAATGAGTTCAATGTTTTTCGGTGTCCTTCCGAGATCTGACACCTTTGGGATGTGGTAGAATGGGAGATTAGCAGCATGAAAACGCACATGAAAAACCTGCAGGAACTGCATGATGCAACATCATCAACATGGACCAGAATCTCAAAGGAATTTTTCCAACATCTTATAGAATCCAAGCCATGAAGAACTGAGGCTGCTTTATGAGCAAAGTGAGGCTCTACCCAGTATTAATAAAAAGTGTTTCTAATACACCACCCACCCACTCTGACTGACCTTGTCGATGAAATAGAGAGCTACAGCTCTCTGTCGTATTCCCATCTGCGTGGACTTCATATCCTCCTGGTACTGGGCTCGGATCGCATCCACACACGTCCTCAGCTTGCGAGCCACTTCGTATTTCTCCCAGTCCTTCTCTCCCTGAAATACCATGCAACATTATGCACTTTATCTTTAACTATAGATGGGCAACAGAGCAATATAACACCAAATGCTGTGATAAACTGAGACACAATACACTTTTTTTCTTTTTACTTCTTTGAGATAGCACAGATTGAGTGGCATCTAATTTCTGTTTTTAAATACAATTATAAATTCAGCTGATTTTACCTTAAAATTTTGTACTGAATCTTTAAATTTGTAATGTACACTTTTTTTTTTTAAATTACATTGTAATGAACGTCACAAAGAAATTGCTCGTATCGGCCCTTATTCAAAGTCACTATGACTACGCCAGTACTTCATGGTATTCTGGGTTATTGAAAAAGTTCTAAAATAGACTACAGGTATCACGGAATAAATTAATTTGGTATATTTTGAATGCACCGGCCAGAAGTCATATTGGTGCTGAGGAATTCTAGCAGGCCAATATGTTACCAGTGAGTATGCACGTTGCCCAGTTGAAACTTAATCTTGTTTTCAAAATTCTAAATGGTTCTGCCCCAAATTTTTGGGGTCCAAGGCTTCAACTATACAAAGGAACTCCATTCATTCAGTCAATACAAGATCTACTGTAGTGCATCATCCTTGCAGATACCTACAGGGGCTTCAAAGTTTGGGAGAATAGCAGGGTACAAATAATTTACAGCAGGGTGCAAAATGGTAAAATGTCTGCCAACGGCAGACATAATGCACGCAAAGCGTGCAGATAGATAGATAGAGAGAGAGAGAGAGAGAGAGAGAGAGAGAGAGAGAGAGAGAGAGAGATGCAAGTACGAATTTTTCATGGGGCGGGATGGTTTGGAACAGGCCATCTAAAATTGGGATAACATTTACCCGGGACAGGTATTTGAGGCGGGTCGTCTAGCTTAAGCTTGATTAGCGTTGTTACGCACGCCAGTGTTTCCCATAGAAATTTTGGAGACTATTGGGGAGGCGCGGGGGTTGTTTAAAATTGAGTGATATGTTAAATATTAAGTTATTACTGAAAAACTATTGATTAAAAAAACAGACACTGAGAAATGGTCCTATAAACAACTTTACCAATATATAAGATTACCAGGACTACAAAAATGCAGAAAAATAGGCTTTACTTATCCAAATGCACCTGTTGGTTCAAAAGTTAAAGTGCAGAGAACCTCACAGCACAACATGAAGTTACCTTCAAATATAATATAAATGCCTCAGCTTTCATGTAAGAAAAAAAACTATTAATACTAGTACTGTGTGCAGGCAGTCTCTCCTGAAGACTAAATTAAACAATAATTATAAACTAATAAAATAAATGGCTCAGGCTTCATAGAAGAAAAAAACGATTTGAACAGAATCTCACAGTATGATGCTGAAGCTGCCTAAACAATGGAAAATAAAATACCATTTTGGCAAAAACGTTGGCATCCATTAATTTCTTGTATTAAGTAAAAAAATATGTTGCCAGATACTGCTGACGTTTTACAGCCCAAAATATGTTCAAAACCCGCCAAAATGCACTTAAAACCGCCCAAATTGGGCGGGAAACCGCACAATCTGGCAACACAGGCGGCAGTAATGGCTGCACTCGTGTCGAGGATGTAAACACAGTTGACGCGGCAACGGACATACATGACATAGTGGATGTAATTTATGTTCACAACTTTTTTTGCTGTCAGAAATATTTAATATTAAATTGTGACTTGACTGACAATAGCCGGCGGCATAACAAGCCATAGGCGGCAATTTGCCACCGGTGACCGGCTACTTTTGAGACCGCTGTACCTAGGGTCAAGTCTTTTAGTAAATCTAGTTTCCTTTACACTGGTATTCAGGCATGGAACAGTCTTCCTTTGGAGTTACACTACATACAAGAGCTGTCTAATTTTAAGAAAGCTGTAAAAAGAAGTCATTATTTTAATCAGATATCACACCAGGAGAGAAACACTTTTGTTTACTGTTAGCTTCCATTGTGGTCCGTGTTAATGTTCACTAGTCATGTTTTCTTCTTGTAAATTTATTCTAGTTTTTTACTCTGGTGATATGCCCTTTTTGTTACCATAACAGTATTATTATTTTTTTTTTTGTATTTTTATATATTTTTTGTATTACTTTATCATTATTTATAGTTTGGGTATTTACTTAGTATAGTAATCATGGCTGTCTGTGATGAGTCTCTGGGACCACAATGGAAACAAGTGTTCACACTTTTTTTGTGTGTGTAATCCTGGTTTTTATGCCATGTTCCTACTGTATTTTGTATGTACTGCATTTTAACCTAAATCAAATCAAAAATCAAAACAATACACTTGGATATCACAGTTATGGTCCTATCTAGTGTTTCCTAAATAACAATTACATAAAAATTACAACTAAAATTTACTGCATCTTTACATTTGTAATATGTATTATTTGAAAATATATAATATTGATAACATGATAAATTACGTCACAAACTTCGATCTCATTTATTGTCCTAATTAAAAAAAAAAAAGAAAAAAAAAACCACCACCATACATTTGGATTAAAATTCTGCATAGAAACTTCAATTTGTAAAATATTTAGGCTAGCCTTAAAAAATTCTTTGTTAGCAGTAACCCGGCCAGGTATTTAAAAAACAAACAAACAAAAAAAAAAACCTGACTTTAAAAAAAAAAAAAAAAAAAAAAAAAAAATTGTATTAAAATTTTGCATAGAATCTTTCAATTTGTAAAATATTTAGGCTAGCCTTAATTTCTTTGTTAGCGGTAACCCGGCCGGGTATTTAAAAATAAGAAAAATAAAAACACCCACCCCCCCGCACACACACACTATAAAATTTTGCATAGAACCTTTCAATTTGTAAAATATTTAGGCTAGCCTTAAAAAATTCTTTGTTAGCGGTAACCCGGCCGGGTATTTAAAAAACAAAAACTAACTAACTAACTAACTAACTAACAAAAAATAAATTTGTATTAAAATTTTGCACAGAACCTTTCAATTTGTAAAATATTTAGGCTAGCCTTAAAAAAATTCTTTGTTAGCGGTAACCCGGCCGGGTATTTAAAAAACAAAAACTAACTAACTAACTAACTAACTAACTAACAAAAAATAAATTTGTATTAAAATTTTGCACAGAACCTTTCAATTTGTAAAATATTTAGGCTAGCCTTAAAAAAATTCTTTGTTAGCGGTAACCCGGCCGGGTATTTAAAAAACAAAAACTAACTAACTAACTAACTAACTAACTAACTAACTAACTAACTAACTAACTAACAAAAAATACATTTGTATTAAAATTTTGCATAGAATCTTTCAATTTGTAAAATATTTAGGCTAGCCTTAATTTCTTTGTTAGCGGTAACCCGGCCGGAAAATTTTGCATAGAACCTTTCAATTTGTAAAATATTTAGGCTAGCCTTAAAAATTTCTTTGTTAATGGTAACCCGGCTGGGTATTTTAAAAAATAATAATAATAATAAAATAAAATAAAAAAACCCCACCTTTTATGCTTGCCAAATGGCCCCCATCATACACCGTACCCGTATTGACTGTTGCCAAAACCAATACGTGTAGCACCTCGCGATTGGTCCATTTGGCACAGTGAAAAGAAAGCAGCTGTCTCATTGGTTGTTCAGTGAGTTTGCTAAAATGCCGTCCAACGACTGCAAGTTGTTTTTAATCTATTAGCAGTAAAAAATGACACTAAAATATGCAATAAAATGATGCGCGTTGATAGTTCTAAAACTTTCAAAAGTATGTTCATAGCAAATGTAGACAAATATCGGATATTTGTACAGACAAGGATGCTGATCTAATCACGTACACGTTTTTGTTCGTACGCATGGTACAAGGGGGAACACGAAACCTACTGCCGGTGCTGATGAACTTGAGATTGACTTGACTGCTTAAGTTTCACATTTAACTCTGTAGTTTAGATGCAATAACTGCTTCAGTATTACTTTTTGCAGATATTACAAATGTATGTTATAAGTTTGTGACATTTGATACTTTAAAAGTTATATATTTCTGTGTCAAACACTGATTTTTTTTTTCTGGTCCTATGTAGTGTTAGAAAGATTATTTAAGTTGTTCAGTGCAGATCAAAAGTTCTTGACATTATATTAAATGCAGGGTTTGATTTAGATATCGAACTTTGTGTTGTGTGTCACATATTAGTAACATTTTGATATACATGTTATTTACCAGCTGGGAGGTCCGTACCATGAAATACAGTGACTGAGATCTTGAAAGTACTTAGCAAGGCCCTCTGGGCCGAGGTCACGGTATTTCACCATACGGACTGAGTTTAAGCTGGTAAATAATATATTTATTTTTTTCTTTACCAAATTCTAACAGAAAACGAGAGCGCCCGAAAGGGAAAACCGAGCCGCCATTTTGAATCCTCATTCACGGCTGTAATGCAAATGGCTTCCTCCTCGGTATACAAGTGCACTTCCATGGCAGGAAAAAAAAAAAAACTACATTTTGCCACCTATGTAGTCCCCTATTTATACAAAATTGAGTCATTCAGGATTCAGCCGGCGGCACGGTGGTGTAGTGGTTAGCGCTGTCGCCTCACAGCAAGAAGGTCCGGGTTCGAGCCCCGTGGCCGGCGAGGGCCTTTCTGTGTGGAGTTTGCATGTTCTCCCCGTGTCCGCGTGGGTTTCCTCCGGGTGCTCCGGTTTCCCCCCACAGTCCAAAGACATGCAGGTTAGGTTAACTGGTGACTCTAAATTGACCGTAGGTGTGAATGTGAGTGTGAATGGTTGTCTGTGTCTATGTGTCAGCCCTGTGATGACCTGGCGACTTGTCCAGGGTGTACCCCGCCTTTCGCCCGTAGTCAGCTGGGATAGGCTCCAGCTTGCCTGCGACCCTGTAGGACAGGATAAAGCGGCTACAGATAATGAGATGAGATGAGGATTCAGCCATGTTTTTGCTCGGCGTTAGCAACAGTTAGAGGTATTTAGCTTTCTCCTGAAATGTTCTCTTTTATTTCTTCTTCCTCAGGGTAGTAAACTCGCTTTCACTGTGAAGACTGTTGTTATCGCTATCCATGCTGTAAAATTAATGCTATTCTCCTGAGAAATACGAAAATAAATGTTGACAAAAGTTGCTACTATGTTTTTTGTTCTTGTGAACGAGCGAGTCGCCAGAGGTCCATATCCGGGGTCCGTACCATAGGATACGGACCAGCTCGCCAGCCAATCAGAGCGCGGGATTTGATGGAAACCAGACCGCGAAAAAAATAATTCAAGTTATGAACTTGTTCTGTGTCAGATATTAAATTTTTCTTAAGCATTATCAGATTATTTGCATGTCAAATAAAATTATTTGCCGTAAAACGAATTACACTGTTGCGAGGCTAGTAATGTATGTTACGTGTGGGTTTTTATACGGCCTGTCTGGGAAAAAAAAAAATTTCCTCCGCAAATACCTGGTGATCTTGAAGGGGCAAAAACATTTTTTTTTTTGCTGCTTACCTACTGGAATTTTTCATACCATGTTACCACCAACAAAAAATGGATTAAGGCTGGCCTTAGTGACTGCCATAATATTATCCCATACAATATCAAGACAAATTATGCCAATACATTTTTAGAGATTGCAGGTACTGTCACAGACAATGTTTTTTTTTTTTAATTAATACAAAATATGACTTAACAGCAGGGCTTTGAACCGGTTCAAGGAACGAAAACGAAAACCGGGAACTTTTTCTATTTCACATGGAACGGAAACGAAACCAGAAACTTGATTATTTTTTATGTTCCGGAACAGAAACGCTTATTAAAAATAATGATAACCGGTTAATACCGGTTTTTATTTCGTTCCTCAAAGTTTCCGTAGCCTACAAATAAAAAAGTCATTCTTCTCCTGCGCAAGTTTCTATGACCCGCTGGGGTTCACTTCCTGTGTGACGGTCGCTGACTGAATGGAGAGAGCGGGAGGGTGGACTACTATCACGTCTCCACATCTTAAATAAGAGGTAAATATTGCAGTCTATCGTTATTCAAAAACGTCAATTTCAAACACGATATCAATATGTTTGTCCACGTTAATGAGAGGCTCGCGAACATTAAATGACGTTAACCTCTGTTAGCCTATCAATGCATAGGGCCTGACTAGCCTTTGGTAACGCACTAAACGAATTATCTTTCATTTTTGGCACTTTTTCTGTTTGTGTAGATGGGAAGACATACTGAGAATCCAAATCGCCAACATTTGAAATAATAATTGTTTTGAATGATTTCTTGTCTTATTTAATGAAGGTTGTAATAGAATTAGCCTACATTTGGCTTAAGCTGGATGAGACAGAGACATAATTTTATAGCCATTTGTTAAACAGCTGAAAGGGAACGTAATTAACCGTTCCGGGAACGAAATTTTTTTGTTCTAACCGGTTCGGGAACGTCTATTTAATGGTGGAACCCAAAACCGGAAACGTTAAAATTCCGTTTCTGTTCGGAACGAACCAATAGGAAAAAAATTCTGGTTCAAAGCCCTGATTAACAGTAAATTTCATTTAGCTTTTAACACAATTTTTTTTGACAGTACATGAACCTACATTTCATGATGCATCATAGAAACGTCTTAAAGGATCGAGCTATGATATTTTTGTCCAATCGGCACTTTAACACCACCTTCGTAAAGACTCGTAGTGAGTGGACTTAATCAGAGCTCGACTTTCCTACAGTCAAGTTATAATGCTCCACCCCTGAAAAGTAAAAATGTGACATTTATCGAGTTTCCTCTTGTGTTTACTTCAGCACTGTGTCCCTGTCAGTTAATTCCCACCTCAGTGTCAGAGCTCAGCTTGTGCTTTAAACCTGTGACTTGAAGGGATTTAATTGTCTGACAACACCGCTGCCCTCTGTACATCGTGTGTTGCCACAGTAACTCCGACAAACAGACAACCATGTACGTATGTGCTTATGGCTATAGAGTGGAACAGAAACACATTAAAAAAAAGCAAGAGAGAAAAATAAAGAAGTCGTAGGCAGTGAGACAGAGCTGCAGTATTTAATGAACGCGAGGAGAGGAGAAGGTGCAGCTCGTAACTCATTCTAAATCTTCAATCCTGTGGGAATAACCTCGCTTATTGTGACATGTGGGTAATTGAGTAATGATGGAATTGATTGCTTTGCATCCTGATTTGAT